>NC_044503.1:25309483-25619483 GCF_902362185.1 Chanos chanos
AACGGGTCAAATGTAGATGACACACAACGGTACGGCCCAAAATCGCGTTTTAAAGCAGAAATTTCTAGAATAAATGGTCTGACTGAGACACACAAACAAAATTCTGCTAAATAGGTAAACATCTGTAAGAGGAAGGCTATGGCATATGGGGGTTTTTTTGTGCTAGACTGTGTATTCAAACATAAGCTCAAGGGCGAAAAAGATACTATTCAACGTGCCATAACTCAAATTCAATTCATGTTGTGCTCACCTGCAACACATTCTTATCTGTTTCTCTCTCTGTGTGTGTGTCTGTGTGTGTGTGTGTGTGTGTGTGTTTTGACTGTCTGGAGGCTGTAGTTTCTATCTAAACAATCTTGCTGAGCTAAGGAACACCCCCTCCCAAAAAAAACAACAACATATGGGCATTTCTGTCCAATTCTCCCCAACAAAACACAACCCATTGTCAGTGTATTGAAGAGAAAATATAACTGGCTTAGAACTACCCACCACAGAATGGCAAGCTCTCGGGGTCACAATTCAATACCACATGTCACCAAACTACACAGAAATATTGCAATGTACTTTAAAGACATGCGACTGTGGATGCAATTTGACGTTGTACCCTCGCTCACCTGAAAACTTCTTAAACCAGCTCTTACAAGGCATTTGTAATAAAGCAAGGAAAGAAGAAAAAGGCCGAGCTTTTCTCATGCTGTGTTTAAATTGTCACTGACATTTGAAATAAACTATGAACTGGAATATGACATTTGAAATATTAATAAGCTCTTTGGGATATAAATTGGACCTTCTGGTGTGATACCATCAGCATACATCAGTGGATATTAAAAACGATACGGTGTCAAATCCATAACCAATAACCCAACTGCTTGTATCAAAAGTATTGAAATTGCCTTTGATATCGAGACGGAGTCTCATCACAATTTTGATTCATTACGGGTTTGCCAATAAGCATTTTGCATGTTGCCAACCATTAGAAAAAAAAATTCTATCATAAGCTTTTTTTTTTGCTCCATAACCAGTTGAATCAGACTTTGATCAACATCCTCTTGAGGATTTGGTAGTAATGATAAAAGAGCAGGTTAGTCTCTGAGAAAACAGAAATAGATGATGGAAAGGCTTGTGAGGCCTGACAACTGCATGCCTGATGCTCTTTCAACACAGAATTTTCATATCTGAAGCCTTAAAAAAAAAAAAAAAAAAAAAAAAAAAAAAAAAACAAGACAAGGAGCACTTAAAAGACCTTATTGAGCACCCAGCATGAGCAGAGCTAGACACTGTTTAAGATTTCATATTGCTTATGTGGGATGTGTTCATGTCATAGACTGGGGATCTGATGAGGTTTAACAGGCCTCATTTTTTCTTTTTTTCTGTCTTTTTGGGAAACCCAAATCCAAAACCTGCAGCCCCATGCAGACTAAAAAGGCTTTTGATCACCTTCCTCCTCACATTGTCTAATTTTTGCACTTCTTCAAAATCATTTCATCTTGGGGACCAATATTTTTCCACTTCAACCTTATTCAAACACCCCCAAAAAAACAATTACCATATAATGTCGGTCAGGGTCTGAAGTCCTTCTTTCTTTCTTTTGTTCTAAATATTAGCCTCTAATATGGTTAAGGGCTGGTCACTGGCTGGGAAGCAGGAGTGTCCAGTCGTCAGCCCATTAGCAGCTGATAGAAACCAGTAGGATTTTTATATAACGGCACTGGAGATGAAAAGCATTGCTATACAACACTGCTGAGTTCCTGTTCACCACTCTTCCATGTCTTTTAAGCTTCCTAACTTCTCCTTTCTTTGACTAAAAAAACCCCTCTTTCCCTCTCAACCTTCCCCCAATACTCAAATACTGCAATATCTGTCTAAATAACACATTATCTGTCACAATACCTCAATGTCAGTCCCCTTCAGTCACCGTTCCTCTCACCTGTCTTCCGAGGGCAGCCCCCTGGATGTCCTCCTGTTGTTGCTGTGCGATCGTCACCCCCAACACCAAGGTGTGGACTCCGCAAGACACGGTGGTGATGAGAACGATGGGCGTGAGCCGAAGTGGCAACGTCAGGAAGAAGGAGAAACTAAAGAAAGCCTGCCAGCCCACCGTGTCACTGGCCTGGTGGAAACGTGCAAAGTTCAAGCCCAGGTAACAGAATATCTGGGCGGCTATTAGAACCCATAGGGCGTAGGGCACTACCCGCCGAGAAATGCGGTCGGGCAACAGGCCATAGCGACACAACAGGTAGAGCAGGACGTCCGCCGCCAGCCCCACGCAAGCCACGGCCACGGACGCCAGCTTGTCGCTCGTATACACCACTGCGCACATTACGATCACGTAGCAGTCAAACAACGCTGCGAACACCACGAGCACCAGTAGAGTCTCGTGCCGCTGACGTCTGAAATAGGTCTGGTAGAGGTTCTCCAGGGAGTCCGGTGCAAAAGTCAGTCGCATAAAGCGGGGCAGACATAAACAGCAGCCGGAACTACGTACCGTTACCTCGTGGGTGCGTCCAACCGCTTGGCCCGGATCGGAGGGGAGAGTAACTGAGCAGTCTGCTGAATATTCGGCAGAGTACTCTGGCTCAGAGAAGGCCCTGTTACGAGGCATTGTGTCGACTCGAGCCGTTATTACGCCAAACACTACAATAATATAATTTCACTAAAGTCAAGAGAGAGATTCTAGATACCTTTTAAAACTTAAGCTTTTAGAAACGCATTGTGCTTGCTCGTTTGGTTTCCACTTTCTACTCCTCTGCTGACCGAGCTCCTGACCTGAGGGATCACATTTGCTGATTAGATTCCGAGTTAGCCTCTTGATTGTCAAGCCTTGGATGTGGGAACATATTCTGTTTACATGTTTGCTTTATTCTATGCTAAGACACAAGCCAATTTACATTGTCCTTTGCTCTTGGAGCTATCCATCACTGATGACCAGAGTTTGGTTGGTGAGATCTCCCAAAAATGTGCATTTGCCTTGTTCAAATAGATAGACCAAAGCTCCTTGTCATTCTCCACCAGGAATATTCAAAAAACATATCCAGATTCAGCAGGATAATCAGGCGTATGTGTCATTAAGACCAAAACAGGGAAATTTCTTCATAGACTGAGCGCTGTTAATATATCCATCGCCCTCTCTCCGTTTCCAATCCATCGAGGTCGGCACCATCGTTCACTTCGGGTTTCCATGGTGAACCCTTGCATGGGCGAAGAACATGGGGATGCATGAAGGAAGCAGTGCGATCATCTAAATAGAGTTTGTTCCCTCGATTAACATACTACTTTTGGAAAAAAAATGTAAACGATTGTTTCCTTGGATTGTGGCAAGAAGTAAAACGATCTTAAAAAGACGTGTCGAAAATATCTAATGCGCAAGACAAACATAAAATAGGATGACGATCTGAAAAACAGGATGTTGTTTTCACCCGCAATTTATATTAAAACAAATTCCTTTTCAAACTCGTGGGTTCCTGTCATTTGTTTATATAACGTGCATTAGGCTATGCGACCGCAGAATTCACATAGCATACTAAGAGGGAAAACGCTAACAGGAAATACATGTTGCGCTCTTAAAAAAATAAAGGAAAGGATTGTGCACTCTGTTTGTCCTCAGTCATTTAAATATTTAAATGCAAAATTTCAATGCATCTCTTATCAAAATAAACAAATTCTGTTATCTAGCAAGGCTGTAAAAGCACATCTTGCCATATTAATCACTGGTCGTCTACGGAGTGTACATATAAGATTGACTAATTAGCAGTATCGCTTTTGACTTGCATCAGTTCGAAATTGTTATCGTGTTTGTCTGTGGACCAAAGAGAAACTGGAATGATAAAAAAATAACACCGTGGTCATTTGCTAGATTAGTAGCCTACGAGTGGATGTTTCGATAGCGATAGTGTGTCCGCAACGTAAATCTGAGAGTTCTGCTTTTAATGGAGATTTTAAAACACAACTGACTCCATTTAGCTTTTCATTCTTGTTCCTTGCAAGCTACCGCCTTAGACAAAAAAAATATGAGATACACTGAAAGCCATCCGCACAAGCGGTCTCATAGCATCCGCTTACCAAGCCTTGAAATCCACCTCGGGTTCGTTCGGAGCTGTTCTCAGTTTATCCTCAAAAGTCACCAATGATCACTGCTTGCGCCTTTCTGCTTTCTCGTGACACGGAGGTGACACATTTGCCTTTACAATCCACCGACGCTACAGCAGAATGGCTTCTGGATTCGCAGACACTTCCTCGCTTTCCAGTGAACACGGAACAGCTCTGTGGTTTTCCCCACCTCGATCCACACTTTAGTACAGAGCCGTTCCCCGTACTCCCTCACTTCAACACCCCCTTAGATTTTTGGCAGCGCATGCGGGTGCATGCTAGTTCACAGTGACCAATAGCGTAAAAAAAAAACCGTAAACGGTGCCTTCGCCGAAGAATCCGGATCCATTTAAACTGTGCCGCAAACAAACTTTATGATAGATTTTT
Source organism: Chanos chanos (assembly GCF_902362185.1). Taxonomy (NCBI): domain Eukaryota; kingdom Metazoa; phylum Chordata; class Actinopteri; order Gonorynchiformes; family Chanidae; genus Chanos; species Chanos chanos. The sequence goes on from NC_044503.1 coordinate 25,313,957, forward strand.
CTTTTGCCCAGGCTAGTTGACACCTCCACTTTTATCATGGGCGTAATTACATTTTAGCGCTCTCTCTCTCTCTCTCCTTCACACACACACACACAAACAACAAACATGCACTAACAAAGTTGCTTCCACTTAGGGCTTATGACAGTTTCGGGGGAAAAAAACAAGAACCAAAAAAGGGGAAACAAGAACAAAAAACTGATTGTTTAGGGTATTGGTGAGATAAATTCTACTCACTTCCAGAGTCCTCTGAATTACCTGACATGAAATTAAATACTTTACCATGCCATAACAGTCATTCATAAACTGGAATATGTTTCCAGTTCCCATAAAAGGGCTTGCTACGTCCCAAGGATATTCCAATACCTGATTGCAGATATGTAAACATTTGTTGTAGGGTTTTGTAAATTTGTAATCTATATAGGAAATATTGTGTAAATTACAGATCACTTCTATATATGATTGCACTGTCTGCGATAAAGATTGGACAACAAAATATCACAGTTTCCACTTAACAAAAATATTGAATATCTACTTTACTGTTTGAGGAAATTGCAGTTTCTCCTATACCTGCTCTCACTATGCCCATATAAGAACATGGGGACTGTTGTCCTGTACAAACTGCAACAGCTGATGCCCAGTTAACGCATTACTATGATGTGCACTCCTGAAACTTATGGCATTAAACCACACTAAGCCACTGGCATCTCCTGGGATGGATGACTAAATCCTCACCTGCAACTGATAATCACAGCAAGCACTAACAGCAACAAAACACAAAACACTGAAATACAATATCAATATCAACATTTATTTGTGATTTTTTTTTTAAACTAAGATGCATAGGGACTCTCTCTGTGTGTGCATTTGTTGCCCTGTTGTTTGAACTTTGTTTGTGGACTACTCAACTAACAGTCCTTTGGTTGTGTTTTTACGTGCGTGGATGTGTATTACTTTGTCTGAGTTCGGATGTCCACATTGACAACACCCCTGGCTAGGCTTCTATTGATTGTTCCACTGAAACCGTGCATTGAGCTGACAATCAATAATCAGACATCTGACATTTATAATGTATAACACACACAAACACACACAGACACACGTGCAGATACACATGCAGATACACGCACACACAAACACACACACACACACACACACACACACACACACACACACACACACACACACATTAAAACTAACCTTGCTTCTTTAGAAATGGATATAATACAACCCCCCCCCAATCCACCGTCGCCCTCCAAAATCAAATCCCTGCAGGTCATAGACAAACTCACTTTAGTTTTGGCGTTTGCCACAAGCTTTTTGAAGTGAACATCATTCGATGCATTCGGTTTAGTGACATGAGGCGGACAACTCTAGACAGAGGTTATGATTCAAGATTTAAAATGTATTTTGATATTAATGAAAAAGGCCTTTAACTGTATTTTGAGAGAATGAATTCAATGAATTCAATGTGTGTTGCAGTCACTGGTGTAGAGATAATTAATTACTAGTCCCAGGATTTGGTCGCAGAGGACTCAAAGAATAGGTCGTCCCACAGGGAACAGACGACATGTTAATTAACTGCCGAGTCAACCTCACAGGTCTGGACCTAAAAAAAAAAAAAAGTGGCAGAGGCTGATGATAGAATAGATAACACTGATATAACATTGGACAAAAAAAAAAGAGAGCAAAAAGTTCTGTATGTGAGTTGGTTAGGTAATATGATCAATTTCAACCATGGGCAAATGACTTGATGAAGGGCAATAGATGATGTACTGGACTAAACAGAGTGAACAACATAATAAATGAGAAGTAGGTTGTAAGTACATTGAACACATGTAGCCTACAATGATTTTACTTCATGCATGCCACTGCACGCAATGTAACTGGAAAACTGAAACAGGTTACTCTTTCAGGACTAACCGGTCAGATCATTATATACGCTTGAGAACAAATACTGTTTAAATTAACAGTGCTGCACATGTATTAATTTGTCTAAGAATGAAATAAAACTCAGTTAATCTAGTATTCTCTGATTAAGGTTTGTGGTTAAGTTTAGCCACGTGGCTTAAATGAACATCTCTTTCATGATGAAAGTTAATTTTGTCTTAGAATACATCTTTATGTTTTTGGTTTTGAATGGTTTTGGTTTGGTTTTGAATGTTTTCTTTCATGCATACAAAATACATCTTAACGATAGCCTCCATAAAGACAGATAGAAGGTGGATGCTTCCTGAGTTGAAATGTAGTTTTGGTTATCATTTATGTATTAGACATTTGCGCCCCCCAGGTGGCGTCATAGGCATGGGTGTGCGTCCTTATTTTACTTATTACGGTCGTCGTCAAGCCAACGTAACATCCTTATTGCCTTATTGCACATGCGCGCAGGAGACACGCTGCTGACGTGTAGTTAGGGAAGCTGATAACTTGCATTTTGTGCTGTAAATTGTTCATGACAAACCGGTGACGTTTAGCAGTGGGATGCCCACTGTTTTTGGAATAATTGTTTTCTCAAAAGAATCCCTATACAGCGGTGCAGGTAGGATGACAATACGCCGTTTGTCAGATGCTTGGGAAATGTTGTTGCTGCAGCTTTTCGCTGCAGTGGATCATATCAACTAAGCTAACTAGCTAAATTAGCTTGTGGTATAAAGAGCTTACAATTGCCTAAGTTACAAACACTAGATATGTTGGCTAATACCAGGGTGTTTTTGTTTTAGCCGTGCACTGAAGTTGACGCATGTGTGTCGATCTTGGTCATTGTGCTGGATTGCTAAATTTATAGCAATGGTCATTCATCCAGGAGAGTTGTATTTGTGCTAACGTCATAGTCAAAACCAAACTGCATATCACTCACTAGTTAGCATCATGTGATAGCTTGAGTTAATGTGAAAGAAAATCAAATCATGTGTACCCTTTTAGACTCGTGATGGGAACTGACATTCAAGCAGATTTAATCAGGGCTTCAGTATATGGCATCCCAAGTGTGTACACTTGTTTTAAAATCGGATTCACATCCGCTTCCTGTCACAACATCAGTTTACGCAATTAGATTCGTTGTAGACGTTGAAAACCTGTTCATTTAGGCTGCTTGTGTATTCTGGTCCTCGTGAACACTGACTTTGTTTACTCACCATGGCGTAGTAATGCTAGTCATTGTGGCTAACAAAACCATTTGAGTGTGTTTTATGCCTGTTTCAAGCCGATGAAACAACAGCTTACGTACAGCACACGCAGTTTAAGTGTATGACATTACTGAGATAACTGACGAACCGGTCAGCGCTTGCACGACTTTTTTGTACGGCAGAACATTTTTAAAATTCTAATGTCTTTGTTAACTTCTGTTGTTTAACTTTGTTGAATGGACTTTTTGTGTTGTTGATCTCAGCCTGGAATTTCCAGTAATAGCGTGAAATACGGTTGTCATCAGAGAACCATGGGGAAACGGAGAATGCCGGATCTGTACCGGGCCCCCTTCCCCCTCTATGCCATTAAGGTGGACCCTAACACGGGTCTAATCATTACGGCTGGAGGAGGAGGTGCTTCCAAGACCGGAATAAAAAACGGCGTGGTGAGTGGATATTACTTTTCTATCAAGTGTCATTCTTTAAATTACACTCAGTACAATTCTTAAGATATGGTTACACTGCATAGTACACAGTCTACCTAGCCCCTTTGTCAAAAGAGCTGTGTGTCTGTGTGTTGGCAGTGGAGCGCAGCTGTATATATGTGATAAGTGAATGGACAGAGTTCTCTCTTACTGCTTACACTGACACAGCACAGACGTCGACTGATTTTATTTATTTATTTATTTTTGCTTAATCTGCAGCATTTCCTGAGTTTAGAGCTGGTCGGCTCCCAGCACAGCGCTACCTTGCTGCACTCTCACGACACGGAGACCCGCGCCACCATGAACATGGCGATAGCCGGCGACGTTATCGCCGCCGGGCAGGATGGAAACTGCAGCTTGATGCGATTCAAGCAGCAGACGCCCAAAGAGGGACGGAAACCCGCTTCAAAGGAGGGTAAAGGAGGTTTTCCTAAAGTACATCAGCACTCCGAATAGTCTTGAGAATAACACGGTCCTCAATGATTATACGTGGACTTGTAAGAAGAAATGAAACTCATATCTGGAGGAGCATTTCGTTTTTCTTGAGGTTCATGATCTTGCTCTGGGGTTTGTAGGAACCGGAGGGAAAGGGGCGAGAAAGCGGGCCGGTCGAGACCAGAACGGCGGCGGAGACGTGAAGGAGACGAAGGACGAGACGGTGCGGATGTCTCTAGACGACGTCGGGGTCGTCAGGTCCGACGTCAGCCCGCAGGACCCGCTCCAGAAGTGCGTGAGGTTCAGTTCCGACCTGACGCTTCTCTTGACGGGAGGAATGGACGGTCACGTCAGGGTGTGGGAGGTGAGCACGCTCGGATGAGCAGAGTAGAGTCAATCCAGATTTTTAGCTCATTGGGCCCAGATTCACTGTGAGACATTCACTCGTTTACAGTATCCGTCCTTGAAGGAGAAGCTTGACTTCAAGGCCCATGAAGGTGAAGTTGAGGATCTGGACATTAGTCCAGATAACAAGGTAATTACTTCATAATAAACATGTGATACAAATTTTCAAATTCCATTATAATCATCTTAAATTACATCTTCATAATAAAAATAATTCGTTATATGATGTGATATTACATATGTCATATTGTCAACCTTTGTCATGTTGTGAAACTATGGTATGTCATATTGTCAGCCCGTGTCATATACTGCCAAAGTGTGTCATATTGTTAACCTATGTCATATTGTAAAACTATGGTAAGTCATATTGTCAAACTTTGTCATGCTGTCAAAAATATGTCATATTGTGCTATGTTCTATGCAGCACATTGTGACAGTAGGACGGGACTTCACATGCAATGTATGGAGTGGGGATCAGCTGGCAATGGGGCTTTGTTGGCATGACAACATGCCCCAAATCACAGACAAGATGTATCGTTACCTGCAATGCAGGTAAATCATGACTGTTTCAAATTCGTAGACCTGGAAACCGATTCGTTCAGGTGTAAAGTGAGACGGATGACGTCAGCACTGTGGAAATTTCGTTGAGTTTAAGCTATATCTGAGGGTATTTGTGTCTCTGTGTCTAGGTTTGGAAAGGTAGAGGATCAAAAAGATGGTTTAAGATTGTACACCGTTCAGGTGCCTCACAAACGAGACCGGAAACCCCCACCGTGCTACCTCACCAAATGGGACGGGCAGAGTTTCTTGCCCTTGCTTACTAAACCCTGTGGTAGCGAGGTCATATCCTGTTTGGCTGTGAGGTAAGGAACATTACACCTCTGGTCTCCTTGTCGTGTGTGCAGTTATCATGTGCATTTTTTTCAGAAGGTGACTGTTTTTATTTTACTTAAATTCAGAAGATGTTGACTTACCTTCTTTGTTCCAGTGATTCTGGAACATTCCTGGGCCTCGGCACAATCACAGGATCTGTAGCAATCTATATTGCCTTCTCCCTGCAGGTAACTAACTATATGTACACTCACAGATAAACACACACACACAAATACACACACGGAGGGAGGAATTCATAAACGTGTATGAGCACCTCAGCCGTGGTCTAAAGGTTAGCTTGTGACCGGAGGGTTGCCGGTTCGATTCCCAGGCCCAACATCCATGGCTTGAGCAAGGCACTTAACCCTAATGCTCCCCGGGCGCAGAGGAATGCTGCCCACTGCTCCTGCGTCTGTTGTGTGTTCACTACTGGTGTGTTGGATGGGTTAAATGCAGAGGACAAATTCACTGCTCACTGTTCACAGTGTGTGTGTGCGCAATCACTGAAACTTAACTTAACTTAACCTTTCACGTCACTCTAACTCGTCATCCCCTTTGTGCCTGGCAGAAGCTGTATTACGTACGGGAATCTCACGGGATTGTGGTAACAGACCTTGCTTTCCTGCCTGACTCTCCCAAAATCAGAGCGGTGAAGGGTGGAAATGAAGTGGCCATGCTGAGCGTGGCCGTAGACAGCCGCTGTCAGATGCACACGGTAGCCAACCGAAGTAAGCGCCCCGTTTATTCAAATCGTTCTGAGGATCACGTCGCAGTTACAAAAACGATACTACAGAGCAAACACGCAACACCCAAAATGCTCGACTGATGTATAATGTCTACAATTTATATCAATGATATCTAGAGTTTATATGGATTATTTTGCTCTTGATTCATGCAATGCAACGCAATGCAAGGATGCAGTTTTATAGCTGCTCACTGCAGAGCAAACACATGTGATGGAGTGGTTTTGAATGCCGTCTAGCATTAAGGTGTTGTCCAGAGAGGTGAAGGTTAACTGAACCACTGAAGGGCTGCTGTGTGTGAATGTTAATAAGGACTGTGTGGAGATGATTTGACTTATTTCTGTGTGATATGTGTGTGCAGGCTCGTTCCCAGTATGGTTGGCACTGGTCCTGTGCGGTCTAATAGTGGTCGGAGTGGTGCTTCTTCTTCAGTACCTATTTCCTGGGTTCATTTAAACACAAGGGATCATTTTTTTTTTTTTTTTTTTTTGCTTTGGATGACAGACCGTGAAAAGAACAGTATGTTCTGTTTCTCCCTCAGCTTCTGTTTTTCCACATCATCAACATAACCGGAAGAACTTTGAACGGAGGACACATAACCCTAAGTGATCTTTACGGACCTAACGTTGGTGATGTGCACCAAAATGAAACGAAACGTGATTTTTTACTAATTGCAATGAGAAGAAATGACAGTATTTATCTTTTTTTTTTCTTTTTCTTTTTAACAAAAAAAAGGAAGAACAATGCATTGAACACACTTGCATTGTGTAATCATTTTTTAGTTGAAAGGCAAGGAGACATATCTTAAGAAACATCAGAACACTATAAAATGAAGAATCGTTTGTTCACTTGCTGCGATATATATATATATATATATAAATCGAACTTGCCCCCATCACTTATGTTCACGAGATTCTGTGAATGAATTTGAAAACTCAGGATTTGTTCTTTTTTTTTTTTTTCTTTTTAGATTAAAAAAAAAATGTATAGTCTGGAAAGAGAATCCTTTATTTCTGAAGGATATGATCTGCCTGGCTAGCTACCAACCCACAATGCCTTTAATGGAATGCTGAGTCGTAGAGGGCATTGTATCTTTGGATGTTTTAGATGTTTAAGAAAATGTAAAAAATATAGCTAATTTCAAAATGTTTTTTTAAGCGTCTGTCCATTTGTTTAAACTCAGCCGCAACGTTTGCAGATATCTGTCTTGTATCAGCATTTTGAGTATCCTAACATTTGTTAAAAATGCAACTAATCGTTTCTATTGTACCGTATTAGAGTATACAGCTCTCATTTGAATAAATTGGCAATACGTTTACGCAGTGACGTTTGTTAGAACTCTGCCTGTAAGAAAAGTTTCTTTTCTCCACTAGATGGCAGCATAGTCTACTTTGATCATGAGCGCTGCTGCTTAATTTATGAAACAAAATTTCTTAGCCACAGCGTTTTAATAAACGTGCGGGATAGATGATTAGTTGTTCATTAAACTATACCTTCTGGTAATCTTTTGACTGATCAAAGGAAAAAATGATTTAAGTAAGATCAGTCATTCAGCATGTGCTATCAAAATTTCTCTCTCGCTCTAGGAGGAAGACCATCTCAAATCGAGATAACTTGTTAATTTAAAAACTGATGGTGCATGTAACAAATGCTTGAAGACACAATACACAGAAAATCATTATAATAATGATTTTCCACTGTTCGCTTTTCAAAAGTTGAATGAATGCGTCCTAGGCACATTTAAACAGGTAATAGCTAAGAGTATGAAACAGTGTGTGTGTGTGTGTGTGTGTGAGAGAGAGAGAGAGAGAGAACTTAAACACATAAAACTTGAACACATAAAATGAATACCAAACACACACACACACACACACACTTAGAGTGCCATTCTGTGATAACGACCTTCTCAGCTCTACTTCACCATGAAATGGGGACAACGAGAGTTAGACGGTGGCCTTTGTCTCAGCTAAATGTAGCTCAATAGATGCTTTTATTTATGATCTTTCCACTCAAGGTTTACGACGCGCTTTGATTTGTCAGGGCGGCGGCATTTTAGCATACTGATGAATATTAATAAGCTGCTTCACAGAGGTATGGTGAACTGTGCGCCAAGACTCACACAGACTTGGGCCCAGCAGGAAATCATGCTGATAAAATGTGCAGAGCGAGGAGAAACGGAGGGGCACACAGAGAGCCCGTTCTTTCTCTTAGAGGGGAGGAGGGGGGAAGAGAAAGAAGAGACTAGGCGGAGTGTAAGCATCTTTCAAAGAAGCACAGTGTAGTATATGTTGTATTCTCTCACCTAGTGAGTGCGACAGCATCAGTATTCGGGACTGTGGTTGTGTGGGAAAAATTCGCCAGACATGTTAATCAAGTTGGCAGTAGTTTAATCTCTGTTCTCTTTTCCAGCCTTTTGAATTAGTCTTCGAAATCTTTGGGATTCTCATTGTACACTGTAATGTTATATTGGTGAAACGGCGTTGGGAAAATTATGAACACACTACATTCCCTTTCAGTGTGTTTGCAACAAGTCACCTGGCACGCTCACGGGGTCCTTCATTTGGTTAAGAGCAAAAAAAAACCATAAACAAGATGGTGAATTCTGTTGAATTCCACAAACAATAACTCGTAGAGAACAATGTGTATATTGGGCAGACTTAACGATGATCTAGCTGCAATCTGAATTCTTTCCAAACATTTCGTTTAATCTACCACATTTTAAAACGGACATGGAGGTCTTTAAGTTCAAAATCCCATGGAAATTGTTAAATGGCTTTTACAGTATGGAGGTAAAACGATTATTTCAACTTGAGTTAATCTGAATTAGTTTCATCCAGTTGGGCGCTTTGCTTTGGCTTTTAGTGAGAATTAATGGCCTCTAAGAAGCAAGTTTAACTTTCTTTACTCCCCCATGTTCTTTTTCATTCTTCTCTTAAATATGTCACCAGTCCCGACGACCTGTTTGCTGCTTTAGCCACTTGAACTACAGCTCTGTTGAATCCTCCTCTCTCTTTGTTCATTGACTGCTTTACAGATAACTGTATTATTTCAACGGCGCCCCAGTCACTACAGCACGGTAAAACGATTCTGAAATGCGTTAAGGTTACCAGAAGTCGCAGTTCAAGTCTGCCAATAGCCGTTGTTAACAACTGCTTCAACCGGCCACGAAAACGATTTTAATCGGCGTGAAACGTTTTTGAAAAACGTGTTTTAAGCGTTACCATACACTCACCCCGTAATCAGGTGTGGATTAAGAACTTCAGAAAATTCCAGACAGAGCCGACAGATGGCAACATCTGCTTGCTAAACTTTGGGTGAGATGGGAGGGAGGAAGCCGCTGTGCTGTTGATCTAACCTACATTTACTCAATGGGGCACAACCTTCCCACATACAAGGCCTTCGGCGTAGACATAGGGAAAGTTCTTCTCAAAATATCGCTCCATGGTTTCTGATATGACGTCTGCGGCTACCGCACTAAAACAGCATTTCATTATAAAAACCAAGATTGTATAGGCCATACCTCACGCAGACTGGCACTTTATGAGCGAGACAGTGGAGTGATCAGTCATCTCTCTGTGTGCGTGTGTGAAAACACCGCAAGATACATCACGAAGACAAAAAAAAAAAAAGAGAGAGAAGACATCGTAAAAAGGTCAACAGCCGTATTTGCACAGACCTTTAGAAACGTCATCCATCTCACCAAATTGTGAAGTCGAATTCAGACACTTTTTAAACACGCCTCCGCCCTCTACTCCGCCTCGACATCGGCAGAGGGCAGGAAACACAACTCCCACCTCTCACCTACACTGGAGCCCAACAGGAAATGAACAACTCAGACAGGCCAGTGTCTGAGACTCCTCAAGGAACAAATACTGTCCTTCCCCCCCCTCCCCACTTTCGACTTTTCACATACCTTCAAAAGCTCCGCTGGTTGGTCCGGCCAGTAAAATTGTTTTAGTTTGTTGAGGGTGGTGGAACTTGTTGGTGGCATGGCGCACAATCCCCCACACAGTATGTCTTGAAGGAGAGTAATGAGGCTACACTGTTTGTCATGTTTATCCAGCCAGTTGTGATTGTTTGACTTCTCCCGCCAAGGATGGAATGACTCGTTGAGAGTGCTGACTACTTGTCTTATCATGAAGCAGCTATGAGCTGGATCCTGGCTGGACGCTCTGAATGTACAATAGCAGGCACATACTGGAAAAGTTTTTTTTTTTTTCTTTTTCTTTCGACAGTAACTCATTCGCTTGTTCAAACTCAATTTCACAATGATGTCTTTGTCAGCAGAGCCATTAATAAAAAAAAAAATCTCAGTTTTTCAGCTAAGGGAGAGAATAAATGAATTTGGAGCTCTCTACAATAGAATTGTTCATGTTTCTAATTTATCCCTGTTCAGTCATCAGATTTACAGGGAAGTCACTGACCATCTTTGTGTCTACACACTCTATGCCTGACTAAGCACACACACACACACACACACACACGCACAAAAACCCCTCGTATGATAAAATGGTGATTCAGCGGTTTAATAGAGCTGGACTTTAGTCTGGGAGCACAGCTTTCCTGTGTTTAGTTGAACCACTATGGTGTGTTTAACATCCTGGCTTGTCGAATGAAAGAGAGCCACTGGTCATTGCCTGCGCTTCATTCCTGTAAAAAATGCCCCATAAACTTGCTCAGTTGGACATAGCTATGGTTTTTTAAGTGAGTGGAGTCTTTTGAATGGATTTCAAAGGTGTGAGGCAAAATTTATGTAACATGCGTGTTTCCACTATAAACACAGGCTTCTCCTTGTTGTTGTCTGACAAGCGCAGAGGATCAAGCATTTCAAATTAAGGGGGGAGAAAAATGCATTCTGCCAGATGAAAAGGTTTCCTGGGGTCAATTTCACATAAAATATCCTCTTAAATGTAGGGCAGTCAAGTTAACTATGAAAGGTAATTTAAAACAGACAAGCGCTACAGAACAGTACCTGCTTCCACCTGTGTCAGCACCCACAAAAACGCTAAGAAATAACACAGCGGACCTCCTCTCCAAACCCCCCCCCCCCCCCCCCCCCCCCCCCACACACACACACACACGCACACACACACACCCTCCCCGAAAAACACAGACTGACTTTAATCTTCAGTTAGCTGTCACTTCTCTCTCTCATTCTCTTTCTTCTTGTTCTCGTACAGATCTCTCTTGTGTTCGGTTGAAAGAGGGACAAGAACAAGATACACAGAACAAAAATGAAGCTTTTTATGAAAGTGAGTATTTAGGTGTATTTAGTTATTTATTTATTCTGAGGATAATTTACACAAGACACCTCATGAACTTAATGGAAACATCCTACAATAGCTGAATAATAATAATACGTAGAAACTGCCATTAGTAGATTTCATGTATGGCAGAAAAAGTCAGTTGGGACGACTTTATTCACATTCAGTTGTGGTATCAAAAGAAAAATATTAACAAAAACAACATATGACCGTAACCACAAATAAAAACCCAAAACCGGTTTTGGAAATCTAATAAAAATAATGATTCAAAATGTTCTTTGAGTGGTATTAATCTTGAGTGAAGGGCACACTGCCCACCACAATCATATTTCTTAAACAACAACAACAACAGCAACAACAACAACAACAACAACAACAACAGCAACAAAAACAAAAACATAGATCCCACCATGGGGCATTCCTCACTAAAAAACGTTGTGAGTGTGTTGAACTCTTATAGATAGATACATGGAAGGTAGGGGCTATGAGAAAGACTTTGTGCCATGCGGCAGGGCTTGGATTTGAATTTGACTCAAACCTTTTACCCATTTCTCCCTGTTCAGCTCCAGAACAGAGTAAAGCGGGGGAGCTTCTCACACACTTACACACACACACACACACACACATACACACACACACACAAAATAAAATAAAACTTTTATATGAATGATATACGACTACTCGGAGAGCTTTTTTTATCCGTTACAAGAAGCCGACAAAGAGAGCTGTTTCAAACAAAAAATGTGAAAAATCCCCTTTGTTCTGACAGGGTTTGTCCAGTGGACTGACATGGTTTGTGCGTATGTGTGTTTCAGGGATATTTTTAGATCATCCATCTGCACATGTAGTCGTGTAAATATTTATTTACCGGTGTTCTGTGAATTTCAAAAGTTGTTTCTCTATAGAAATTTGGGGGTAATTAAAGCTATATTTTAGCCTTTGGATCTGTTGAAAGATGGTTGAAAAATGAATATTGTGTGGACGTTGTATACACTTTGTGTTCATCTATGTGTTTGTGTTTGTTTCTGTTGGATTTTATGCACGAATTAGAGAGGGAGAGTTGGCAGGGGTATATTTTAGGGAGTGAGTGAGAATGAATGTGTGTCTGCCTTTCTGTGTGTGTGTGTGTGTGTGTGTGTGTGTGTGTGTGTGTGGGAGAGCTCTGCGAATGTATGAAGTGCAGGAAGAGCCAGAGTGGCACCAGGTACAGTGCTCTATGGGAGATGGAACACATTAGAGAATAATATTGCTCCAGCATGTTTTAACCCACACATTATTTCACTCCCACTAACTCCTATCAGACCAAGTTTGCGCTGGAAGGGTTAGGGGTTAGCTCTAAATTCCACAGATAAAAATATACATTTATTTTCATTGGTGCTCTAACTCTTCTAATCTGCGTGTCTGCCTGTTTATGCGTGTGTGTGCGTGCATGTGTGTGTGCGTGCGTGCGTGCGTTACAGCAAGTTTCTGCTGCGCACATGGAAACTAGAGATAAACAGAAAAATACTGCTAACGAGATTGTTGGTGGTCGTATGTACAGTAAAAACGGGATCTGTGCAGTTTAATTTTGTGGCGGGCAAACCCATGACAAGGTCCTGGGGGAAAAAAAAAAAAAAAAAGAAGAAGCAGTTTTTGTTTTTGATGAAGTGCTGGAGGGATGGGATGGAGAAAAATAGCAAAAACGTGTCTGGGGGGGGGGGGGGGGGCAGTAATTGTAGGGGCCCCTAATCTGGAGTGATTCAGCCCCCGTGTCTGGGAGACAGACAGTGACTCAGTCATTAAATCTGGATGATGTGGAACACCCCCCCTCCCCACCCCCAACCAACCCACCCACCCCCACCACCCTTCCCCCAATCTGTGTCTCTGTGTATTCTCTGCTTGTTCTCATCGAGCCGTCGTATAACTGGCTTTGACCCCTTTTTACCCGGTGTAGCTCTGTACCTGACCGGTTCTGCTGGCTCAAATTAAAACACATTCGGCCTCCACCTGGACATCTGGGACGTGGGTGTTGTCTTCTACGTGGGCTAGGGGGGGTACTCCGCTGCCCCCTTTGGAGTCAGATGGACCGGGTCAGACTCTGTTTATGTAAACCAATAGAGTTAGCGTGGCCAGACTCCTGGAGCGCACTCCTCAGATTCTCTCGTGGGTATGAGGTTAATTACAATCAAGGACTTTTGGGAAAATGTTAAAATAAATGATGCAATGTGAAGCGTGTGGCTGTAAAATAACAAATAAAGATTCACTTTTGTAAGAACAGCGTTTCTTCACCAAGATTAACAAAGTTCACAAAGGCGGTCGTATACTATAGAAGGCAAATAGGAAATATATAGTGATCTTACATATCTGTTTATCTGTCTGTCTATCTATCCACCTGTGATATATGACCTTTGTATATATACACCAAACTTTGATACATGGAATGACCATTTCATATACATTTATATAAAACATTAAACACACATGCATGAAGAATATTTGAAATATACATAAACCAAACATTCATATGTATGTATAGCTATGATCGTACGTATGTATATTTTATAATGTATTTATACACGCGGCTTTAGCCATTCAGCGTTCAGCGTCGCCTGCCTGATCATCCGTTATCCCTCTCACCTCTCCACGCCTTGTTTTCACTGATTCACTCCCTTATTTATGCTCCTCCGTTTGGCTCTGTCCTCGCGAAGTCTACACTCACCACGGTTCACTCTGACCCTTGTTCTGACCAACTCTAATTGCCAACTCAACCTGTTTGTATCCAGCCTGTTCTGAAAACCCTGTTTGTTTCCTCTTTTGAGCCCTACCTGCTCCAAGCCCTGATTCTTTTGTTCGAGTTCTGTTTTTGTAACCTGTTCAGTTCAAGAATAAAATCCCGTGTTTTCCGCACTCGCGTCCAGCTCCGGTTCAACTCTGTGACAAAAGTACGCTATATTTTCAATGACTTTACAGTAAAGTGCTTCTGTTTGCATGGGAATTAAACACTGACATACAGAGGCCTAATAATAAAAAAGTGACCTAATGTAGTGAACAGCTCAGAACGCGAACGGGATTGAATAAGTGGCAGGCCGAGATCCAAACGGTGACGGGACGCCGCGGTTCTAACGGTCGGAACCCAGCGGAGGCTCGTCTCCGTGGCCAGGAGGGCAGCGACAGGGAGGGTGGCAAACCCAACGGTGATTCAGCGCCAGAGCACCAGGGAGTGAGTAAGCCGGTCGTATTTTAGGAGGAGGGGAAACCCCCCAGTCCCACTCATCCCACAAGCGTCTGCAGGGGCCCCCACCGCTCTGACGTCAGACCACGGCTCGCTGCGGCTGCCCAGAGTGGAAAGCTGTCGCATGCTGCTAAAAGCAGCCCACAGAAGTGTGTAAACACGCCAGTCTGCAAATATTGTCTTACAGAAAATAACACACACACACACACACACGCACACACAAAACAAATAAGAACTCCTCACACCAAGCAGCAGTGTTTTATAATTTTACGGTTGACCTTTAAATGCCTCTGCAAAAATTTAACCTCAGTGTGTGTGTGGAAATAAACTGACCACTGTGCCAAATTTAGATTTGATCAAATATCCTCTATCAAAGGAGTCCCGTTAGAAAGTGAATGGAAACAGAAATCATTTATTTGACCTGAAAATTCTACTGGGAGTTTTTGTATAATTTAAACTGACACTTCAGAGGTTTTTCATGTTTAAAATACACTAATGAAAATTAAATTGGATTTTAACTCTGGAACCCTCCGCGCAACTGAAAACACAAGCTGACCGACAGGCCCTTTTTTGGGTTTTTTTAATTAAAAGAAAAAAAAAAAATTTAAAAAAAGGGCATACACGCAATGACAGATGTGGCACCGTCAGAATCCGTAACCGTAAACTGGATCCATGTAATTGTCTTTGTCTGACATGATAGTGTTTCCGATTCTGGTCCATTACTACATAAGCGGTCTGCCCACAATAAAGCTGGCGAGAGTCCTTGAAAACGTTTTGGTCTGCCTTCTCGATCTTTAGCTGTCTGACCACTGAGCCATGATCCCACCCCTGCGTCTGCCCAGCGGGGGCTCTGCCTACAGGGAGAAGGCGGACAGGGAAGGGGTGGGGGTGGTTGGGGGGGGGGGGGTTTGTTGTGAGCTCAAACCCCTCAATTTGTCTCCATTGGTTTCTATTTCAGCTAATGAGTCAGAATCGCAGTCCCCTCCCCCCCCCCCCCCCCCCCCCCCCCCGTTTTCACCAGGAAAAAAACAAAAAAAGCAAAAAACGTCTTCACTGGTCTGAGTGAGTGAGTGAGTGGTGTGGCGATGTCGTGGTCTAAATTACATGGATGATGACTCTTAGGGTGCACACACCCAGATGGCATTTTGGGCAAATAAAAAAAGCCAGTTTTCGAACACAAACATGGAAAAGAAAACACGCTTTTTTTTCTTTTTTTGTGAAAAAGGGCTCTGGTTTCTGACAAAAGGGTAATGAAACAAAAAGAAAATGACAGGGTAAATGGAATAACTGTATCCCTATGTCTGGTTTGCTGGCTCTATTCACTCTCTCTCTCTTTTCACTCTCTCTCACCTCTCTCTCTTTCTGAAAGGCCTCTGAGTCTAGGTCTGGAAAAGGAGGGGGGGAGGTGGACTTGTCTGCTAGGGCCAGACGGTTGGAAAACGGATTTTTCTGGAGTAATAGGAACACACCGATGCCACAATGAAATTCCCATGAGTCAAAGAAAAGAGTTCCTGAGTAGACGCATTACTCATCATTTATCAACAGAGTCTGAATAGAAAAGATGATTCCCCCAAAGTATTTGGGTGCCTTGTGAACACAGGCTTGTGAAAAACCCCAGAGAACCAACACCCTCTGTAACCGTTAAACGCTGATGGTGTGAGATAAGATAACACACACTGTCAGGAGCGTTCACAGAAAGACAGTCTGGCTCCAGTAAGAGACCTATGTATGACCTCAGGGTTGGAGATGCCAAAGCCACGTACGCCAATCCGATATATGGAGTCCTTTCGGACGATTTCGGCTTGGGGGGGTGGGGGGGGGGGTTGCGTTCACTGACAGCATCGCCCTCCCTGCCGCCATGGGCTCTGAGACGCAAACAGTGCAACCAAATTATACGTCTGGCCTTCAGAGCAAACACTGTGTGTGTGTGTGTGTGTGTGTGTGTGTATGATTCAACGTGGCATGATTTTAGCCCCCGCCGCTGGGACGTATATACCGTATGTTGATTGTGTGAGCAAGAGAGAGAGAGAGACAGAGCACAGCTGCACTTTGTGTGTATGTGTGTAAGAGAGAGAGAGAGAGAGAAGGAGTTTTCTTATGGGGGGTTGGGTTGGGTTGGGTGTGGGGGGGTTGGGTTGGGCTGGCTCTCGTACCACTGAATGGTTGGTTGAGAAAACATGGGGCAAGGGGCCATTTTGAGCAGTATGAGGTTGAATAAATCAGGGGCTCTGCTCAGCTGTTCTCAAGTCAAGATCCAGCACAAGGCAGTCGCAGATGGTGGCGGTGGTCCCCCTTTCCCCCCCCCCCCCTCTCTCTCTCTCTCTCTCTCTCTCTCTCTCACATGTGGGCAGGACCTCATTATCATGAAGTGAATTACAGTAAAACATTACCAATCTTATGCCGGTGATGAACTTTGCAGATGTGTCCCTCACACTCACGGTCTCATTTTCCCCGTTGAGAAGACATTAAGAGTGAAGCTTAACTTGACTTAGTTGAAACACCCTCCTAAGGCCCATCAGATGAGTCAGATTTCAACATAAAACCCTTATGGCAGTGATGTGCCATCACGCTGTCCCTGATTTTTTGGGGACATCTCTTCAGCAGTTTTTTTTTTTCTCAAATATTTTAGAATACTATTGTATTCTATAGTATGGATTTTTAAATTGACTATCGTTATGGCTGTACAGGTTTTGAGGACGGGGGTGGGGGGTGGGGGGTGTTCAATTCAAAAGCAAAAGCAACATTTGTTTAACCTTTAACCCTTAACCTTTTACTGTAAACCCGAAACAGATTTATGTATAATGATTTGACGTCATGACTGTAGCAGGCAGTCACACGGACAGTTTAGAATGGTTTTTAATGACTGACAGAAGGTTCCAGAACTAACATATTCTAATAAACAACAGGCCTAAATAACAGTTAGAAAGAGACAGAGAGAGAGAGAGAGAGAGAGAGAGAGAGAGAGAGAGAGAGAGAGAGAGTGTAGATGTGTTTGTGAAGACTTGTGATGTCACTGTATAGTAACAAAGTAAATGATGCAGGACAATCAATGTGAAAAAACAGTCATCTCCCTGTCCTCTCACAAAACGTTCAGAATAAAACATCTAAGACTGTATGGGTCATGTCGCTTTGAGTGAAGTTTATACCTGTGTACGACTGGTTGCATGCATTCTATATTACATTAGATGTCGGTAATCATCCCTCGGCATATGAAATGGATTAAATGGCTTTTCACTTCTCTCTCTCTCTTTTTTTTTAGAGAAAAAAAACAAAACAAAAACAAAACAAAACAAAAAAAAAAGGTTTAAACAACTGCTCCCTGTTAAGAATGTATTACATAAGAGGTCAGGTTTTTTTTTTCTTTTCTTTTTTCTTTTTTTTTTTTTTACAGCGCTTCTATAAATAAAATGGAGAAATAAAAAAGAATTTTCTGGTAAAACAATCACTGCTCCCATAAACAACATAGTCTTGAACGTTTTGTGAATCTGGCACAAAAATGTCCCGGCTCAGAGAACCTGGCAAATGCTGGCCATCAAACACACACGCACACACACACACACACACACACACAGAGACACAATCAAAAAAAAAATCTATGACAAATACAAGAACAGTCTGTCTGTAACGCTATGCGCTGTGTCCGCCCACCGCAGGACTGATTCTGCCGGCTGTTGGAACACGCTGTAGAATGTCTACTACTATTGGCCAAATACCTCATTCTATTAGTCTGACATTATATGATTGGCTTGAGACGTTATCCTAATGGCAAAGGTTTCTTTCTTTTTTTTTTTTCTTTCTCTCTCTTTCTTTTCACGGTGTCATTCCAGAAAGACAAGTCATTTCATAAATCTTGTCCATCTTACCTAATCGCGAGAACATGTTACAGTCTTTATAACTGTACTCAGTGAGGGGTTGTATATTTCAGTCGCAAGTTGTGTAAATGGTTATTACATGGAGGTGTACATACAATAATTAAACTACCGAATATCATAATAGTATGTTTAATGAGGCCTTGTCAGATGAAACTAATCTGACACTTTTGTATTTGGATGAAATCAAACGGTTTCACTTCAAAACGACGGTAAGATCGAGGTAGCGTGTAGCGTGATGGTGTACGACTACACTGTGCAGGAATGGTAAAACGAAACAAAACAAAACAAAAACAACACAAAAACGTTACGGCACATGAGACGGTCCACATGAACCGAGAGGTTTCCTCGTCTTTTAAAAACAAAAACATTAAGAGGACAGTGCATCAGAAAGTGTGGAAGAGTGTGTTTTCGTGGCCGTTAGCTGAATATGTTCACCACATCAAAGGCAAACGCTGGACCAGCGTTTCGACCACAAATCAGAGGCAGTTACCCTGGCGACGTGAGAGCGGGCTGCGTTTGTAGCGTACCGCAGGCCATAAATGGGGAAGACCATCAGTGGCACCTCGGAACACAGTGCAGGCGCTGTCTTATAGCAGCACAAATGTTAAAATAATATGTATATTGGATGGCGTCCCACTATTAAAGATGGAACCTACTCAAGGAACTTATGTAAACTTTTAGGGACTTTTACTGTCCTGCAACGCTGTCAAATAGCTTTTAAAACTTTAATTGAATCAACGAAATGGACAAGGAGGAGTTTGTTAATGAAAAGTTGGAAATAAGATTAGAGTTCCTGCTCCTATTGGATTTGGAGGTGAGAGAAGACTTCTATTTAGAAGTGCGTGCATGTGTGTGTGTGGGGGGGGGGGGTTTGTGGGTTGGGATGAAAAGGGGGTGGGGAAAAATGTATTCTAGGATTTGATCAAGCTTTGACATGTTAATAAGGTGAAATTCGAACGTGATCCGTCTTCAAAATAAGCAGAGCCAAAGCGGTGCATATTGGGGTTGGAGTCAGAAGTGTTTATCCTTAAGCTGGGCCTCGTCCGCTAAGGCGAATGGTTTTCTCTGGCAGGGATGGTCTCGAGCAGCCCAAATAAAGCTCGCGGACAGTGAAAAAAAAAAAAAAGGTTGAGTGAGTTTCTGTCACCCAGAATGCTCCAGCTGCCCGGGCCCCTAAACATGGAGGGAAAACATGAGTGCCCCCCCATGGGGCCCTGAGTCAACATGGTCTCCTTCCGCTGGCGGAGGTCCACAGCTGCTTTTCCAATCCCAGGAAAACCTATCAGCGGCGCTCTGTGCATGTGTGTGTGTGTGTGTGTGTGTGTGTGTGTGTGTGTGTGTGGGGGGGGGGGGGGGGGGGGGTTACAACCAGCAGATTACACACACAGATGCACATGCAATCTCACAATGTCAGGACGAACAATACACACATACACACATGTACGCACACACACACACACACGCTTACATGGTCTCGGAACGCTAGGACGCACACGCACACACGCACACACATGCACACACACAAATAAACAGTCTCTCAGCACCAGAGAACAAACACGTAAATAAACACACATGTAAACATGTGAAATTACCCCACTTAACAGCATAAACTCAACTCGTAAACAGTTTTCATTGTGAGACTGAAAGACGCGCAAACAAATACACAAACATACATGTGGAAAAAAACACACACACACACACAAAGTACATAACCTCACACAAAATAGAGACAGCCAGAAAAAAAAAGAAAAAAAAGAAGGGGACAAGCACATAAACAGACAATGTCTTCATCTTTTAGAGACCAGTGATTCACAGAGCGATGAATGATCTCACTGTTCTAAAAAAAGACACTATGACTAATCTTTGAAGACATTTTTTTTGCCATAGAAATTTTACATCATTAGCGTAAGACCAGAATCTGACGTGTTGCAAGGTAGTCACAGTTCAAAATCTAAAATTTTATACCATGTGTTCGTTGTCTCGAATACTGATGAGTGTTTTCTTGGCAGGCAATGCTTTCCGGATAAAACTCGTATAAACACACACACACACACACATACAGAGAGAGAGAGAGAGAGAGAGAGAGAGAGAGAGAGAGAGAGAGTGAGTGAAAGGAATGAAAGAAAAAGTGAGACAGACACACAGACAGACAGATCATGAGTCAGTCTGAAGAGGCATTACCACATATAAAATATATGTACAATGACTCGCAAGAAAGAACTGTAGAAAAATCAGACGTGAGTAACTTTAAGGGGTGACATCATCATTGGGGATAAAGTCTGCAGTTAAATCTCTGTGATATTGCTTATGCTGTAAATTCTTCCAGATCATTCAACCAGAGCAACATAACTCCGCTGACCAATTTGTTTCACGTTCGAGAATCAACTGTCAACATGAAACTCTTCTACTCTAACATAAAACTGTTAGTTATTAAATTCAAGAATACGGTTGGAAAGATTCTTCAAAATATATGAATTTAGAACAGAAATGCTTACACAGTACATTGAAGCTTTCAAGCAGTCAAGGAGTGAAAGATTAAAAATAAGTTGTACATTTTTGGGTGACATGTATCCAAACAGAGTTAGCCGACCACAAAATGTTAAAGAACAGTAGTCTATGGTAGTTGTGGAGTATTTTGCTGTTGCTATTTTAATATTCACATTGCCAAACAGTAATGCTAGCTTGTTTATGTGGTTACTGCTAAAGACATAATGTAGGCAGTAGGGTTTTTATGAGCTTGTTCATGTTGTGTTAATAGTCATAAACTCTGTTCTTAAGAACCAGGAAAAGACAAATTGAATTAAGAACAATTTTGATGAGCTAAGCTAAAGCTTGTCTGTTAATGGTCTCTGCAAAACTACCCCTGGGGAAAAGGAGGGCGGGGGGGTTGTCACCATGGAAACCAGCCAGGACGTACGATGGTGGATTGCTCTTGGGGCATCGGAGTCATGCATGCATGGTGTACACACACACACACACACACACACACACACACACACAAGAGACACAAACTCTTTAACTTCCTGATACATGCTTTGGAAAAGTCCTCGAAAGGCATTAACTGACAAAAACTGAAAACAAAAAAAGCCAGGATCACTTTGAACTTCAGGGTGGCCCGTTAGCTGCAGTAACTGATGATTGCCTTGCATTGTTTTGATTATGAATATTCCCAACGAAATCTTTAAAGATTCTCTTTGTCAGCACTAAGACTACAAGGGGAGTCTGAGAGACACGGAGTTTGGGGGGGGGGGTCTTGGTCTATGTCTGAAAGCATAAAACAGTGGAGAAACACATTTATTGTGTTTGCTATTTGGAACAACAGACAACATTTCAAAAATGCTCTCAAAGTGTCACTTTCATTCATTCAATGACATGTAAATATACCCCCACAAAATATGTTTTTGCAAAAGTTTATGGTGTCTGTGCAAATAAACGTCCCAAAATTCTAGACAGAGGCCTAATAAACCCACCACCAATCTTGTTGTTGCTCTTAAATCACATATGATAAAGCGATGATGATCACACTCAAAAAATCCCGACAAAAAAAATATTCTAGGGCATGTAATCTGAAAAACATGCAAATGTAAGGACCTAACAACTGAGATTTCCATTATACTGTATCAATTTTTTTTAGTCATTCATATGATTTTCATTTTTTCCCAATCCAAGCATAGTTTGGATTATGGACAGTCAGGCCGAAGCCTTTCGAAAATTAATCTGCAAGTCACTTCTGTTTTCGTCTTTGGAAAGAACCGTCGTCGCAGACTTTGGGGTCAATCACCCAATAAAAAAAAAAAACAAAACGCCTAATAGGGGTGTGACCAGAGGAACAATCTGGAATCCTCCGGGACATCCGTTTCCCCCAGCCCGGCTTCTCCCGCCTGGAGAGTCTGGAGCGGCACCACATGGAAAGTGGTGCGCAGTGGAAACTGGCTGCCAAAAAAGCCCAAACTGTGCACCTCTTCCAGATTAGCATTCTTTCCATCTGACACACGCGCGCCGTGAAAGCAGATTATCATCTAAGTGGACAAAACACAATTTAGAGAAAGGTAGTTTTGTACAGACACACACACACACACACACACACAATGAAGAAATAGGAGAGGGGGAAGGAAAAGAGAAAGAGAAAGACCTGAAGATGGTGCTGTCTGATGATGTACCATGGGGGGGGGGGGTGGGTGTTTAGTGAGGGGAAAATGTTTGTAAGTACTGTGGTAAATCAGAGGATACTACTGTACTCTATGGGAAAGGAAGCCACGTGACCTTACCATATTAGCTTCATTTTAATAGTACACATATTCACTAAAAGCAGGATGTACGTATAGATTGGATAATGACAAAATTCATGACTGCAGATAGGGGACTGATAATTTTCGAAAGAATATTAAAAGAAAAACGTCACCGAGACCCTTCGCTGTTTCCTGATGTGAGGGGAATTTTCTTCATTTTGAAAACGGATAGCCGTGTTCTAAGAGGTTGACGTTTGTTCATTTCCTCACCTGAGTTCACCTCTAAAAAGCAGTAGACAGTGAGGAGCCATTTTGATTGCATTCATCTATCCCTGTCATTAAATCATAAAATGCCTGAAGTCCAATCTGACCAGAGCTCCTGAAGAAGGGAGTCCAGAGGTTTGGGGTTGGGATGGGGCGAGGATGTGTGTGTGTGTGTGTGTGTGTGTGTGTGTGTGTGTGGGGGGGGGGGGGGGGGGGGGGGGGGGGGGCGAGCTGAGTAGGGATGGGGAGGTGTGTAAGAGTGGGAGGTTGCCAGTCAAAGTCAGGGAGCTGCTGCTGGCTGATATACAGTAGCATTCTTTCTAAGACAGCTGGAAGAGAGGGGGAGAAAGGGGGGGGGGGGTTGACTGGGGCGGCAGTGTTGGGGAGGGTGTTCGATTAGCGAAAGTGAGCGTTTGCTATGGGTTAAAAGAAAATACCCTTTATAGATGAGCCAGTGGACAACTAGCTAACACAGGAGGAGGAGAAGGAAAAGAAATTTGAAGGCCGTTGGTTAGCCTGCGCGTGAAACATTAAAGCAATTTAGCACTTAAGAATTGAGCGAGAGATCAAAAGGTAAAGTGTGCTGAACATATGGAACAGAGCAGATGCTAGCGGACAATGCTTTGCGAACTCGCGTAGGAAGAACACGCTGTTATGTAAGTTTCAAAATTCAATAGAATTTAACAAGCCTCAATGCCTTTGTGATGTATGACAAGTACCAGAACGAGGCATTTAGAAACAGACATATGTTTTTTATGTTTGGAATGAAAGACGGAAATAAAAATCTACGCGGGCGCGATGCAAAACAGTCCTTTGAACCAAAAATGTAATCTCTTTCGCGCATTGGCTGCCTTAGTGTACTTCAGTCGATACTATCTGAAATTTAATGGAGCGCAAATGGAGTACTATCTCTCTGAGCTCTTGGAAAATTACCAACGAGAGTCCTCTGAGAGGCACACGCGAGGTACGAACGTTAGCAGGCCTTGAGAGCTCACGAGACACTCGTACCACTAGATTACGCTCCTAGTTTACGGTTTTACCCCAGTAGACACATCGAGAAAGAAATCCACTGATCGCTGGTAATTTTTGGACTGTTCAAAAAGCCTTTCATTTTCGAAGCAAATTTACATGCTTTATTTTCGCGTAGTATGAACCGACCGTATCATTTTTACAAAGTTCCAAACCTCTGGGGTTTCATTATGGGCTTGTCTTGTTCTATAAAGTCTAAACTATTTGACGAGACCTCACACACAACTTCCATAGAAGGGCTCAATTGCTTCAAGACTTGGGTTTTTATACAGAAATGCCTTATTTGTAGAGTTTCTAATATTGCTCATTGCCAATTAAATCAAGTCAAACAGGCGAGTTCATCAGAGGCCAATTAAAATTAGAACTAACAGAACAAAACTGCTCTAAATTTAGAACAAATTAGAACTATTAAAGCCAAAGAGGGATCTGTTTGAGACGGGTTCAGACCGTGTCGTCCTTCTGGTGCATGGCAATGTGTTTCACTTTTTTTTGTGTCTTATTCTTCTGATCTCTCCACTCTTTACTCCCCTGATGTCTACACAGCTTGGTACAATACCAGCTCACGTCCCTGCGGCGTTTCTGTCTGGATCCAACAACTCGTCCATCTCCGTCAGTCTCTTTTGCTGAAGCGGAGGCCTAGAAGCTCTCCCACTCATTTCCTCTGCCTCTCTTGACGAGTCATCTCAAGAGGCCTCTTGGTAAAAGCGAGCGGAGGAGAAAGCGTTTTTATAAGTGTGTGTTTATCATTTGTGTGACACAAAGAAATGTATTGTTCTTTTAATCTAAACATTTCCGCGCACAAAAAAAGCTACCGACTTAATCCCAAGGCGGCTTTCAGCCGAACTCCGTTAGAACGCAATCAAAACAAAAATCATAATTCTCAGGGTTTTTTTTTTCTTTTATTATTATTATTATTTGGACTTACAGTGAGCAGCACTCATAGCCCCAGCGTGTGTTTGCTTTGGCTTGAAGCCCCGGTTTGCAAGCGAAGCAGAACATCCGGACAACTTTAAACGCAACACAGAGAAATCACTAACCACTTCCCCCTAATAACCATTAGTGAAGCGATGTGTGTTACTGCATGGAACTACCGAGCGAACAGAACAGACCTCGCAACACATGCTTAGCAGATTTCTGGCAAAAAAGATAATGGTGTTTGGAGGGGAAAAAAAGAGAGAGAAAGAAAGAATAGAACGGAATGAGAGCTACCTAACACTACAGGAAACTGCGCGAGTGCCAATCGGATCGAAGCACAACTTTTCTCAGACCGCAGAGCGGAGAACGACATTCCTCGCTCTGCCGTGTGATGGTTCTACCTGCCGCTCCGGCCTGACCACAAGCGGACAGGGCCAAGCTCGACTTCCAGGGAACAGTCATCACGATACAGCACAGGCTGACTCCGCGTGAGAGACTTAAAGCGTTTTTGGATTGCCAGCTGCAAAGTACATACGAAAAAAAAAAAAAGTGGAGCTTTGAAGAGCAACACATGTTGGCAGGGTCAGGATCTTACAGAGTTTTTACAGCTATATTAACCCATGTTTACACACATGAATGATTGGAAAAAACAGTAAACGCATTAGCACTTACAGAAACACACACACATACGCACACGAAAACCCAGGACGAAAACAAACACAAACCATGTACAAGTAAATCTGAAACATAAGCGTTGTTGTGGAAATGAAAATAGTTTATTAGAATTCAAGTAAAAAGAGAAGAAACTTGGGTCCATTTTGGATCTTGGTCAGCGCGGGACGGCGTCGTCGGGCAGTTTCTTTAGTATCCAGGAGCGAAGCAGCTCCATTTCCTGTTGGCAGAGCTGGTGATGGAGGCCCGGGAAGGAATGGAAGGTAGCGTTCATCCCGGCCTTCCTGAGCAGCGTCGCCGTTTCCTCGCCCCAGCTGTGGAACACGAGTTCATCCGACGTTCCGTGACACTGGAAGAGCTCCGGTAGGGGGCTTCCTGCAGCGTTCTCCACTGCCTACACACGAAGGGCACAGAGAGGCAGGAAAGAGCGAGTAAAACACCCCAGTTAATCTGATATTAAGTGAGGCATTGTGAGTAAATCTTTTCCAGATGTTTCTCAGTGTCCTTCGAGTTAGTTATTCTCTCTCGATATCACTGGTCATTCCACACAGAGATGTATAGGATGAGAAGCAAAGAAAAAAAAAAGAGTACAAATTAAATAAAGAAACAAAGGAGTGATCAACTATCCTTCTGGAAGTTTACCTTCTAGCAGAATTATGTTTCAGTCTTAATCTATCACACCTGTTTCATTTTATTGCCGTGGCCAACGAGGAGCTACGGAGTATTAGGGGCCAGTGTGTGTGTCAGAAAAAGGTTTTAATCAAATCCTTCAGGGAGGGTAGATGAATTTTGACCCAACCCCGGTTGTTAATTACCTGATACACGACAGATCCTTTATTTAGGAAGCTTGACAGGGCGAAAACTCCCGCCACGTCACGGTGGTACCTGCACGCCAGGTGTAACGCCATGGCTCCACCCATTGAGAATCCTCCTAGAGTCAAACACACAGACAATCTCCGTTACAAATATTTCTTTTTTTTTTTTTTTTCCCCTCCTCAAAGAAAGAAACTGGCTCCGTTTCTAGGCACTAAACTGTTTTGAGCACTGTTGAATTACAGACACGCTTTTATGATTTTGTTGGCGTATTTACATCGCAGCTGCTTTTAATTAAGCAACATCCCTAATTGTCCAGTGACTCATTCTCTGGAGTGTTTAGTGACAGCCTTATGGCCAAAATGCAATATTAATATCCTATATTTACAGATCGTCACAATAGCCCATGTGACTGCTGTCCCCTTTTTTTTTTTTTTCTTTCTTTCTTTCTTTTTATTACGATGTCAAATAAATAATATTTTAAGACGTGTTGAAATGCATTTGATATGACAGAGGAAGTCGATCGCCACCAGTTACAGTAGTTTGGTTTTATTAAACGAAGTCAGACCCGGTCAAACACAGCTCATTTAAAGTGAATGGAACCCCCCCCCCCAAGCAAACCAAAAACCAAACAGAGCATGAATCGGTGCCTAACGCATAAATATTAGAATGCTGAACTCTCCATTATCTACAGTGGCTAAAGACATCTTGACATCTGAAGCTTTCCAAAGCAGCAAAAAAACAAACAAACAAAAAAACAAGAAAAGTCCCATAAAAGGGGGGGGGGGGGGGGGGGGGGGGGGAGAGGGGGTTAAAAGAAAATGAGAGTCAGTCCTTAGTTCCACATCACCAAACTTTTTTTTTTTTTTTTCAAAAAAGAGGCACCCTCTCGTGAGCCTGTCCTTAATCTCACACATCTGGGTAAATCTGGGCAAGTCTGGGAAAGCGCAGGAGTACCCGTCACTCCGTCCGGACGGACAGAGCGCTTGGTTCGGAAGAAAAGACCAAGGGTAGACAGAATTCACGTAATCTTTACCATCACAGCAGAGGTGAGGCAGCTGTTGGGACCCATCCTTTTCTGATCTTCATCATCATCATCAGCAGCAGCAGCAGTAGCAGCACGAACAGACCGCCTTAGAACAGACCGCTTCGTCAAATATTTTCCTCAACAGCGGTGCACCCCTCCCAGGGACCTCCATCTTCACTCCTGTGTGCTAAGCCATGGAACTGCTCCTTTTTAATTTCTCAACACCTCTTTGCTGTTGAGTTAAAAAAAAAATTTAAAAAAATCTTTCCTTGTATGCGTGTTTGATACCTCATCCCTCCAGGGTTTTTCCCCCCTTCCTTTGAATCCATGCTCTTGAAGAGACCGAAAAAACATACACAATAGCTTACAGTTCATGCTCTTAAAGAAAAAGAAAAAGAAAAAACAACAAAAAAATAAAATAAAATAAAATTTAAAAAAAAACCAAAAAACGTTTTCCATGGAAAGTTCTGGCACTTGTCAGTTCGTCAAATGGACTCAGGGTACAGACCACTTCGTTTCTCCAATGAGTATTTATAGTTAATGACAAAAAGTTATGATTTAAGGAGATAATATTTCAGCAGTCTCATAGGAACATGTGTTTTTTGAATCAGTTTCCCTGGAACTCAGTTCAGGGGCTTTTCTGTCCTTCCACACTAAGCTATTCACACAATGTTTTTTCTTTTTCTTTTTTTCTCTCTCTCTTTTTCTCTTTTCAGTTCTTACTCACAAGTGTCTCTGTGTGTGTGTGTGTATATATATATATATATATATATAAAAATAAAAACATACACCTCTTGGCTTGTCGGTTAACCCTTTTACCCCATCTGCTGTCACCGATTCCTCCACTCTAGGCAAAATCTTTCGTGAACGACCTCTTTATGGCTTATAACTCATTGTGCCCCCTTCATATTTCCTATGGGAACATACCTGGATTATGTTATATATATATATACACATACACACACACACATATATATATATATATATATATATATATATATATATTTTATACTGAATGATTTCCTGACACTTTTATTTCATCGTGATTCATATGTGAACCTGATAACCAAACTATTGGGAGATAATGCTTTACAGAAACCTGAGAATAATCCAGAAATATTTTTGAGCTCACTACTGGCAGGGTATGAAAGGAATAAAATGTTTGATAGGTTGCATTCTTCATTTTACACTATAATGGAGAGACTTCAGAGCATCTGTTTAACACTGTGAAACAGAGGAGGGGAAAAAAAAAAAAAAAAAGAACACGAAACGGGGCCGAGAGTGGACGGGGCTCTTGGAACGGGGGGATACATACCGATAATCATTCTGTTTTTCGGCACGCCGGCCCGCACCTCATCCTGAATGACAGCTCCCAGAGAGTCGCACATGGCCTCTATGGACTCCAAGTGCTCCGGGCAGTTGTTGGAGATCTTGTAACGGTCAAACCATACATGAGACAGGGTCCCATGCATGGGCGTGTAAGGCCTGGAGAGAAACACCGTCAGACGCTCAGGTTTTATGATGAAAATGTGGTCGTTTGTGCAAGTTTATTGGGTTTAAGTGAGACATGCGATATCCAAGAAAGCAAAATCAAGCAAGTAAAAACATATTTTAATTGTATTACAACACTTATTCTTGGGCGAAAACGGGACTTGGAAGAGGACTGCGCAGTTTCATCGCTTGATTTCAGCGGGTTAAGGTGTGAGCAGAGGAGTGTGAGAGATTAAATAAACGAAAAACTTGAGGTCATGCAGAACTGTTTACTTCCATAAAGGTCAGAATTAAAGCATTATGTGACTTATCAGGTTTGGCTTTTTACCATGACATATGGTCAAAGAGATACCCAATTTGTTTTATGGGTTAGTGGTGCTCTGATAAAGATATGATTAAGCACTGGGGTGGTTTTGTATTACAGAAAGCTTAGGGAATCAGTCTCCGGTTTACTGAAAAAGCAACCACGTGATGTTTCTTAGATAAACTGACCCTGAATAAATTTTACTTGTTTACCTTGCTGGAGCTGTGGGGTAGACAACTCTGATATGTGAAAAAGCCAAATCCTGTGTCAAAACATCGCGAACCCACGCCCGCAGACCCTGCCCTGTGTCTCCTAACACATTAAACAGATACATTAGTATTCATTTATGGCGAAAGATTCTCAACGCGCTAACGCTTTGCAATGTACGCTAAAGAAAAAAAGAAAAC
Source organism: Chanos chanos (assembly GCF_902362185.1). NCBI lineage: Eukaryota > Metazoa > Chordata > Actinopteri > Gonorynchiformes > Chanidae > Chanos > Chanos chanos. Next base: position 25,343,518 of record NC_044503.1, read on the forward strand.
TGCGTTTATTACCAATATCTTTCTATGTTTGTGACAGATAGTATCTCATTGTCTGTGAATTAAGTGAAACGACTGCAGAAAAATATAAAGTGACTCATGTTTTGACTCAGCGCGAGTTTTACTGACCGTTCAATGAAAAAGAAAATCGATTTCATATGCCTGCTGGTAGTTACCTGGGTTGACACTTTCAATCAATTCATGAAGAAAACTGTTTAAATAATTGTTTCATGTCAAGTACACATAACCTCACCCCACACTGAACAAATATTGCTGAGACGTGATTAATGAGCGTAGTGACATAATAAGCAACTGAAAAATCAAGGCTGCAAGTCACTGCTTTGCTTGGTTGCTGTGATTCACTGCATTAAACTGAGGCTAACGTGCAGCAGCATCCGGTCGGCTTGTCTTTTCAAAGAGCTTTTAGTCATAATAATTTTGACTACAACTTGTCTGCATGAACTGGCATCAGCTCTTATTAGCCAGCAGATTAAACCGATCAGAAGAAATTCAGTCCTTAACATTACAGAGGAGTACAACCGGGTGTACTTGCGAGTTTCTGTAATCAAAATGTTGTCAAGTTAGCGACCTTGTACGTTGCTTGCTAACTACTAAGCTAACCACTGAACGAAACAACGAATTTTATGAAGAGGGATAAAAATGAAAAAGATTTGATATCATTAACAAGAAAACACCTGAGCCATGTAGGAAAATGACAGATGCGGTGTGTTTCCCAGTCTGAGACACCGCACACCTCTGAAGTTTCTGTACAGCTGCCATGTCGTCCTAACTCTCGCGAGAACGAACGATGACAACGCTACAACTGTCCTCCTATTACTATTAGCCGTACCTCCTACCCTGTGAGCAGTGCTGATAAACAGGTATGAACTGTTTACTAGTAACCTTTCGAGGTTGTTACATAAATAGCGTTTTAAAAGCAGCCTGTCTGGGATTTCTAACGGTACTTCCTTCGCCATGAAAGTTCATGACCACTTTAGATAAGCGTTTTATATGACCTTTTAAATGAGTGTTCACTGTCATTTGAAATACGTACATTCCTCCTGGTCTGTGGCCTGCTATAACTTATTCCTTTTGGACTTATCTCTTATTTTTATTTCTATTTGGGGCCCTCTTAAGCTGAGAAAGAATGAACTGCGTAGCACCATAAAAGCCCATAGTCTGATAAAGCGCCTCTCCAACCGAGTGTTACTACGAATCCTATCGCATGCAGTAATTTAATGGAATGTCTGGACGGGCAAATAAGTTTAAACGCATTTAGGAGTCTTATCTTTAATAAACACAGAGCCATTTTACGTCGATTCTGGCAAATTTCAGTTGGGCTTAACGCTCAGGACCACACAACCTGTGTACTAAGCCTAACTCTGATGCCCCTCTCCTTCACGGCCCCCCGAGAACAGCACGGTAATTGTGTGGGAGTGAAAGGTCAAGTAGGCAAGAACTGTGTGTAATCATTCTACCAAATACAGAAAATAAAATCGCTAAGGTCATCTCTTTAACATGTCAACAATCAGCCCAACTATGAGAAATTTACATTTTTAACATTTCTGAAGGTCAAATACGGCTTTTCTCATTCATTCTATTTCTGTCTAGGTTAGATCTGTTGCAGAAATAGCACGGGACCAACAGCAGAAGAAGTAGTAATAATAATAATAATGATAATAATAATAATATAAAGAACAGACTTTCTGTTGCAAGTGAATTGATTTATGAATTGTTATAAATTACCTCAAGGAGTTAAACTGCTGCTAAAAGAAGATATTTGTAGATGATATTGTTGGCATCTTGGACATGTTTGGATCTGTTGGGTATGTTTGTGTGCCAGTCGCCGGTAGGCATATGTTTGCCACAAATGCATCACTATCATTGTGTGCATATCTGCATAACCCAGATTAATTTCTTTATCACTTTGGGTCACAGAGAGGTTCCTGCTAAACAGTATCTGCACCTGGATAAAGGTGAACTGAAGGTTCAGAAAATGTGAGACAAGGGGAACTCACAAGAATTCACTTTCCTTTTAGCTAGTTCCGAGTAACTCTCAATGTTTTGTGTATATATCTCAACTCTCCAGACAGCTTGTAAGGTGATTTTTTTTTGTTGCTTCATTTCAAATCATTATCTTTAAATGTTGACACAGAATGAAATGTTGATGCTAAACATATTTTCTCACATGTCTGTAAACACACAGCCACCGTGATTCAGTTGTGTCTTATTATTAATGATTCTAGTGTCACTTGTCACAAGAGGTGGACGTTTGATGGCTAGAATACACAGCAGGCTATGCTTGTGTGTATTTCCCTGGTTTAGTTCATGTTGTGTCTTTGTCCTGCGTGTGACCGTGTGAATGTCTGAATATTCCTTTATGAGCGGGTGTTGTTCTCACTGTAATGTAACTCATTCTGAGCTGTTGAAAAGGATCACTGCTTGATCTATATTTGTTTGTGCTGCTGTGTGTGCAGCTCTGGTTTTGCCTTGCGCTTCAACTGTTTACCGCTTATAACGACCAATCCCTGACCACTTGTCCCAGGGCCAGACCAAATGCAAGGCGCTATTCACACATCATGACCCCTCCCTCCATTTAGCAGTGTCTACACACACACACACACACACACACACACACACACCTAAAACAAACACAGAGACACAAAGTTTGCCATGGCCTAGGTACTCAAATCCCTGTTCCAGCTCAATTACATACATGTAAGAGCCAATCTGTCTTCATTTAAGGACCAAAATTCCACAGTGCTTCAAACTAGACAGAGTCCCTGTCTCCTTCTCTCTCTCTCTCTCTCTCTCTCTCTTTTCATGATGAGACAAATGGAAGACACTGAAGCGTAGACGACCCTTGCCTGTGTTAATACCTGTCTCTGGTTTTATCATAATGGAAAGTTTTTTGAAGAGAGTGGTGGCGAGGAAGCTAAGGGTGGAGGGTAGCAATGCGCGGTGATTTTTCATTTCTCTGTTTTTCTTGTACGTTTTTTTTTCATGTGTTTTTTTTCTTTTTCAAAAAATGAGTTCACTGCTTTGTTCCCGTGGGACTTTTTTTCACGGCACTCCACTTAGCACTCATCCATCAATGCTGAAGACAGACTCACCTTATTCAAACTCACAGTAACAACGAGAACAACAACCGGTCCGCTCGCAGAGCGGAAGATTTCGACGTGATTTTAGACCTGGCACTACAATTTGCGTTAGCGTACGCAAAGACGATGCCTCAGACGATGGAGTGCACGCAGAGTTTAAGGTATCTTTAGGTCAGTCTACTAGAGAACCAGAGCAGAAACATCTTCCCTGAAACTGACTTCATTATCAACTGTGTGAAAACAAAACAAAAAAAAATTGTGTTTATCTATGTCAGAGACAACTGGGTATTGTTGTTATATCGAATGCAAATATATATCTATATCTATATCTATATATATATATATATATATATATATATATATATATATATATATATATATATATCATGTTGTTATCCAAACGTGACCCTTTAAACTCACATTTCGGCTCTGGATACAACCCAGCTGCATCATCTGACTTGTATTTTGTCGGACCGCTTTACGGCCAAGGAATTGCCCGTGGCACCTTAAGCTTTTGACTGTACTGCTCTTTCTTCTGACTCTTTTCAAAGTACTGTATGCTTTCATCTCTCATGTGGTTCAGCAAAAAAAAAAAAAAAATTCTTCACTTTCGGTGCGCTATCAGGACCGTGTTTTACCCCACGAGTCCACAAAACCTGCGTCCTCCCTCTACCTCCACTACAGTAACGCACTTTTGGCAGCTTCTCCGAACATTTATGGCCAAACTTCAAAGACCCCTACTGCAGCCTTGCCAGCAAGCACCACATAATTCAGCCAACATGAAAGTATGGCCGATCGTAAATTTTTTTCTTTTTGTACAAAAAAAAAAAAAAACAACCCACCCCCCCACCCTAAAATAAACATACCGAATCCTTAACAAGCTTAATAACCGATGGAACAATGCCGCTGACTTTGGATACGCTCACCTGGAACGCGAACAACGTCAGCTGTTGATGGTTTCGCTTTAATTTCTGCAACCTTATTTTCATTATACGTCCACTCTGTAATTTCAAATACCTACAGGGTTGAGGAGGTATTGGGTTTTTTTTTTCAAGAATGTGAACAGAACGCCAAGGAATTTTCTGGCGATGGGATTTTATTTTCTGAGTCTCACTTTGATGTGGATCAACGTTTTCTCCGTGTCCCCCCCCCCCCCTTTTTTTCTTTCTTTCCTTTTTTTCCTGAGAAAACGAGAAACATACATGTCAGCACAAAGGCCAAAGGCGAAAATGAACTGTTACTAAGAAACTGTCATCTTTGCTTAGATTGAAATACTTTATCTGTGTATTACATACCATAAACAGGCCTTTAAGGGACTAACTGGTATTAGTTCAGTTTATTATTAATATTAATAAACAGTATTAACTTTTATCCGTTCTTTTAGAACCAGTGGAGTCTTATGTCTCTGTGACCAATAGCAACAGTGCATGTATTATATGCACTGGAAAGTAATACTACAGATATCACACTATTTTGAGTTAAATCCTCTGGTGCACCTGTGCTAATGTGAGTAACAAATAACTATAAGTTAAAAGATTTTCATTTACCCAAAGTCGCAGCAAGTTGGCTGACCTTTGACCTTCTTAATTACTTCCCTGCATCAAAGAAGATGCTGTACTCAAATGAACAGACAGCTACCACTGATATACTGCACTCCTTCTTAGCGTATATGCAATCTTCGTTTTCTTCGTGCAGTTGTCTTACTGAGATTTGCCTTTGTTGTAGTGGGTCTAAAATGGTCCTCTTTGTGCTTCAGTTTGGGGTTTTTATGCTGGGCAAAGCAATGTAATAAATGGAGAGTTAGCATACGAATCTGAGTATCGTAAACCTGCCACAATGTAAGACTTACAGATTTACTCAGAACATCAGTAAAGGATTTAACTTAATGTTTTCTACTCACATAGCATGGAAAGGACCATGAATCTCCTGACAGTTAAAAAAAAAAAAAGTTCCGTTTTTAATGTTAATACTCTGTTCTGAAATACTTCTCCCATGAAAGAAGCCCCGGTTTTGGAAATGCTTATAAACGCAGTTTTCAACCTGGACTGAATCATGGTACAGAAGTGAGATTTCCTTTAATAGAGGGTCTGCAAAGAGTGTGTACTGTATATTTGAATTTACACATTTTTCTGATAAACCCCCACAGTTCAAACAGTTCCCACATGTGCCGGGACTTTGTGTCATTGTTATTCCAACTTCAGTGCGCAATATTCATTGGGTTCTTCTGTATATTTTTGTATTTTATGGTCATTTGACAAATCAGCCTATAGAAAACATGTTTCTCATATGGGAGTCATATTTACGTAACCCCGGCAACCACCCCTAACCTCTCTGAGAGGAGAGCGTAATTAACACAAACATAGATGGTGGTAAAAGTCTACTCCACTTCACTTCATCCACCCCCAATCTTCTACACCTACTACCACGCCCAGAGCCTCCACCTCCGTGGCTCGCTGCCCATACCCTGGATTTCGGAACCCACCAGCGTACCCACAATGCCTGAGGTGGGGGATGTCTGCCGTGGAGAAGCACCTGTTTTCATACGGTCTTTCATTAACAGTAACAGCCTGTTTCTGAAGTTTTCTCCAGCTTCAGATAGGTTTCCATAACACAGGAAGAGGGGGAAGCAGTGCTTCCTGTGCACACTCCCCTTCTGCCAGCTTTCACTGTATTTTGGGGGTTAGGGAGGATGGGGAGGGGGGAGGGAGGGGGGGGGGGGGCATGGGGATGTGAAGAAGGGCGAGCAAATTAGCTGCTGTAAGATTCGCACGACAGAATCTCTGGTTGGAAAGCTCAAGGCACTCTGGAACACATTTTCTCACTTTGTTTTGATGGACTTGCCATGCGAAATGAAAGTAACAGCAGAAAAAAAAAAAGAGAGGAGAGAATAAAATAGGGGAAAAAAAAAACACAAAGAGAGAAAATGAAACAATAGTGTAAACAGTAAAATGATGTAGTAGTTCACTAAAGGGATCTACAAAAGATCTTGTTGATTCAGTAAAATTGCTATGTGGAGTTTATAATACTCTTGTCTACAGAGCCCAGTGCATCAGCAACATATCTCTCATATTTCTCTTTTATAAGGTTATTTTCCACGTGGGACGTATAGAAATTGCTGCGCCGGTGTACGGAGGACAGGAATTTGCTTCTCTCTTTTTTGTCATCAAAAGTTCATGCAACTCTCAAAAATTCAGCGCTTGTGGGAAGAGTTCAAGCACGAGATGATTTGTGAAATGTGAAACAGAATAGTCTCCAGGAGAGAGGATGACGGGGCAGTTCCTGATCAAATTTGCAACCTTTTTCTTCCACTCCGCCCCTAACGTTCGGTTCCCAGATCATTAGGTTTTGATGGTGCTTCCCAAGGGGTCCTTCGTCCCCCCCCCCCCCCCCCCCCCCCCCCCCACCGGTCACATCCCGACCCTCTCTTGCACCTCGCTTTGAAATCAAATATGGGAATGCTGAAGATATTTATTATCTTCTGCTCTCCCCCACTCATTCTTCTCAAGAGGAATAGAGTGAGAGAGAGAGAGAGAGAAGAAAAAGGAGGTTTTTGTTGAAGGGGAGTTATTAAAGCCCCTCCTCTCTCTCTCTCTATCTCTCTCTCTCACTCTCTCTCTCTCTCTCTCTCACTCTCTCTCTCTCCTAACATGATATTTCATACCGTCTGTGATTACCTTTCCAGTTCAGAGCTACCGAACATACACCGGCCAAATGTTTATTTGGCAGTTATGCAAATTTTAAAGCACAAGAGAGAGAGAAAAAAAAAGCTGACTTGTAGAGTTGTTTCCTCAGAACTAGAATTCGAGGTTCAAGTCGGTGTAATTCAATACGGCCGTGTTGACTTAGTGTGACGACACATGCGGCCAGAGCTCTGTCAGTCCACCCCAGTATTCTTGTTTGTCTGTCATGTATGTTTACGCTAGTGTCAAATGCATCATAAAATCGGAGGAACTTGCCAACCCGTACCAGTTGTATGAACAAACCGACTGCCCTGCCATTGGAATATGTTTTCCAGGTTTTCTTGGCGTAGTCTGGATGTCTTTTTAAAGACAGTGAGGCTTCTGTGATTGAGTAGAGCCAATGCACAATGGGCCCAGCTGGTTCACTTTGACTATCATTTTCGTCGGAGTCAGCAGAGCTGCCTGTAGAAGCATCCGGAATGGCATGGGCCGCGCTCTGGGATCCACTGGCAGCTCAAAAGCTTCTATTCCCGTCGCTGGCAAAAAAAAACAAAAAAAAAAAAACGCGGATACCGCTAGCTGAGTCTGGGAATCTCCCGGATTATAAAAAGGACTAGACCCTCACTGTAACCTCCACATCACCATCGCCACCCAGAATTCCTGAAAATACTGCCATACTGAGAGAGGACAGAGACTATTAATAATGGCAAGACTCAAAAAAGTAAGGAGATTTGTAATTCCTTTCGTCTGAGGAGATGTGACCTGCTTGCTGACCTGCCTTTTGCTGAAAGGGGGTCAAACAAACGCTGTTTCTCTACCAAAGGGCAAACTGTCCAAGATGATGATTTACGTAGATATTTTTGTAACTGAGGTTTTACATTGACGTATTTGACTATTTGTATTCGTAAAGATAATTTGTTTTAGCTATGGTTAATGTATATTGCAGACCTCCCAGAAGACTCCCAGAAGATGATGCATGCGTGTTTATGTGTGTGTGTGTGTGTGTGTGTTGGTGTGTATATGTTTGTGTTTTGAAAAGATAATAGGGAGATGAAGTTTGTCTCTGTATATGTGTGCGGTGTGTATGTGTAGGAGTTGAAGGTCTGTGGTTTACAGCGTGTGTGTGTGTGTGCGCGCATGCAGGCAATATCTGCGGACTAAGGTTACGGCTTCATGAGTGACACTGATGGTCCACAGTGAGAGGGGACAGCCTAAAAACAAAGCCCCCTGAACTGGACTGCTCCTGAACAGCCCAACAGTACAGGGAGAGACAGGAACAGAGGGGTGACTGTGCAAGCGTGTGAGTAGGTGTGTGTGTGTGTGTGTGTTTGTGTGTATGTGTGTGTGTGTGTGTGTGGTGAAGGTGTTCAGAGGGGGTGCCAGGCGCATAAATCTCCACTCTGCCGTCTGGAGCCTTGCAGACTCTGGAAAGGGGAGGGGAGGGGGGTATCAGTCGTAGGGGGCTCAGGCCAGGGGTCATAAATCTTTGTTACGGACGCGGCTGTGGCATATGAGGTCCCCGGGGGAAATCCTCGCTCTACTGCTCAAGCTCAAGTTCAGCACGTTTCTTCATGCTTTGTGGAGGGGGGAGGGGAGGGGGGATCAGGGGTCAGAGAACTCTCGTTGGGAGCAGTGTGTGTGTGTGTGTGTGTGTGTAGGGAGGGAGGGCACTTAGTGAAGCAGACGTGGGGTAATTTGGTCCACAGGTGTAGCTCGTGCGCTTTATTTTACGACATCCATATACAAACTAGGCTCATTTCACGCATGTGCGCAATTCTCACCAATGCACCTTGCAAGACATAAAACAAAACTATTTCCATTTTGTTTTTCTTTTCCAAAATTTATGTTCACCCACTAGGAAAGGATAAATACCCAAATTTACGAAAGCCACTTGTTTCCTCGCGTGTAGGCTATATCCGGATCTAGAACGTTCTGCACTGCGCAAACCGTTAAAATAATTCCATGTCTCCGCGCTTTAACTCTTTAAATGTGTCAGAGTTTTGAGAAGAAATAACATTGTTAACCTAGAGGAACAGCTGAGGTTCTAGTACATCATTTATTCCAGTGAACTGCGCTACAGTCCTCTAGAGAAACCGAGGACGGTCAACGCAGGTGTGTCGTGAAACAGCCGAGTGGGATACACACAGGAGGGAAAAATTCTTCTCATGTCAGTAGAGTTTTAGGACGAGAAAATCGTTCAGTATCTCAGCTGACGGTGTTAACGTCTGAAAATTCCCTGGGCAGTCCTTTGGATTGTGCTTTCGCTAAATATAAAGAAAGAAAGAAAGAGAGACCGCTTATTCAATAACGGAACGTGAATCCCCGAATCAATCTTAAGCTTACTTTACTCTCAAGAAATGAGAAATGTACTCTGAGCTCCCAATTTTGTCATGAAGAGAATTTATCAGGTGATCAAACAGACACAGAATGCAAATCTTGACCGCATAATTCCCAACCTGGCTCGGATTTTTCGGCGCGACTGATAGGTATTAAAGCATGATAAATGGCACTAGCTCCCTCCTAACAAACAACACATGCTTTCAGTCGAGGTACGGGAGAGACATGATTTGGCGAAGACAGAAAAACATATTGGTAGTAATGAATATTCCTGCGCGAACAAGGCACAGACTTGAATTTCAGGTCCGTCGTTTTTCCATCTTTTTTGGAAAATTATTTATTTATTTATTTATCTATTTATTTTTAAAGAGTCCCGAAAACGTGTAAAAGACATTTTCGTCCGTGTGGAAAATGTGCTCTCTAAGTGAAGGAACAGGCGCTGGCACAAACCCAGAGTCATATAGAACATGATCCTGGATAGAGAGGTACGAGTGGCTTCGCGGGCAGCAGCTTCCTCAACCGGGTTTTATATATACGTGTGTGTGTCTGTGTGTGTGTGTGTGTGTGTGTGTAACAATCTGCTGACTGCAGCTTAATGTCCACATGTGTGGGAGCTGCAGGACCTATTGGACTCTGAGGATAAGCCAGATTTCGATGTAGCTCACCTGCAAAGTCCAGGTGTTTTGTTACTCTGTTACAGCGAAGGCACATGCAGAGTCAAGGTCTTCCCAGAGCTCCCCCGTCGGTCACGGGAGAGTGCTAGATGTGCTCTATAAGGGCTCCAGGTGGGAAATGAACTTTTCAGAAACGACCACCCGTATGTATACAACTCACTAATCCAAAAGAGCTGAACCGAGGATTTTGCGGTATAGCTTCACAGAGCGGCAGAGGCGTTTTTTTTTTTTTTTCATCCTAATAATCATTTTATTGGATTGATTTCATTAGGCTCGATCGCAAATCATGTTTTGGACTTTGAAGTATGCTCCAAGAGCTGCTGTGCATTTTTTTATTTTTTTTTTTAAACTCATGTGGCGGAATGTTTTTGGAGGCTATTTTGGATTAAGCTCTCTCATTCCAGATGTCGATAAAGGTCTTTTCTTTCCTTTTTTTTTCTCCTTTTTCTTCTTTCTGCTAATCCTCTCTGGTCACCTGCTGCTCACACCTGTTCCTCTCTTTTCCTCCAGTCATTTTTTTGTAATACACTTGTGTGTGTGTGTGTGTGTGTGTGTGTAAAGTTAGACTTCCACCAATGATCTTTTACATAACAGAAACGAGTTCAGTGTTCAGTGTAAGTCAAATACAGCTTTAGGAGGTCAGTTCTGAAACAACTAACTTTTCTCTCGTTCTCATCAGTTAACGTCTGTTTACAGCAGCTACTTCCACAGAGTGTTTACGCTGACTGCATTTCATTGCCTAATGAACTGTGTTGCACGGGGGGGGGATGTGGAGTGGAGCAACGGAGCAGCGGGAGGAGCCGTGTGGACTCTCTAGATCAGAGAACGCTGATTAATTGTTTCATAACAATGGGATTCTGGGAACCCACTCCACACTTCAGCTCCTCAGCTGGTAGGAATGGAGGAGCCTAATGTCTGATCTACTGTCAGTTTCATGTGACCTCCCTCTCCCAACACACACACACACACACACACACACACCCATGCACCTGGCTATGGTAGAGGGGGTGATATACCTTAAAGGAATGAGATTTTTTTTTTTTTTTACCCAAACCACTTTATTTTCATACTGCGAAGTCTGAATAAATGCCCTCATCCTGTTTGTTCTTATTCAGTGGTTTCTTTAATGATTTGCGATTTAGCAACATGTCTGGAAGCGTCTAGATCGGTTTTAATTACGTTTATGAGCCATCGTGCGAAAAATGATGCAGAAACAATTGTGTGAATTTGCATCTTCTCCGTAGTGGATGACCTCTGGCGAACCTGTAGATTACTGCTCTTTATGCCTTTCCTTTTAATTGTAATGTAAATTCTTGTTTTGTTTTATTTGTTTTGCTTTCCTTTGAAGGCCAGCTATTTGATTTCCGCTTGCTAAAACGGTCTCTGACGACATCGTGTGATTATTCAAACGATCAGAAGGGTATACAGGGAATTGTGTTCGCATTATGTGGTCTGAGACTGCACTTTTCAACACTTCTTTTTGTTATTTTGAGGGAAAGTTGAATTCAAATTTCCAACTGTGGTATGTGTTTAGCGTTTCCTGATTTTAGTGGGGTGATTCTGTATCCCACCCCTCTCTCGAAGCGGTTTTCATCATGTTATTTAATGCTAGAATATTTAATGCTAGAATACTTGAACTTTGATTATCCTTAAACACTGTAGAGCCAAAGTTTTGTGGCGGATGGTTTAGTACCATCTAATGTGGTACTTGGTTTAGAACCATCTAATGTGGATCTAATGTGGTAATATGGTAATGAGCTACTGAAAAAAACATATTCATAACTTTTAAATCTATTAGACCAAAAATGAATGATGTTTAATCTATCCAGCTGAGATCAGTCGGTCTAGACCAGGCCCAACCTGGTCCTCCTGGTTTCATAGGGCCAATATTTGGGTACATTTTTTGCACAGTTTGGTTGTGGATTTTAAGGCACTGACCAGGGTGAAATCGACGTTCACACTTTGTTTTGACCAAACACCTTGATAATGTGAATTACATAAACATATATGTATGATGGGAGACATAAATTTGATCAGATAAACACAAAATGGCTTGTTTGCTCTCACTGGTATGTAACCTCTAATAAATATCAGAGAGCGTATGATTTTTTCGAGTGAGTGTAGGATGTGTCGATTGTCAAGGATGTGGAAGAATTTGAGCGAGAGGAATCTGCTGGCGGAAAACTGCATTTACACAGTCATGCTACACTATGGGATGGTTATGATGTGTTTCCACGGCAGCTGCGGCGTACGGCCGACGGACGTTCCCGGACCAACATATGTGGAGTCGAAACTGAAAACGCGCACATTTTTCAGCGTGAGCAAATGAAATGCCTGTGAGATCCTTTGGATTTTCAATCTGCCTCCGAAACGATAATCAGACCAAGGTCGCCACGGGTATCTGCTGGACCTGTTGAATCTGTCAGTGTGAAACTCGATTATATTTTTTCTGCGTGACGGGTGTTGACAGGAACAGCATGTTCCACCACTAAACTAAATTCATATTGTATGAATTGACTGTTATGTATCCAGGCTCAAAACTATGACTGAAAACACATTTGTGAAGTTAGGAGCCCGTTTTCCCTGCCCCGAGGTGAAGTTCGAACCTCGTCCAACAGAGTGAAACCTTAATCAGATAAGGCCCCGTTGGATGATGACATGGACCGATTCTGACAGGACAGGTATTCGGCCGTTTGTTTCTTTCTTTGACAGTCTGTTCTCAGCTCACTCGTTTGCGATGACATCGCTCCTTGGCAACCCACCCTCCATCTTTATGACCCCCACCCCCCCACCCCCTACCCCCCATCTCTCACACACCCACCCACTTTCAGGGTTACGTGAGGCAATGCACACTGGGATTAACCTATCACCTTCGACGTAGGTTCTGAGATCTTTTCCCAATATCATTATGTCATCGCTAGCGCTCGGTTCCAGAGCAGCACAGCAGAGAGCAGATTCGCCCCCCCCTCCCAAGCCAATGCAGGAATTGGTGTATGTTTGTAATAAGGCAATGAAAAACTGTTTTGGGACCACTTCTGAAACAGTGAGATGGATGGTATACGAGACACAAATTTCGTTTCATTGGGCCTCCGACCAAAAAAACCGTTTATTCGCCTTTTCTTTTGATACTCCTTCTCCAGAGCCGAGGAGGACGACAAGGGCCAATACTCAATCAGACACGAAAGCATTAGCCTTGCCAAACCCTGCCATATGCCCAACAGTTTTTTTACAGAGTTGGGCAGATGTATTATTTTTCTATCCAATTTAAGTTTATGGCCCTTTCTGTGAAGTTACTTTCTGAGGTTGCGTACCTAGAGAATACATTTGAGAGATGTGAGAATCTCATGTCATCTGTAATCTTTTGGACCATCTCGTTCTGAATGTGTAATTGTTTGTTCTTGGCCCTCAGGTATTGCCTCTACACTCAGGTGAACATTAGTTGTTTACTCATTTAATCTTTTTTATTGTTCTCTTTTTTTTGTGAAAGGGAACAATACTCTTATTATTCTGTACCTGAAAAGAAGAGGAAGAAAAATCTCACCACACAGAGAGAAAGAAGAAAAACTGTTATTTTGACAGACTGGGACATCATGATAGTTTTACTGGAGCAATAATAAGACACTGGCTGTTGCAACATCAGAGGATCAAAATATATTAAAAAAAAAAAAAGAGAAACCAAAGCTTGGCTTTGGTTTACAATACCCTCCCAATCCTCATCTCTCTCTCTCTCTCTCTCTCTCTCTCTCTCTCTCTTCTCTCTCTCTCTCTCTCCCCAGTGCCCAGCACTCATATCTGTAATCAGGACCTCCTTCAGGGAGTCCATTGTGAAAGTTCTGGCAACTCTCCACAAAGACACCCAATCACGAAATCACGAGAGCAAGCTGCAGCCCCCCACCCCCCATCCCTTTCCCCTCCTAGATACCTCCCAAACAAACTCACTGCCCACCCCTCTTAAAACTCACTGGAGTCGATCTCACAAGAGACAAATAACCTTCATCAGGGCTTTTATGTATGCTGAACGCCTGTGGGTAAACAGCAGAGGAGAAATAAAAACAATTGCGAGATTACTGTCATCAGACCAGTCGCTTTCTGACACGAAGAAAATGATTATTGATGATACACAAGAGGCTTCCAAACAGAGAAGAAAAAAAAAAGAAAAGAAAAGAAAAAAAAAAAAAAATCGAAACAATGATTGTCTAATACGGTGGCTTTATATGAATGCTGTGACGTCAGGGTATTGATGCTTTGTTTGCATTCTTGGATGATTAAAGCTTACTCCCATGTTTGTGTTCATGTTTTGATGCGAACGCATGAATTTTTTTTTTCTCTCGCGCTCTGCGATGCAACCGGCGAGGCCGAAGCATCTGCTAAATATTGCGAACGTGGAGCAGTTGTCAACATACATTTGGTCCTCAGTCGCACACACGACATCCGAAGGCCGAGTAAATGCACAAAATAAAAAAGCAAACAAACATTTTGTATTTACCTTCAGCCCTCAATTTTATATAAAGAAAACTCCAAAAAGAAGACTACTGTTGAACACACCTCGTTTTAAATGAACGGAGAAACCATGCTTAGGGGTCAATGGGTTACCTCACATCATTTGAAAAAAAAAAAATAAAAATAAAGCTACAACAACCCCCCCCCCCCCCCCCCCCCCCCCCAAAAAAAAAACAACAACAAAAAACATATGAGATCCGCAAATTGCACATAGTATAATCAATGTCTTGTTAACAACCTGGAAAATGAATGTAAAGCTATTTTTTTTCATTTGTCTAATTTGAGGGTTACACGGCTCAAACACTGACGTCACTCTTTAGCTGCACCCTCTGAAATTTCCTGCTTCTCATTCATTTGGTGAAGGAGAGAGAGAGAGAGGTCTCCTAAATCACAAATCTCTACAAGTCTGCTGAAAAGGCCTTTGAGCTACCAATAATAATAAACATGTTATTTTCAAATCAACTTAATGAGAGGGTATTAAAAAGTTCCTTTCACGCTAATGATTGGTTTAATGATTTATGTTTAACGGAACGCAGCACTGCCAAGCGTACAGTTAGGGCTCCATAATGATTTCTTTTCTTTTCTTTTTTTTTTTTTGCTTTCTTTCTTTTTTACCCCCACTCCCCCCATCTTCTCTTTCACTTCTTTCCTCCCCCCCCCCCCCCCCCCCCCCCTCTTTTCCCCTCAGAATGATTGCCTCAGCTTCATCTGATCTGATGTATTCTGTGAAGAATGAAGACAACACAGGGAGGCCAGTGATATCTTTACATCATTCCTTTGCCTGTTGTTTTTCTTCTCTCCCCCGCTCTTTTCTTTTCTTTTTTTTTTTTTTTTCGAGCGGGAGGGGTTGGGGGGGGGGCGGTGGATGGTGGATCTAGAGGAAAGGAGAACCTGCATGATGCAATGTTTCAGTGGAGTATAGCCTGCCAAAGGAGAAGGCCTCAGCTGTGGAGGGAGAGGATGAAAGGGCAATCTAGATTTCACCAACGTATCAACACGTGTCTTTTTTTTTCAGATTTCTGAAGAAAAACACATGTATGTTGATGTATGCGTGAGGAGAATAAAGACAGTTTGTGTGTGTAAATGTGTGTGTGTGTGTGTGTGTGTGTGTGTATGGGCTGTGCGATGCTATTCTGTGCTGTGTTGTGTGTGTGTATGTGTATGTGTATGTGCTGTGCTGTGCTGTGTGTGGGTGTGTGAATGAGAGTCCATAAAGGACCATATACAGGGTGTATGTGTGTGTGTTTGTGTGTGTGTCAGTTAAGAGTCCATAAAGGACCATATACATGGTGTGTGTGTTTATATGTGTGTGTGTTTGTTTGTGTATGTTAGTGAATGCATATGTGTGTCATGTGCTCCACTGGGAGAAAGTTCTGGAACAGACCCGTACTGTGTGAGGGCTCTCAGTTGGTCTATACGGATCAGGGAGGGCCCGGTGAAATCAGAGGACTCTGATGATTGGGGAGGGGGGGGGGGCTCTGGTGACCTCAAAGAGGCACTTCTCTCCCCCCCATACCCTTGGCCACCCCTTTCTTTTGGCAGAGTCCTAACACACACACACACACACTAACACATACACACACACATACTCCCATTAACCCCCACTCTCAGACCATCAGACTCAGAGTGAGCTTTTGCTTGAGAGACAGAGAACAAACCTGCACTGTCACACACGCAAAGGTCTCCTGGTGATGTAATATGTCAGTGTGTGTGTGTGTGTGTGTGTGTGTGTGCGCGCGTGCGTGTGTGTATGTGCGCGTGTGTGAAGAATGGTTCCATACATGGTGAAAATACCTCTAGGGCATTAGTCAATTACACAAGAAGGGAATATGTAGCGGCATTGGAAGCCAGTGGTACTCTGTGTTAACCAATGGTATGACAATTTGACAAGATGAGTCATTCTCGTGATGATAGTTCACATATTTTTTCCTTTTTTATGGGCAAAAAAGAAAAAAAGAATGCACCATAGATAAGGCTGAAAAATTCAAATGGGAAAATAGAGCAATGGAATGAATAAACTGTGTTTATGACCTTGCCAGCTGATTTAGATGAAATGACTGTTTAGTTACTCGGGGAGAATTTGTGGGCAGCTGAGATTGTTATTCATCTGATTTCATACTCTTACCGCTGTGAAAAACTAAAAGTGTTTTGCCCAAAAGCTCTCATAAAAGCTTAAATATAAGTTCACCTGGGAGATGGAGATTAAAGCGATCACCCAATAATTCATTTAGTCTAATGACAACCATCAGTTGCGAGACGGCATTTGGAGGCGGCAGTGGGTTAGTGAGAGTCGGTGTGTTGCCCAGAGCGAAGCACTGTTGATATGAAAAAGAAAACACTACAGCTGCGGTGGCCCCGTGGACCGCAAAATACACAGCAACTTATAAGATCCCTCTTCAGCATCAGATAAGGGTTCAGTCACGTCTCAGCATGATCTCTAAATGATTTTTCTTCTTCTTCTTCTTCTTCTTCTTCTTCTTCTTCTTTGTTTTTCTCCCTTCTTCTATCTCTCCCTCTCTCTTTCTCTTTTTCTTTCTTTCTCACCGTGTCTGTCTCTCTCTTCTCTCTGCCACACCTGCTCTCTCTCTCTCTCTCTCTCTCCCTCTCACTCACTCTGAATCTCTCTGAGTCTCTATGTCTCTTTCTCTTTCTCTCTGTCTCCTTGTCTGTCTGTCTGTCTCTCTCTCTCACCACCAAACCCTGTATGTTCATAAGTCATTTTGAAGGTACATCCCCTCTAACCCCCCCCCCCCCACCACCCTCACCCCGCCCTCATCCCCCCCCCCCCTTCATCTTTGACACTCTCTCATGCGTCACATCACATCACGCCTTTGGTCTCAAGTCAAAACGACACCTAAGCACCCTGTTTTTGCCTGAGGGCCAGGGAACCTAATCCTGTTTTTCCAATGTGATGTGAAGGGTTTTTACACTAATAGGCTGTGAGGGAGGCTGGATAGGTAGTCTGTCTGACAGACACCCCCAGGCTCCGGTCACCCTTTTCGGTCCAGAAGCACAGGCACGGCAGACAAGTCAGATGAACCTCAGACACCTGCGGAAAGTTGAAATGGGCAGGACCTTACAGGAGATGACAGTGGGAGAGGACCCAGGTGTGGAACAAAACAGGAGACACGAAGGCGAAAAACAGGAGCGCACCTGATGCTGAAGGAGGCGCGGCTCCGCCTGCATGGAATTGAGGAGCAGCTGAACCGCAAAACGCTGCACTCCCAAGAGGGAACGCTGACACGTCCTCAAAGGAAGCGATTTTTAATTAATTCTGAGTAATTTGTGGTAATCTCTGTTTTAAAAAACGAAAGAAAGAAAGAAAGAAAGAAAGAAAGAAAGAAAGAAAGAAAGAAAGAAAGAAAAAAACAAAAGTGAGTTCAGAAGTTAAGTAGAGCCAAGACATACTGCATTTTTTTTTTTCTTCAAGGCCTCTCAGAACTGCTAAAAACTCATCCAACTTTGCGTAACAGGAATTGTACCAATTTTTTTGTGTGGGAAATGTTTTAAAATATATTACTGGTTGGAAATATAGGCAGGATATCCAGAACTATGGAAATATTAGAAGCAGGGGGAACACACCGGGGTCAGGAGATGGGAGAGGAAGTGCATGCTGCAGTTATCGGGGGGGGATGGACGACTTTCAAAGGCTTGAGAAAGTTACTCAACTGAGTTAATAAACTTGGAAACTATTGGCTGTTGTGGGCAGTCTTTTCATGTTTGGTTAGATTTCACGATCTTTGAGATGTTAAATTCATCATAGTTAAAATGAAAAGTAAGACACAGAAAAGAACCAAAAGTCAGTTTTTCCATTCCCTCATTATTTTGACCTCAGCTCAAGTAAATGAGGGGCACGTTTCGTTTTAAAAAAAAAAAAAGACGAGAGAGAGAGAGAGAGAGAGAGAAAGAGAGAGAGAGAAGAGAAGAGAGAAAGTACAGTCTGGCAGCATTGACCTACTGTAAAAATGTCTGCTGGGTTTAGCGGGGGGAACACTTGTATTCCTACTTCCTCTTAAAGCGTCTCTCGCTGAGATGGCCACTGATTCCTTCTCCTCTGGGTCTTTTGTAGGATAAGGCCATCAGCATCCAGTTTCTTACCAGAGAGAGAGAACCACAACTTGAGGAGTTCTGTGTATGATAAAAATGTCTTCTCTCATAACACGTTTTGATCATTATGCTATTTTCTTTTTCACAGTCAACTGTTCCTCTTTTATCTTAATTCTGCACCCCCCCCCGCCCCGCCCCCCATTCGTGACCTCTGTTTCCCCCTTTTTTTCTCCCTCCGCTCTCGGTCCCACACTCCTTGGACCAAATTCCATACCGCATGCCTCTCCAGTGCTTTACTCCATGTGGTTTATATGGCCTTATTAGAATTTATATCTAACAAGTGTTTCCCCTAGTCATGTGATTTAACCTCTGCCTTATGCTGGATGCTATGGACTAATGCTTCTGGAACAGTCCGGGGAATCTCCACGGCCTGGCGGGAACTTCAGGTAACACGGAGGCCAAGTCTGTCTCCGGGAAAAAAATAAATAAATAAAACAATAAACAAACAAAACAAAAACATTTGGGGCAGACAAAGTATGACTGTAATGTTAGGTAGTAATAGTTTAAGTCCGTGGTGTCATGGAGCAACGCAGTCATACTTTCCACCCCAAGGCAGTGAGAGAGAGAGAGAGAGAGAGAGACAGCCTCTGGCTTGGATCTGTCCAGCGTTAGTGCGTGTTTTTGTGCGGGGGTGTTAAGAGGCAGGAGGGTGGGGGTGGGGTGTTGTGGGGTGGTGGTTGACTGTTTCTGTCACTCCAACAAGTGTAGGCTTCAGACACAAAGCCGGAGAGACCAGGGACTACGAGTGGATCAGATAACCCAAAGAGCAAAAGGGGGTGGGTGGGAGGGTTTGTTAGTCTCTCAGCTGCCTGCCTTAATCTTAGCAGAATACAGACTGGTTAAGGTTACACCGACTGTCAGAAACCATGCCAGCCTCGGACGGGGGAAGCTTTCTCTTATTCTTTTACATATGCACACACGCAATGACATCTAAGAACACGCTCCTGGCCTGAAAAATCAAACCGCAGAGGATCATTGACAAACATTTTATGAAAGAATAATCAGAGAGGTATGACAACATGTCTAGTTTTGCGTTAATGCAATTTGTGTTCAGTATATGCCTGAACACAGTACTGCCACGGATAGTTATTAATACGTGTTTTAGACAAATAACAAAACAATCGAAAACATGGCGAACTTGGGTTATGTCCTCAGGGGTGTTCTTTGGATGCAAAGAGACAGAGAGAGAGAGAAAGAGAGAGAGAACACCATGTCCATGACTATGTGGGCCTACGGGATCAGGTGGCGCCCTGTGGCCTTAGGGGAGAAGCAAAAAAAAAAAAAAAAAAAAACGAGAGAGGGTGTTGGGTTCGAGCCGAAGCAGGTGCTTACACGTCGGACGTCGGCGCACTCGGGAGACAGGTGACACCCTTAGATCTGGTGTTCAGATAGAGCTTCACACGCCATGCCGACCGGATCCTCTTACAGCGCAGGCACCTCTAGCACGCGGGATTCCCTTTCCTCCACACCCCCAACCCCCCAAAAACCCAACCCCCCGATCCCGTCGGACGCGCCAAGTCTCGACTGCCTAACAGGAGCCTTGGCGCCTAAAGCAGGAACCTTTTGTCTTTTGCTTTCTCACCCAGCTGATACAGAGCAGACAGGGAGGACTGGCTATGTAACCCCAGTAAGGAAAGTATTGTGGTTAAGTGGAGTGGAGGAGGGGGAGCAGGGAGGGGTGGGGTGGGAGGGGGGGAGAGAGTAGAAATCAAATACTTTAGACAGGAAACAGTTGTTAATAAAAACAAGCTTTATTGTTTTAAGGGAGCTCGGCTCTGTGAGTTGTGTTTTGTTATGAGCTGGCGAGATTTTTTCGAGGTGAAGAGTAAACATCTGCGGTAGATTTCGGGTCCTGCGGTGAACTTGGACACTTAACTGGGCACGGTGGGCGGGGCGGGCCCGTATAGCCATACAACAGTTTAAGAGTGATTATAAAGCCTTTGTCTTGGAAGGTTTAGTTATGAACAATTGCCGAGGGTTTGTTGAGGGGTAGGGAATATGGGAAACAGCACTGAGCGGGCCTTCGAACGTAAGCATCGTCAAATTTACAGCATTCTTGAGAGCTGTCATAACATGTTACGGCCATTCTCATAAATAAAAACAAAACACTTGAATTACATGGCAGTGATTGAAGACTGTTTCTGCTTTTCAGGGAATGAGATAGAGAGCTATGTTTCTTCTCCATTTATTTAGTCCCTTATCTGTATCTGACAATGTGGCCTGAAGTCAGAGGAGGAAAACAGGCCTTCACTCTGTGCATAATGTCGGAAACAGAATCCTTTCACTGTCAGGTAAGGGCCTTTTTTTTTTTTTTTTTTGAACTTGTTGCACTGTCTGGAATGTGAAGTGTAGTTGTCTGACTTTTAAACTCAAAACTCTCAGTTACACATTGTTAACCCCCCCACCCCCCTTTTTTTTTAATACTCTGTGGTTGACATGAAATTGGTTATACATCAGTAAATCGCCACAAGTAACTTAAATCTGTTATTTTTCTTATATTTGGAAGAGATATTGTTATTTTACATTGCCAAGAAATGTTCTTGTTCAGAAAAAAGAAACATTTACTGATTTGTGTCAGGTGAATGAGGTAAATTTTGATTAGGACTTATATTTGCGTGGCTCACAGTGTGAAGGTTTTTTTTGTTTTATTGTGTTTAATAATTTAATTTATCATTTTAGCTCTGGAAGTGTCACTCTTGTTGCAAAAGGAGATTTCTATGTTGTGAAATGTCGGGGACGTGTGTAGTTTTGCGGCAGTTTTATGAGTGTATTTCAGAAGAAAACTATTTCATGGCAAGCATAGAATATAGTCAAACATGCCAAGCTAAATACATGGAAAGAGTAAAAAGCAGATTTTTGAATCTGAAACACATGCGAAACATAGACAAGGTAAAGACACTGATAAACCCAACTTGGGAAAAAAAAAAAAGAAAAAAGAAAAAAGGGTGAGCTATCTCTTTAAGCAGCGTGTTGTTTTGAATAAAGCTGACAATGACTCATACTCTCTGTTAGTGGGGAGTCTGGACTTCACTGATTTCTGTGGTTCTGTTTTTCTTTTTTTTTTTTTTTTTGTGCACAGACTGAATCCTGCTATCAGACCGACTTCTGAATCCGAAGGCAAAACCAACCATTTCTTCTCCCCTAACCCTTCTTTCCCACCCCCTCCCCCCCTCCCCCCCCCCCCCCCCCCCCTCCCTTTTTCTCTCTGAGCTGGAGACAATGCACCATATGAATTATAGCATGTATGGCAGACACTTAAGAGAGCGCATAGTGCGGATTCTTCCACGGTGGATGTTGCTTTCTGGCTCCCACACCCCCGTAATACCTGCGAGATTATTGTCTTCCGTACAAATGCTGTGGATTTTTCGGATTCTTTCCCCTGTTTTCATAATGCTCCGGAAAGTGAGACGGGAGACACAGGCTGGAATGGACCAGAAACAGGCTCTTGGAGTTACAGAGTTCACCATTAGTTCAGTGTGTTTGTGTGCAAGATGAAAGTGTGTGTGTGTGTGTGGGTGAATAAGTGTGTCTGTGTGAAAGAGAGTGAGCAAGTGAGGGAGTCTGTGTCTCTGTGCGTATGCGTGTGTGTCTGTGTGTGTGTGTGTGGAAAGAATCTATTAATTTATGTGGGAATGAGAGTGTATGAGTGTGTGTGTGTGTGTGTGTGTGTGTGTATGTGTGTGTGTGAGAGAGAGAACGGTGTGATTTAGTGAGTGGGTGGTGGAGAAAAGGGCTTTTCTCTGTATGGGAGTATATGTGTAGGAGTGTGTGTGCTTGAGAGTACGCACTTGAAAGCAATCGTAGCACCATCCTCCTCCCCACAGATAAGTAACAACAACATTCTCTAAAAAGGACAAGAACTCTAAGTCACCTGCATTTTGACTTTATAGTACGCCCTTTTACGAGGTAACAAGAGAACATCAAAATATGCATCCTAAAAGGCCTTGAAATGAATCATTTCCAAAAATGGCACAATTGCGGTATGAGTCGTAAGCGAACTGTAGAAACCAGCACCGAGTTGATGCCCAGATCCTGTAAACTCCAAAATATGTGCAGATAAGTCTGTTTCCTTGTCTATGGAGAGTCACACAGGAGTTGTTCCAGATACTAAATTACCCCCAGAAATTCAATATGGTAGTCATGATATGTTTATGTTGGAAAATGTTTCCCAGATGTATGATTGACACAAATGCTGTTTTTTTCTTCTTCTCCTTCTCCAAACTGAAGCTGCTTGGACTCTAAATAGGGAAACGCTAAAAAAAGACCCTGGCGTGTCATGATGGTAAAGAGGGATTCCACTCGGCAGTCGCGACAGGGCTAGCGAAAAACCGGGTCAAAGTCGTTGGAGAGAAAGAGAGAGTGAGAGAGAGAGAGAGAGAGAGAGAGATAGTGTGTTTGGAGGCAGCCCATGAAGAGGATGACATCAGATGAAGTGAAAAAAAAAAAAGTATTCTTGAGGGAATCTCGGGTCATGGAGACATGGGTTTAGGAGGGGGGGTTGGGGGGGGGGGGGCGACGCTTTGAGAAATGATAGTTCTCAGGGCAGTGTCCCCGCACGGAGAGCCTGCGGATCATCTTCAACAGCTCAGACAGATACCCTTTTTACTCCTCCACACTCCTCCTAACCCCCCCCCCCCACTCCAAACCCTAACTTCCTGTCTCTACAACCATACAAAACCCCAGTCGATCCCAAGCACTGGTCAGAGTTTAAGGGGTCAGACCGAGAAGTCTTCTGAGGGGAGCAGACACGGAGAGAGCAAAGCAATAGGGTTCAAAAACAGAGAGAGAGAGAGAGAGAGAGAGAGAGAAAAAGAGAGAGAGAGAAAGAAGAAGAAGTAGCAGGCGATGGAGGAGAGGGGGATGCTGGGAGATGTCCTTCTCAGCGTTCCCATGTCACTCTGACTCATGGGGAATGAGATCTCTCCAGTCCCGTCACACAGGAAAGAGAAAAGTGCCTCTAGAACAGAGTAGCAGACACACGTCAGCCGTTCTGTTTAAACGTACGCCCCCTCATAATGTTTGCCGCGCACTTGGCCTTTCTCCTCTGTCTCTCTCTGTCTCTGTCTCTCTCTCTCTCTCTCTCTCTCTCTCTTTCTGTGTCTCTCTCCCTGTCTGTCCCATACACCCTTTCTCAGACACATTCACACGCGCATACATACATAAACACAGTACTACAGTTTACGTATTTGTTTAAGACAGAGAAAAGAGGGGCTTTCTCTGTCTGTGAAATACTCGTTAAGGCGCTCGCCAGAAGGCCTGTGACCGGGCAGACTGCGGGGTCTTCTGACATTGTGTGAGAAACATGGAAGATGCAAAAGCTCACTCACTGTTTTTTTGATTCCACTGTCTCATTATGTCAGTCAATACACTGACTGCACTCTATTCATTTGAAACTGACTGTCTGGAGCCACACAGCTAAACTCCAGTGTTTGTACTGTCAGCCAATGGACAGGTCTAACTGTCACCTCCATCGCCTGATTAAGACAGCACCTGCGTGCTTTCTCTCTCTCTCTCTCTCTCTCTCTCTCTCTCTCTCTTCAAGTCACTTCCTCAAGAGAGGAATTTGCCTGGCTTGTGTCTACACCTCCTTAGAGTCAGACAGCCAAGTCTGTTGGCTGTGGTGAGCTACAGTGTCCTACCAAAAGCAATTATGAATAAAAGGTATGAAATAATTGTAACGCTTTGACCTCCTTTTAGCCTTTAACAACTGCTTGACTGTGTTAGGCTAGATTTTCTTCTTATATGTGACAGAAAGCTGGCCATGTTGGAGTCAGTTCCTCTGTAATGCTAAGAATGAGTACAACTCAAAAGGGTCGCCTCATTTCTGCAGTAAGTGAATCAAAATGATGCATCAAAAAATGAACTGATTTTGTGGTTTAGCGCTCGGCCACTGCGATTCCGACCACCCTTTTAACATTTTTTTTCTTTTATTTTTCTGTCAAAGAGAGTGTGAAGATTAACATCATAAACATCCAGTGTGCAGAGCTTACAGAATCACTGGGAATGTCGGTACGAAACTCACTTGGCGGCCTACATTTGTTCAGTCACGCATGCTTTAAATATGGTATCTCATTAAAAAATCGTTGAACACCCAACAGAGGCGTTGTCTGATTTGTACTTCCTTTCAGTACGCTGTAAATATCAGGGTTCGGAGACTTCTTCTTTCTGTCAGTCAGTGAGTCTTATGGCCTTAGGGTTAAGGTCATGGGTTTATGAGCAGAAAACCACCCAGTGAGTAACACAGGTACTGTTCATCATGAGAGGGAGGTACTCCTGTCAGCTCCGGCAGTCCGTGGAAGGCAGCCAGCAGGTACAACACCCAGAGAAAACCACCCAGGAAGGCAAACGAGGTCTGTCAGAGCTGGAGTCATCCAGTCTCCAAGATACGACGATCGGGCCAATGTGGAAGAGACGACCGGTTGTGTAATGGAGTGTAGGAGTACAGAAGTGCACAAGCTAACGTTAAAAAAATGTTTATTTCTTTTATTTTTTACATGGTTATGATGAAAATGTGTGACTTCGAAGAAGAACATAGGTTATGTTTAAAAATGCATCGTAATATGCACGTATTCCCCCTATCATTACACGCTCACTTTCTAGGAGTTGTTCACAATTAAACAGAAAGTCGCAAAACGGAAACGTGACGCTGTGCCACGCGTATAAGCTTAAATGAAATGCTGTCCAGGAATAAATTCACAATCACTGGAAACAAAATGAACTCGGTGCAGTCCTGTGTTACACAGAACTAACATACTTACTATTCTGAACGAATTTGATTAGCCTACTAGCAGCAGTTCTTCATTTACATTATTCAAAATCAGTCGCAGGCGCAACATTGTTCTTTAATGTGGAACGTCTAAACACGAGTGAATTATCACTGATGAAAATACAGCCATTTCCCGACAGACCCTAATGTAGGCCTATCCATCTGAAAGATAAATAACACACTGTATTTTATACATCCTAAAACATCTTACTTAACAGCGAATTAGATGGGCACACAAACTGTCTTTCAGCTGTAAATTCAGTTGGTTTGTCAAGTAGGCTACTGACAATTGGCCGCGCATCAAATCTGACCCACATCATTTCTGACACCGACTGAAGGTGACTTTACAGATTTTATAGTTCCTGGCAACACTGCCAATGACTCCGCGTGCCTGGCTGCAGTTCAAACAGGTCGCTGGTCACGCGCTCATCCGTTGTTCTCTTTACTATTTCCAATTCTATCAGTGTAACGCCGGCAAAAGGTGAAGTGGTGAAGTCTATATTTTTGATATTACGTGGGTCTGTTGTAACACGCTGATACAGTTCAAACCCCAGTATAGCGTAATTCCTTGTGCTTATGCTTGCCAACATAAGACAGAATGACATTTAAAAACGATATTGTCGTTCGGTAGAAAAGTGAAGAAAACTTGTTTCGTTTTATTGATGTACCAGTACGCAACACTAGAAATCGTTTCCGACAAAGAAATCTACCCCTGTGATTCTAAAAACGTATTTTGGTTCAAAAATCAAAAAATGATTTCGAACTCAACCGCAAGTGACGTGGCTGTGAGACATGTCAGTTTGAAAAAGGTCACCATAGCCTCGGTAGAAGTGGAGAAAATATTAACATTACAGCTGAATCGCATTCGTTTGTGCGCTGCACTCTCCTTAAGCTCTGGGGCAGGTATTGGAGTGCATAGCCCTCCTAATGCAATCAAGACTGGAAGTTATAAAAGTAATAATGGTGCTTTTTAGACACCATTATGGTGTGTGAGTGAGTGAGTGTGTGTGTGTGTGTTAAACGCACAACGCTGCACAGTGGTTCTCATTTATCTTGGTCTGAAAAGGCCACTGGTTCTGCAAAAAGCCGTAACATTCTCATATTGTTTATAACATATGAAGGTTGACTCGAGGGGCCAGAGCGGGGGTACTACGCTGATTGAAGTGGCTCATTGTTCGGCGTGTGAGGAGGCTAAACAAGAACGGGCACAGTGCAGTTTGCAACCCCCTTGACAGTAGGCTTTGGCCGGGTCGCCGGGTTTACAGTCGATTAGTCTCGTCACGCTGATTGACAGGGACAGTTGCGTTTCCTGGCCGCATATCAAGGCCGGCGTTCTGCTTGAGAGGCGCTTTATTCAATAAAGAGCGCATTTCACACGGAGGCTTTGCTTTACTTAATACAGAGTTGATTCATGAGCTCCGCACAGACCAGTCTGTGGTTCAATGTTTGGGTTTTGTGTGTGTGTGTGTGTTTGTGTGTGTGTAGCATGGGTTTGCGCGCGCGCGCGTATTTTTTTTTTTTTTTTTTTGTGAACTTTGATTTTTGCAAACCACAATATATGCATATGCACTTTCCTATATATTTCACTGGGGGTTGATTATCTCTAGGTGAGTTTGTATTCGTTTTCTAGACCACGGAACGTGGACTAGTAATCCAAATTCCCAAGAGCCGTTATGTTTTGTGCAGAATGTTGATCAGCCGATTCTGATGAACTAGTAAACATAACTGACAGTCCAGTTGCTATGAATTCGGGCCAGTTTAGAAGCGAACCGCATCGTGATAAACGATGGCGACCTCGTGTTTGCTCGCAACAAACATCAGAATGAGAGAGCTAAGACCGGAGGCTGGCGTTCTTTCACGAGGAAGGAACTCACAAACTTACATGTAGTTATTTACCCCGAAATAATTTGCCGCCAACATTGTTCCCCTCTCTCCAAAATGGCAGAAATGCAAGACATCTTCCGTTTGTTTGTACAGCACATAGTTTACGCACACCACGATGTTATCAGCTCCTCTGAGGTTTGCGTGTGGACTGATATAACCGCCTCGGGCACAGCCTTAAATGCACTGTTAACTCAACTCTTAAACAGCTCTGTGAATCAGACGTTTGCCCAGAATGGAGCTCAGGCGGAGAGGTCAGTGAGGGTAGTTGTCTCTGCCTGTTTTCAAGTTTCTTTCTGAAATGGTTCTACTGGCCCACGGAGTGGTGACAGCGCATCACCTCCAGGCGTAGACAGACTCGCACATGAGAAAGACGCCCGTTTCCCTTGTAGGGTTGGGAAGAAGGGTAAAACTTCCCGAGGACAATGGTGCGCACTCGAACTGACAGTGATGTGCTCTACACCGCCCGAGGTTAAAATGGGTATGTGGGGATCGAGGGAAAAACGAGAGACGTGTGAAAAATGATGTCGGCTCTGCTATTTCTCAAGCGCACAACTGACAGCTCGATTATGTCCAGCATTACAAACCATTACACGCCATTAATCTTTCAGGCTGGCCCAAGTCATTACGCGCTATTAATCTCTGCGAACTGGGTGCGACACATTACGTGCCATTAATCTTTTTAGGAGCGGAGCATTGAGACCGGTGCCTGCAGGACCACAAGCCGAGTGGCAACCGCGGGTCAAACGCTTGACGCTGGCATAAAAGTATGGAGCGTTCATCAGTAGAAAACCCCGCGCGCTCTCATAATTGCTTCCTTACACGGTCAAAGAGCACGGAGGTTAACATTGCTTCGGCTACTTCTATGTCTCTGTCCTTCAAATTCTTCGACCTCTTTCTTTCTTTCTTGAATCAATTTCTCTCTCACATACGCACATACAACAAATGTTCTTAGATGGTGTTAAAAGCATTTTTGTGTGAAAATACAGCTTCTTAACGGACAAGCGCATGTGCTTGGAAGCGAATCTTCACGTACTTCATGATTTCATGGCGCATTTC
Source organism: Chanos chanos (assembly GCF_902362185.1). Classification (NCBI taxonomy): domain Eukaryota; kingdom Metazoa; phylum Chordata; class Actinopteri; order Gonorynchiformes; family Chanidae; genus Chanos; species Chanos chanos. The sequence goes on from NC_044503.1 coordinate 25,371,620, forward strand.
AATGAAATTCCCGGACTAAGGACTACATTATATTTTACCATGAAATTACTACCATTAGTGATATACCCATAAAATCCAATTGAACTATCATAAAAAGAAACTTGTTGCCGTTCCTAAAGTTATTGAACCAGCGTGTCAATCATTATTGCGTGACCAAGATACTGACTTCAACTTAATTTACTTGTTGTCTCATGCTGATTACGTTCTCTGGGGCATGACTTAAACGATTTAACTTTTCTTGGCAACGGAAAAATACTTTATACTCTTGTTCAAGCTCAGCACGAACACTAATCAAGAACTTTTTAAATAGTAAAATCAAATTTATTACTTCTGTGGTGTTCTGAGCTTTGCCAACACCAGGGCTGGAAGAATCCACCACCCCTTAAAAAAAAAAGAAAAAAAAAAGAAAATGTTTTTTAAATTAATTTTTTTTTTTGTAAAATTCTCAGAATAACAATAGCTGCACCTGTGCCATGTTTGATCAGGCTATTACAATTTAGATAAGCCACTTTCTGGCTTTCCTACCCGAACAGAAATAAAATTCTTTCAGGGAACTAGAAAGCTAGAAACACAGAGGACCTCTCTTAGCTTCCTGCAGCCCATATAACCATGGGAAAATGGGCTCCTGGCTTTGGTATAAAACATTATACTGTCTGCAGGAGCTCACTGCTCCCTCCCTGCATTACAGCCACAGATGTTTTATTTAGGAGCCGAAAAGCGCTGGATAGGTAATTTGTTTTACAAAAAAAAAAGGAGAAAAAGGCAGGGGGAGTGGGGGTAGAAGTGGGGGGGGGGGGGGTTCTGTTGCGGGAACTGCTGTGGTTAAAGTAGAGAGTGGAAGAGGAGCTGTGCATAGTTTCCATTCTCTCTTCCATATCCTTTCTCTCGCTCTCTCTCATTCCCTTCTTTTTACCCTCTCTCTCTCTCTCTCTCTCTCAGTGTCTCTCTCTCTATCCCTTTCTGAGATGCAGTCTTATTATTAGCTGGGGGTTGGGAAGGGAGAGAGGGGCCAGGTAGTGCCCCCTACCCCTTTCCTTTAGTCTGCGGGAGGTGCAGGTTAACCTTACTCATTTAGACCGACCTCTTGCACAAGGTAGATTGGACACATATGTCTGCAACAAAGGAGATTACAATGAAGGCAGGCAGTTTGACCTCTAATGTAACCCCTAACTCCCTGTCTCTCTCTCTCTCGCTCTCTCTCTCACACACACACACACACACACACACACACACACACACACACACACACACAGAGTACTTCTTACCTGATCACCTTTCAGTTGTACTCAGTAGAGCTATGCTGTAGCGGGGGACAGTTCACCATTGGTTGTGAGGTGAGTGAGTTTGCAGTAAGTAACACTGGACTGTGGAATGTCTCACTGAGTAGAGCTGGAGTGAGAACCAGAGAGGTGTAGTGACTCAAACAGTGCTAGGGAAGAGTTAAACCTTACACACTGGCTGCTTGGCCGTCTCCCCGTAATGACAATACCAGATTGCTATTATCAGAGGTAATATGATTGGCTAGCATTCCTCCTCCTCATACTCTTCTCCCCTCTCAGCCACCAATGGGAAGCCAGCTCTCACTCAGGGGCTGTTGACTTTTAATTGTTATTCAGTGTTACTACGAATGCTGTTTTATAAGGAGCGTTGTAATGTTCCGGAACGTTCTCTCGCTTTGCTGTGGTCACCGCTGCCCACCTGCGTTACACTATAAAGACTTTTCTTTCAAATCCGAATGAAAGAACGTGTTTCATTCCCACACATAAAAAAGAGAAAAACCTTCAGCTTCTTTAAGAAACAACTTCAGAAATGCCTTTCATGTGACTCCAAGTACAAAACGGTAAAAGATAAAAGAAAGAAACAAACAAATAAAAAAATCACAGTCTAAGTTATGAACAATATTCACAGTCTTCATGACTGAATTGTTTTATAATCACTGCCACAGCTCTGTTGAAATGTTCTTTGATTATTCTTGTACAATAAGAGTTCTGAGCAATTTTATGCCTGCTTTTCTGAGTCCGAGACTAAATTTCACTTTCTGCATATATGAATGTACGTTTACTGTATGTGTGAACGAAGTGGGAACACATTCAATGCACATATACATTTCAATATGACGATATGGTATTTTGAATGAGCCCCTCTGTGTGTTTTTATATTTGTGTACTTTAGTGTGAATGAATGTAAACCTATACCGTGTGTGTGTGTGTGTGTGTGTGAAGGTTAAAGGGGCTTGGTTGTTCATTGGAGGGGTTTGTGTTTGGCCCTGTATGCAGCAAGCAGGCCAACAGGCAGGCATTGGAGAGACTGACTGGCCAGGGTTTCACAGTTCTCTTCCTGCCTCTCTCTTTCGTGACATGTCCAAGATGCCTGTCAAATTTGAGAGCAAGGAGGGGTGGGGGTGGAGGGGGAGAGAGAGAGAGAGAGAGAGAGAGAGAGAGAGAGACAGAAGGAGAGAGACTTTGTGCTTGGATTCTGTGATCTTTCAGTCTGCCTGTATTTTCTGCCTGCTTTTTGTGCTCACACAAAGAGAATCAGTAATCCAACAGCTTAGAAAGGCAGGCTTTCCTGTGTAATTACAGATGCAACACAACACCCTGACTGCCAGACTATTACAGATGTCACATGAGAGACAGGCTGACAGGGCGACTGGAGGGAGAGCGAAAGAGAGAGAGAGAGAGAGAGAGAGAAATGAGAGAGAGAGAGAGAGAGAAATGAGAGAGGGAGTAAGCAATGTCAAAAGCCATGAAAAGAATTCTTTGCATTTACACACAAACACTCAAACAAACTTTCCATTGCTCTGTCTTGCGCGCGCACACACACACACACACGCGCACACACACACACGCGCACAGACACACACACACACACACACACACTCTTTGACAAGTAGTCTCTAAATTTTTCTGTGTGCTAATCGGGTCTCTGCATTGCTGAATGCTGACATCACTGTTCAAAATGCCTCTCACTGATTTCATATTATTGTCTAAACCCAGCTGGGCCTGAATCACCAAATCCCCCAATCGCTCCACTCTCTGAGGATTGCCAGCCCTTTCACCCCTGACAGAGAACGAGAGAAAGGGGGGAAGCAGGGAGAGAGAGAGAGAGAGAGAGAGAGAGAGAGAGAGAGAGAGAGAGAGAGAGAAAGATCGTGCATATCTGAAATTGTTCACGTGTATTTGTGCGTCCATGCCTGTGAGTCCATGAGAGAGAAAGAAGAATGCTGAAGGAAAGATGAGAAACGAACGTTTCTACAAATAAAAATCTTTGTGGGAGATGGTGACCACACCTGGCCCCAGAGAGACACATGCGAGATGTCTAAACAAACATAAAACGACAATTCAGTTAAGTTCACTGATGACTCCCAGCCTTCTAGAACACAGCTGGAGTCAGTGTGAAGTCACAATGGCCTTATCAAGAGTAACTTGGCAACAGGTTGACCTCATAATGACAAACATTCTCTTTTTAAGCACTCTTCTGTTGTCCTCTTCTATACTTCTTCACGTTGACATTTAGGAATTTTTACATTAGGCAAAAAGTTTATATAAACATTCAATCGAGTGCTAATCTATTTTGAAACAGAAATGTGATTTTTTTTTTTTTGCTTCCTCTGCATGTCTTCAAGCCATCTGTGCTTTATTTAAAAACGAATGACTCTAGTTATAGCATCCTCTGACTTGAAAATGACAAGGGTAAAAGTAGTTCCAGGAATTTAGTGAAAAAACAAAACAAAACAAAACAAAGCAAAACAAAACAAACAAAAAAAAAACAAAAAAAAGAAAAACGCTAGCAATTCCCACAGAGAGTGTGCACACGTGACATCATCTGCTCGAGGTACATTTATCTCTAGTATGTAAGTTCAGGCCTTAATCAAAGCAAATGCACTTCTCTTTACAGAGTGACAGTCTCCAGGGCAGATTCGATTCAACTTGTGTCCTAAATAAAGAACCACAAACTTCAGCTAATGAGTTTGGAATGAGTCCAGACTTTCAGGGGGCACTAGAGGATATTTTCAAAGAGCTCAGAAATAGTTGTGTGTGTGTGTGTGTGTGTGTGTGTGTGTGTTTGTATTTGTATCTATGTGTGTGTTCCTCTGGAGAGAGGGGCATCTGTTTGGCTGTGAGGACAAAAAGCATATAAGGATATTTTGAAATCTCTCCAACATCTCTGTTTTGTTTTCTGTATGGGTTTTTTTTTTTTTTTGGTTCAAAGAGTACGCTTAGAAAAATTTTGAAGACCCCTTACTTCTTTAGTCCTGTAATAATAATAATAATAATAATAATAATAATAATAATAATAATAATAATAATAATAACAACAAGTAGAGTAACAATGAGTACAATTTGTTTTTGCAGAGAACTTTTGTTGCTAAGCCAGCTACTATATTAAGTTCTTGAGTCTCCTTGCCTACCACACAGCGCATGGACCACACTGTCTTTATTTATGTGAACGGTTGCCCAGAAATCTACCACATCTTACTTTCACAGGCTCCTTCTCTTTCTTAGTGTGAAAGGGGGAGGGGGGGGGATCAGTCCAACGTACTAACGGATATATGTGTGCTCACGCTGTTTTCTCTTTCAGCACTTTCTATTTTTTATCCACACAATTCCCCCCCCCCCCCTCTCTCTCCCTCTCTCTCATGTGAGTTATAATTGCCAGATAGACTGTGCTGTATCGACTCTTTCTTTTTCTTTTTCGTTCTCTTAACCCTCAGTCTTATAAAGTATCACTAATGTGTTTAATTGTGAAATCCACTGCGTCCGTTGAATGTTTCCTCAGTCCCTGGCAGCCTTTCACACTCCTGCAGTATGAACACAGTCAGGAGCCGCCTTCTCCTAACAGAACAGTGAAACATTAATCTGAGTTAGATTGCTGTTGGGCTGTTTTAGCTAGATGCATGAATACCACCCTCAACAACCTACTCAACTCATTCAAAACTCTACATCCGGGCCTGTAACATATTACCACTTATTTGGTAAAATATTAAACTGACAAAGTCTCTCTACTCACGTATGAACCGTTGGATGTTGTCACCCTCTCCAGAGCTGACCCTGCTCCTTGGTCTAATGAGGCTGGACTCCTGACCGGTGTGACTATCCTGCTCCTTTGTCTAATGAGGGTGGACTCCTGACTGGTGTGACTATCCTGCTCCTTGGTCTAACAAGGCTGGACTCCTGACCGGTGTGGCTATCCTGCTCCTTGGTCTAATGAGGGTGGACTCCTGACCGGTGTGACTATCCTGCTCCTTGGTCTAATGAGGGTGGACTCCTGACCGGTGTGACTATCCTGCTCCTTGGTCTAACGAGGGTGGACTCCTGACCGGTGTGACTATCCTGCTCCTTGGTCTAATGAGGCTGGACTCCTGACCGGTGTGACTATCCTGCTCCTTGGTCTAACGAGACTGGACTCCTGACCGGTGTGACTATCCTGCTCCTTGGTCTAATGAGGGTGGACTCCTGACCGGTGTGACTATCCTGCTCCTTGGTCTAACGAGACTGGACTCCTGACCGGTGTGACTATCCTGCTCCTTGGTCTAATGAGACTGGACTCCTGACCGGTGTGACTATCCTGCTCCTTGGTCTAATGAGACTGGACTCCTGACCGGTGTGACTATCCTGCTCCTTGGTCTAACAAGGCTGGACTCCTGACCGGTGTGACTATCCTGCTCATTGGTCTAACAAGGCTGGACTCCTGACCGGTGTGACTATCCTGCTCCTTGGTCTAACAAGGCTGGACTCCTGACCGGTGTGACTATCCTGCTCATTGGTCTAACGAGGCTGGACTCCTGACCGGTGTGACTATCCTGCTCCTTGGTCTAATGAGGGTGGACTCCTGACCGGTGTGACTATCCTGCTCCTTGGTCTAACAAGGCTGGACTCCTGACCGGTGTGACTATCCTGCTCCTTGGTCTAATGAGACTGGACTCCTGACCGGTGTGACTATCCTGCTCCTTGGTCTAATGAGACTGGACTCCTGACCGGTGTGACTATCCTGCTCCTTGGTCTAATGAGACTGGACTCCTGACCGGTGTGACTATCCTGCTCCTTGGTCTAATGAGGGTGGATTCGTAACTGGTGTGACTATCATTGGGCAGCAAGTTTGATAGTCATTGGGCAGCAAGTTCTTCTCGCTCAGAGCTTCAGCTTTATGGAATAGTCTGTTTAGCTATGTCATAGGGGTCAGAAAGAATCTACGGTTTAAAGACAAGCCTCAAAACACAGGTCTACAGCCTTTTTGAATTAGAGCTGTTCTGTTCTCTAGTTGCTAATGTTCATGACTTTTTGCCTGATTTCATGATTTCATTTTCACTGTCGCCACTTTCAGATATGTTACTATTTTTATCCTAAAATTCACATCAAAGTGAGATCAATCAAAATTGTGAAATTATCGTAAACCTCAATACATGTTTCTTGAAACGTATGATTCAAATATGAATAGTTAGGATTCGAATATCTTCTCACCAAAAAAAACATCACCCCCCCCCCCAACCACCACCACACACACACACACACACACAAATAGAGAAGGAACACTATTCCTTGTAACTTAAATAATTTATTTTACCACTAGAGCACCACAACAATAATATGTTATAATACATCATAGTGGGTCAACAACAACAACATAAACATCATCATCATCATCATCATCATCATCAACATCATCATCATCATCATAAACAAAAATAACAACAATAACAGCTCTAATGTGACAATGCTGGTGCCTCCTTCCACTCCCTGTCTCCTCAGGAAGTCCACTGGTGCTGCTGCCTTTATGTTATGGGGGGGTTGGGTTGGGTTGGGCTGGGGGTGGGGGTGGGGGTCTAATATTACCTACATCCTGTCCTATGACTCAACACTCGTGTAATAGAGAAATGGGGGGGGCGGGGACAATACCTATGAATAAACCAACCAACCAACCAACAAACAAACAAACAAAAGATACAAATAAAAGGTAGAATTAAAATAGCATCAGTGCAATTCTTTGTATCAAAGGATTTCTATTCCTTAGAGAGAAAATGATAAAAAAAAAAAAAAATCACCAATACAGAGGGCTGTGCACGTTAATACGGAGGTGTACATCATGACAGATAATCCTACCCATGACCACTGTGGTACTGCCAGCAAAGCCCAACCCTGGTTCATTGACTTTCCTTTATACAGGCTCAGCTAGACACGCCCTTCCTTCCCCAACCACCAACTCCTTTCATCAGAGATCATTCTTCACATGCCTGCTGTCTCAAAACACATTCCTATAATCCCTTTCCTGCCATCATAACCTGCCTGTGTCTTTACCCAACATTCCGCAACACAATGCTTTTGATGACAACCCCCCCCCCCCCCCCCCAGCTCTCTCAAAGCCCAGTCACCTACTATGACATCATACTCTGTAACTGTTGATTATGAGGTCATCCCATTCCTTTGTGCAGTGGCTGTGATGACATCACTGCCTGTACCTGTTCCTTGAGGGTGACAATGAAAGTCTCAGTCCTTTTATGGAGCTATTGGGTTCATTCATAAATTGGAGTGTCCCGACCCTGCTGATTGGTTGGTCTGAACAGCTGAAGCATTTGATTGGTTGGTTTTAACAGCTGAAGTGTTTGACTGGTCAGTCTAACCAGTTGCAATGCTTGAGGAGGTGAGTAGCAAAATGAGAGGGAAGCTGTAGTTACTGTAACAGGCTGACTATAACCAAACAAGCTGCAGAAATGTGTTTGTGCTTTGTGACAGATGAATGTATGGAACTATATGTATACCTGTTTTCAGCTGAGAGTAAGACTAGCATGTTAGATACGCTTTTAGCACTTTCAACAGTCCTTCTTAGAAGTAAACCATGTTTTCATCAGCGGAGTTAACGAACTGAACCAAAACGTTACACTGACTTCTGAGATCAGATGAATGGTGATTGAGGGTGTGTGTGGCGGTGGTCACGGAATGGTCATTTACTGAAACACTTACATTACTGGAACCTCTGCAGGTCGGCCAACTCTCTTTTTTATTCTCTGTTCTCTCACGGTGCCTTCAAAACCTCAGACTATCTCTCCTCTGTCTCTCTGTTTCTCTCTCTGTCTTTCTCTCTCTATTCAGTTCTTCTCTCCATGCAATTAACTGGAAGGATGTAGTTTAAAAACGTCCAGCGGTTTCAGCTCGCTGTAGAGGTCAATATTAACCTAACAATTCTGGGTTTTAAATATCATTGCAATGATCAAAAACAAAACAAAACAAAACAAAACAATTAAAAAAAAAAACTATAATCTTGAAAGGATGCAAAATAAGAGGAAAAAGAAAGACAGATGTGTTTGTTCGAGTTTGAATTTTTGAAACAATGGAATCTCTCTCCTACTTACTTCACATATGAAAACTAATGAGAAGCTTCCAGTGTTTGCCTTTTTACTCTTGACCTTTTTTCTTGTGACGAGTCTGTTGAGTGTGTGAGGTGTCAAAAAGGGCCTTTCCCCCAGCACAAACACACACAAATACACACACTCTTTTAAATCTGAACTACTGTGTGTGTGCATATGTGTGTGCACTAATGTGTGTATTTGTGTGTGTGTGTGTGTGTGTAGTTGTGCCTTCGTATGTTCCCTAGCTGCACTTGCAGGACTTGACAATCATGTTGGAGAGCTGCTCGATTTTGGGGGTCTTGCCGATAAAGTAGAGGATGGTCAGGGGCTCCAGGTCCTGGGAGACACAGCACGGAGAGGCTGAAGCTTCTGGATTAATGGTGTTGTACAAGCCCAGGACCTGAGGGGACAGCACAGGAGCTGAACTTCACTTGTCATGACATCACAGCCTTACAATTGTATTGTTTCAATTACAAATCTACCAGATCTGTTTCTGTTCTAATTACCACTCTGTTGAACATTTCTCTGTTCCCCACTCTGAACAGTCCAATTCCAATTCCATTGTGTTTTGATTAAATGACTACATTCTTTAAATCACCATGCTCTTTTAGTCTACCTATGTTTTAATGTTGTAATGACTGCTTACTCCTCTAATGTAATTACTGCCCACAGTACTAATGTAATAACTGTTCTACACCAATGATACTGGAATGTAATTAATGTCCACTGTACTAATGTAATTACTGTTCTATACCAATAATACTCTAATGTAATTACTGTGCTATACAAGGTACAATTTAAGTCTATTCTACCTGTTATAATGTAACTCTAATCTGCCCAACTGGTACTCTACTCCAAACTGTCATAATGTAACTCTACTCCAACCTGTACTACTGTAACTGTACTCCAACCCATCATAATGTAACTCTACTCCAACCTGTACTACTGTAACTGTACTCCAACCCATCATAATGTAACTCTACTCCAAACTGTCATAATGTAACTCTACTCCAACCTGTACAACTGTAACTGTACTCCAAACTGTCATAATGTAACTCTACTCTAACCTGTACTTCTGCAACTGTACTCCAACCTGTACTCATAATGTAACTGTACTCCAACCTGTCATAATGTAACTGTACTCCAACCTGTACAACTGTAACTGTACTCCAACCTGTCATAATGTAACTCTACTCCAACCTGTACAACTGTAACTGTACTCCAACCTGTCATAATGTAACTCTACTCCAACCTGTACTACTGTAACTGTACTCCAACCCATCATAATGTAACTCTACTCCAAACTGTCATAATGTAACTGTACTCCAACCTGTACAACTGTAACTGTACTCCAAACTGTCATAATGTAACTCTACTCTAACCTGTACTTCTGCAACTGTACTCCAACCTGTACTCATAATGTAACTGTACTCCAACCTGTCATAATGTAACTGTACTCCAACCTGTACAACTGTAACTGTACTCCAACCTGTCATAATGTAACTCTACTCCAACCTGTACAACTGTAACTGAACTCCAACCCATCATAATGTAACTCTACTCCAAACTGTCATAATGTAACTGTACTCCAACCTGTACAACTGTAACTGTACTCCAAACTGTCATAATGTAACTCTACTCTAACCTGTACTTCTGCAACTGTACTCCAACCTGTACTCATAATGTAACTGTACTCCAACCTGTCATAATGTAACTGTACTCCAACCTGTACAACTGTAACTGTACTCCAACCTGTCATAATGTAACTCTACTCCAACCTGTACAACTGTAACTGAACTCCAACCTGTCATAATGTAACTCTACTCCAACCTGTACTACTGTAACTGTACTCCAACCCATCATAATGTAACTCTACTCCAACCTGTCATAATGTAACTGTACTCCAACCTGTCATAATGTAACTCTACTCCAACCTGTCATAATGTAACTCTACTCTAACCTGTACTTCTGTAACTCTACTCCAACCTGTCATAATGTAACTGTACTCCATCCTGTCATAATGTAACTCTACTCTAACCTGTTATAATGTAACTGTACTCCAACCTGTCATAATGTAACTCTACTCCAACCTGTCATAATGTAACTCTACTCTAACCTGTACTACTGTAACTCTACTCCAACCTGTCATAATGTAACTGTACTCCAACCTGTACTACTGTAACTGTACTCCAACCTGTCATAATGTAACTCTACTCTAACCTGTACTACTGTAACTCTACTCCAACCTGTTATAATGTAACTCTACTCCAATCTGTCTGACTGTAACTCTAATCTCTTCTCTTTAATTCTGCCCTGTTTAACTCCATTTCTTGCAGCCTCTGCCTTTTCATAGGACTTATCTGCCGACCGACTCCCATTGCTTCAGTACTCTGATGACAACTCATTTCCAACCCAGAACAAGTTGTCTGCTCATTATACTAACATAACCACTACTCTGTTCTTATCATTACTGTTTGACTTCTAACATCTTGGAACCTCACCTTACTGTGCTGGGTGTCTGCGCTCCATAGATAAGGACAAGCTCCTGCACAGAAGTTGGCGTTATAACCTTTGGGTTCATGGATCCACCTCCAACCAAGGTCCTTTTTGAAATCGATGTAGAGAGATCGTAGACAACAGTTATCCTGGACGTTCCTGCAGAAAGGGGGACAGTACGGGAGATGGATGAGGTCGTGTGTCGGGTGGAAACGCGTGTGTCGGGTCGAGACGGATCGTTTTGGGAAGCTCGGACTCTCACCTGGAGCAGAACGCGGCATCCAGAGCTCGTTTCTGCCGGTGGCTTTTGTGCTGCGACTCCAGACGGTACGAGGGGAGGAGCATGAGGAGGAGGTGCGGAGACTGTCCGCTGTGTCGCCGCTTTTTCGACACTTTCAAGTCTCCGCCGATTATGCTGTCGTCTATGCCTGTCAAACCAACACAGAAAACCCCGCCTTAAGCAACTGTCAATCAAACACCCAACCTCTGAAAAAACGAACCACCGATAAAAGCACATGAAAACGACATTCAAGAAAATATATACGAAATAATATAACGTTGCCTTCTTACGCTGAGTGCTACATCTTGTTTTCTTTTGTTACATTAAAAGCCAAGATTAAAACCTGTGACATATGTATTCAGGGTGTGTGTGTGTGTGTGTGTGTGTGTATGTGTGTGTGTGTGTGTTTGGGGGGGGGTGGGGTGGTGTCAGACCTGCAAAGCGAGCCTCTAGCTCTTCACTTTTGTTTGGTATGATGTAATTATTGGACGGCACAAACGTGCAGCAGGGGCAATGCAGGCTGATCTTAAATCCATTGTTTCTGTCTGGTAGGATGAGAGAGAGAGGGAGAGAGAGAGAGAGAGAGAGAGAGGGAGAGAGAGAGAGAGAGAAAGAGAGAGAGAGAGAGAGAGAGAGAGAGAAAGAAAACAACAAAAAAAGTTAGGACATCTAATCTCCAGCAGATCGGTGAGCTCATGTTCAGAACTGGCTCTGGACTCAGAGTGAGAAACATAAGCTGGCCCGCAGTCCACCATTCCCACCCTCACTGGCTCCGAAGACACGGAGATAATCACCACACACACGCGCACACACACACACACACACACACACACACACACACACACACACACATACATGCACACACACGCGCACACACACACACAATCATCAACGGACAAGTCCAACGCAAGGATTAATTAGATATGTGGACACACAAACAAATGACACATACATACACACACCCCATTGGACAAGTCCAACACAAGTATTCATCAGATACAAAAATACAAAAAGTACACCACAAACAGATCACAGATCATATACACACACACTCATTCACATGCACACGAATGCAGACACACACACACACACCTCATCAGAAAAGTCACACAAAGCATTCATTACATACACAAACACACAAATAGATAAACACACACACCTCGTCTGACAAGTCAAAACAACAGAAGCATTTATCAAGCACACACACCCACCTCTCCATATACACACCCACAAACACACAAAAAACAACACTGAATAACTCACTCTGTACTCATTGGCCTCAATTTGCAGTTTATTGTTTGGATGCCAAAGCCAAACACAGAGAGAATCCCAAAAACTCTGTGTCAAATCTAATAGCCTCCTTGTCAAAGTAGCTCACTCTCTCAAACTAAGCACACATAAAGCATTGAGCAAAGCTTCAATGTTTAGCATTGGAGAGTAAGTGTAATTTTTTTTTTCCCTTGTCGTCTCCCTATTTTTTCGCATAAGACTTTGTCTAGGGTGCATTACATAAACACTGTTTTCTTTCCAACGCTTTTTCTCTGTATGTGATTACTGGAGCGTGAGCAATTAGAGCTCATTTTTTGTTTGTTTGTTTGTTTGGTTGGTTGGTTGGTCGGTTGGTTGTTTACCTCTGTGCAGCAGCCACTCGCTCACCGCCTCCGTCACGTCGAAGGAAAGCCACTCCCCTTCCGTGCGTGTCCGCACCACCTTACTGTCGATGTAGCGCTGTGTTGGCGACGTCAGGTCCTTGTGACCCAGGATCTGAGGAGTGACAGGAAACGTGTCAGGACGGCCGTCGCTGTAACCTCGTGCCCCCCCCCCCACTACCGCCTCCGGCCGAACACCCCCCCACCCCCCACCCACCACCGCTGCCGTGTCTAAACACACGGACGGTCGGGAGTGGAATTCCGCCAAGCGTCCCTGCATTCGCGCACGGTTCAGCTGTGCGGGTCTGGTGGGGAGCCCTCCCCACCCAACACACACACACACACACACACACACACACACATACACGCACGCGCGCACACGCTCCCGCCTCCCACCGCCTCCTCTGCCGACAACTCTACTTTTCCCATTGGAGGCTCCCTGATCGAGTATGCAGGTCTGGGAAAAAGTTTTCGGGGAGCTGTGGCGGCGGAAACAGATGCTGGATGGAGAACTGTTCTTCCTCTGTCCTTCATGGCTGTGTGTTTGCCTTGGCCGGCCCTTTCCTTAATGTGTAAAACACTGCAGCCGCCGCACCGCCCGAGATATGCTGCCGCCACGGCAAAAACGTGAGACAAAAGCTCACAGAAACAGACAGAGAGAGAGAGAGAGAGAGAGACACAGTGAGAGAGGGAGAGAGAGAGAGACAGAGAGATACAGGGAGAGACAGAGAGTAGAATGGAGGAGAGAAGAGGTTTGGAAAACTGTGTGCCAAACTGTAATATGGTATAAAAAAATGAAGAAGAAGATATTCAGGGTCTGATATTTTACATTGAGTCCATAGAAAACTAGAGCACCGGGGGCAAAATTTTAAGATTGTACTAGACTTTGTATGAAGCTCACGTTTTTTTCTTACTGAACAAGCGAGAAGCAAATCTCTGTCAAAGTTCTTTAGTCTATCAGGCAGTTTATACTTGATGAGTAGAAGGAGTGAAAAATGTCAGTTATCGGTGAAAAAGAAGTAAATGAGACACAGTGTAGAGATGATATTTCATTATGAATCTATCTTGAGGACAAGACAACCATTTTAATAGGTCACTGCATGTGTCAACAGATCACTTATAACTTCAATCCCTGTCAATAGCGCGTGCGTTGAATGCTAACATACCACATTCTGTACTTGGTCAAGTTTTTTTTTTTCTCTGAACTTAAAAGGTTTTTTTTTTTTTGAAGGGAGGATCTACAAAGCAAGAATTCAGCGTGGAATATGAGCTCATAAACTGTTCACTGTCTGTTTGATATTAGTTTCATTGGATTTTTTTTTTTTGTCTTTGCTAGCCAAAAGCTTCATCAAAGAAACTTACAACCTCCAAAGAACAACAGAGAGAAAAACAACAAAAAAAAAACAAAACAGAAAAACAACCCTCAAAAAACCGAGGTACGTTTATGTTCGAATATAAAAAAAAAAGGCTAAAAGGGTTACGAATTCATCTAGTCTAGAGACGCTCATCTCTCTCTCTCTCCCTCCCACGGCGATGGCCTTTCAACCTCCTGACACATTTACCATGTCTGTGTTTGTGTGAGAAAGTCCAGCGTTTAGACTTGTGTTTACTGCACCTGTCATCTCAATCTTAGGGTATAAACGCACCCCTGTGGGGGAGCAGGCTCCTGCGGGGGCTGCTGGGAGCTGTCGGACATGGTGGGGGGGGGGGGGTGGTTGGGGAGGGGGGGTGCAGGACAGGGGGGTTAATGCAGCTCTTGAGACCTTTTGTGCTTTAAATCACGGTAAAGCAGAGCATTCCACACTCAATGTCTCCATACACAAAGAAAACAGAGCTGATCGATGGTCCGGACGGCCTTCCACAGCACGCCCTCATGCAGGATAAAAAAAAAAAAAGAAGGTATAAAAAAAGAGAAATTGTGTGTGTGTGTGTGTGTCCATGTGTAAGGGCACGTGTCTGTGTGTGTTTAACAAGAGCTTAAAGAGATCAGACAGTGATACAAGCAACAGAGCACCTGGATTAGGAGATGCTAAAGGTGTAAAGATGATCTATGAAGACTGAGGTAAAGTTCATCAGGAGTGCGGTGGATAAGTTCATTCAGCCGACAGATAAACTGGGTTCTCACAGTTCTCCAGACAGACAGAGAGAGGTTTACCTGGTAAAGTTCAATGCGCTGTTCGGGTACACGGGCCTTCGGGTTCTGTAGCCTGAAGATCCTCAGTTCGGCCTTGACCAAGTTGGAAGCGTTTTTCTCCAGGGAGCTCACGTCGAACCTGAGTCTCCTGAAGTACGCGTTGTACTTTGTCGGAGAGATGACATCTGTGACGCAGAGCAACATAACGCTGGTTAGTGACCGTCCCAAGTGCTGCCCATTCAGACCGTATGACCCCCCCACCCCCTGTCTGAAAACTAGCTCCCGTTGACATTAGCTATATCAGAAAGTTACACTGAAATGCCTTCTCTCCTTAGACCTTCTCACGCTCTCTGAAGTCGCCGAAGTGTCTTTCAAATGTGGACATGCCTAAATGTCCAAACTGCATTTAACGAGAATGAAAAAAGAAACTTTAAAAGATAGAAATCTCCTACTGTTTTTTTTTTCCTCCAGAATCTAACAAGCAAATGCTGGTTTGGCTTTGGATATATCAATGCTGTTTTTTTCTGTAGAGCCAATCTTAAAAACTTCCTAAGCCACTCTATGATGGATAAAAAGGTTCTGACGCAATTTCAACGACATTCCACCGTCATTCTGCCGTCATATAGTTTATTCCAAATAGTCAACTGGAAAAGAAGCCAAATAAAATAAACTTTGTTCTTTTAATCCTATTCTTTAATATTAAAAACTGTAGATCCACACCCCCACCCTTTTGCCTATTCCCTCACCTTCAGCAACATGATTAACAATCCAAAGACAGGGTTAACTAATGGAGCCCAGACCTTACAAACCAAAGGGAAACGAATCAACCGCAGAAACCATGATGTCATACATACTGAAACAGCACCAATATCAATCAGCATAGCCAAAATACAACAAAGATCAAAAATGAACAATGCCACACATTAATCACTCAGCTATTACGACATCCTACGAAAGACGTCTGGAGTCTCCCAATCTGAAAAACAGCCAGAGTTTTACTTTGGCGCTCTGCAACACTGCATCTTTCATACACAAGTAAAATTGGAAAAAAATTTCCCTAGTTATCTTGGTTCATTGTTTATTTTTCATTTCCGCTTAGAAACGTTCATTCATGTTCCTCATTACGTCTTGCGGGGTGCCTTAATTTCATGTGAAAGAGAATAAAAACGCTACAATCTATTCAGGCTCCCCAAAACTTTTCACCAAAACATACCGAGGACTCAGGCACTACCTAAAGATGTTCTCTAAGACCATAAGACGCTCTGAGCTTTGGATAACATCTTCTCCTTATTTTTTGGCAGGGGAGCTTAATACCGTACACCTGTGTTATGACGAATCCAGTTATGGGTTGAAGATTCTTTAATAAAGTCTAATCAGGTCTCGCGTGTCCTATGTTTCTATTAAGAAAATCAGATGACGAAAAAGACACCAGAATTCCATCTCTCTTTGGCGGGTGGCCTACGAGAGGTGACGTAACGTGTTGAAAGCTTTTTGAAACGATGGGGAAAGCGTAGATCTCGTGCTTTCTCCCGACATACACGCAAAGGGTCAACTAGGGTAAGGTTCCCGTGTACTTGTCCATATGATTTCTGTGTATGGGTTGTTCAGTGGTACTCTGGTGTTACTAATACTAACACTCGTGTAATACCTAAAACCATACGTGACTGACCGGTTCACGCTTGACAAAACTTTGCGCGGAATCGGGGCGACGACAACCGAGTACCGCGTGTTAGCATCAGTCTAATCCGAGTTTTGACCAATCAGTAAAGAGTACTGTCGTCACATGTTTGAAGGCGGGGCAAGACGGCGACCCTCAAGGCTGATACAGCACAATAACTTAAACAACATCCAGAAAAAAACACGGGTCAGACCGTTTTGATACAAAGTTAGGAGCAGTTTGGAGTTCACTTACACAGAGTTTTAAAAAAATAGACACAGAGGCAGTTAAGATTCAAAATGGTATCTGAACACACTAGAGTTTGGAAACAAACTTTCAGCATCATCTTGATCTAAAGGTTTTAAAATAGTTTTCGTATGAGTAACATTATATAGACACGTTTATCACAGACAGTGCTTGGGCACTTTTAAAAAGCATCTAGAAAAGATTTCTTTTCAGTTCAGTGGGGTTTTTTTTTTTGTCGCACAGTTGTAACCAATTTTGAGATTTCTAAACATTTCTTTAACACCATGTACTAAACCCAATGCGGTTTGCGATGTGTCAGCTCGCCGTTACTGCAGCACAATGAAAACATACTTAAGACCACCAGTAGCGTGTACTTAGCATAAGCAGTTTTGCAGTGTGGTACCACAGAGAGAGAGAGAGAGAGAGAGCACGTGTTTTTGTCTTTTGTTTTTTTTTTTCTTTTCTTTTTTCTTTCTTTTATTCAGAGCAGTGCAGGGCTTAAAGAGGAGCCAGAACGGTGGTGCGTTATGAGGCTCGAAGCCCTAAATTGATGGCTGTAAAGTTGTGCCGAAGCCCCAGGATTAAGGAGCAGCGTTGGTTTGTTTAAAGAGCGTACACAAGCAGGAGCGGCCCGTCCATCCAGCGGCAACGGCGCGAGGGAGAGAAATACTTAGCAGCTGTTGCTGGAGCCAGCGTAACAGTGGGGGTGGGAGGGGGGGCTTTTGGGGGGGGGGGGGGGGGGGGGGGCAAGCAGAGGCCTTGGTGAAAATCATTTGCGTACTCTCACCTCAAAGGGAAAATGAATGCGTGTCATACAGGACAACGTGGACTGTGGTTATTTAGTGCATGTGTAAGGGATGTTGGTGATAGGAGTGTGTGTGTGTGTGTGGGAGTGTTCGAGCGTTTGTGTGTGAGTGAGTAAGCCAAATGAAGTGGGTGCCTACGTGTCAGAAAGGGAAAGAAAAAAACCAAAACAAAACCAATCAAACATACGTTTTTGCAACTATGCGTTTTTTCCCCACCAGTTTTAAGTGTGTGGCCTATTAACTTCATAAACACTAAATAAATCAAAAATTGAGAATGTTTCCGGATTATATATTAAAAAACAACTCCTGTCTCCACCTCTGTCAGTCTCTCACCTTTCTGTTTCTCTCTTTTGCCCTCTTTCTTTCATAGTGACGAGAGAAAGAGCCAACACTAACTCTTCTCTGTGTGACCAGCAAGGCAGATGAGCCAAGACTAACGAACCTCTTGCTAGTTTCCTTCCCATCCATCAGCACAAAAAGTCACACTTCAGACGTCCAGCGGGCCAGCTAAAGAGGGAGTGTTTACACAAACTTCTGCAGAGCGTTGCTTTTCTCAATGACTCCGCTGTGCTAAACACAACACTGAGGGCTTTGACTGTAGGAGTAGAGCGATCACCGAAGCCTACAAACTACTGAGGTGAACACTCACGCACACACACACACACACACGCACACACGCTACACTAAAGTTCACCGCACGTGCGCATGCACGCACATACAAATGATGCTACTCTCGAATCCCTAATAGACTCCGATTTTCCTGTCACGGTCCAACCCGCAGAGGGAAAACGAGCTGACGCAAACTGGCAGCCCACTCAGTGACTGAGGCTCGGTAGCAAAAGAGCAGGAGCGAAACCATATTACCCACTGATAAATTGGAATGGGACATGAGGTTGATACAACCACAGCTGGCGCCACCCAGCTCTGGGAGAGCATCTATTGCCTCTAAAAAAAAAAAAAAAAAAAAGCATTAAGACACATTTCGGCAACAAACAGCTCCAAGTTCTCATGTGGCATTAAACTCCAGATAAAACAGGCCTATTCCCACGCCAAATAAAAAAAAAAAAAAAAAAAAACCCCACAAAGAACAAAGCCACGACTCTGCTTACCTTGTACTTAAAAGGCTTATTAATCAGGTATTTCTAAATGCGTAAGACTTGCCAGTATATTACTAACTCTATTTATGAGTTCCTTGTACGGGAAAACAAAGCGATCGACGTAAAGCATTTGCTTACAGATCACACACGGGGGGTGGGGGGGGGGGTACATTTCGCTTGTGCTTTTCTTTTATGGGCTTTTAAGGCCTTAATGAAATATTACGCGATGCTAAACTGGCAGCTAACTAGCATGCAGAAGGATTTTGTTAGCACCACGTCAAGCGACGCGTAAAATAACAAGTTCTAACCATTTCTCACATCACAGAGGAGAGCAGTTGAATAGTGATGACAAGATTAAAAAGGTCAAAATCAGGTAAAGTAAGTCTAATTAGATAAAGGAACCTTGGGACTTTGTGCATGACCGTGGGAACTGCCCGATAAGGATACGATAGCGCAGTGTTCCATTTGAATCACCTCCTCAAGCAAAAAAACAGTTAGCTGATGAGTTCAACCAGGTGTTGCTGGAAGTGTGAGCGACATCAAAGCCGCGCACCAAACCGACCCCCTTTCCCACACGTCTATGTTTTAACTCTTCATTATCACAGTTCATTGAGCTAATCGAGGTCTCGATGATTAATGGATCAGTGGTATCAGGTGTGTCGGTCCTCAGCTCAGTTAACTCCTGAGGAGTTAAAACAAAGATGTGCAAGATTGGGGGGGGGGGGGGGGGTCCTCAGGACTGGGGTTGAGAACCACAGCGCTACACGAACATTCTTGGAAATAAGCGTTGAAACCTGTGCAGGCAAAGCTTCGAGAAGCAAACGGAGACAGCTTCACTTCACTTTTTTCCTTCGTGAATCAGTCCATCTTGGTCCACTGCAAACATTTGGACAATATGCACCCTGAATGTCTTCCTGAGAGAGCAGCACTTCAGTTGAACCGGAGGAAACACGCGGTTCGTGCCATCGAACGAGAGCTTCCTTCCTGCGATGAAAAGACTCGCCAAAATGACTTTCACCTCCACTTTTGACTCGGCCGTGACGACCGCGCGAACAGCCGTGAAATGCAGCAGTTCAGCCTCGGACATCTGAACTCCAGACAACAGTCATCCACATCTGCATCCTTAAGAAAGCAGACGTTAAGAAAGTGTCTACGGTGCCATATAGCACAGTAATACTGTATCTTCAGAAAGCTTTTGGACAGACTGGACAGATATAAATTCCTAACGACCGCATTTTTTCACCTCAGAGTGGTCATGTGAGTTTCAACACAGACCGTATCGAGGAACCTACACACACACACACACACACACACACACACACACACATATAGATATAAATATATATTTATATAAACATGTGTGTATATGACATCTGCTTGTAATCAGCAATAACGCATTTTAAATGCAGATGGGATGGGAGCTTTAGGTAAAATGTTCGCTACTCCAGGGCCATCCATCTCAGCTGTAGCACTACGCGGATATGAGATAGTGTTTGCCTCATCTGTAGGAATCATAAGCTAGTTGAGGCGTGAGTTGTTTATCATTGAAAGTACAGTGCATACATCTTGGAGGCATTACTTTTCGAACACATGTTCATTCCAGGACACTGGAGCCAGGTTCCCAGACCGTTCCAATGTGTATCTCCACATCTCCACCTTTTTTTTTTTTTCTTTCGAAACCTTCTGCCAGTAAATTTCCTCCCAGCGTTCTTTGCTTTCTCTTATGACCCCAGAGCTGTTTCCTGTACCCTGGATTCACTCCCAACCCTATGTGGCCTCACGTCCTTTATTACAAACCTATTCACTCCGTTCTGGGCTTGTCATTGAGTCTGCAAAATAGTTTCTTTTTGCCAACTGTATCTCTCTCTCTCTCTCTCTCACACACACACACACACACACACACCACCCAATCGTGCTGAAAAATCTTCAGAATGAATGCTAAACATTTTATTGTGTGGCTAAGAGCTTTGAGAGGGAGAAAGGGAGAACTGTCCGTCAGGGCTAAGATCAGTAAAACTATTATGCTGGCAAAAAAAAAAAAAAAACGTACTTTTTTGGAGAGAAAGAGAGAGAGATTTATCTGCTGTATCAGGTTTCAGAGCACTGGCCTCTGACACTAACCAACCAGACTCTGCTCTTCTCTCTCTCTCTCTCTCTCTCTCTCTCTCTCTCTCTCGCTATCTCACACGGCTGATACCAGGAGAGAGTCTTCTTTTGTGATGAAAACCCCTCTTTCGTATTTGAGAGAATCATACTGATATTTGGCTTAATGGCATAATAACGTGTTTTAAGTGAAACCTGTTGACATGCCCACTGGTTTTTCCTTATTTGAGCCGGGAGGGCATGAAACTGGGGAATTTTCTCCCGTCGGTGTGTTCTTAACGTCCGCGAACAGACATACGTGAACAACACGCACGTGTGTGAGTCTACACACACACACACACACACACACACGCACACACGCCTGACTGCCGTGGTTAATACTTTTAAGAGTTTGAAAGTTAAAGTTGCCGTGGAGACATGTGGGCATGACATGTGGCTTTAATAAAACAGGACATTAAGGAGTGTATTTGCGAGAAGAAATTCATTTTCTTTGTTGTTACAAGCAGTGAATTATGGGGTAAATATCCAAAAGTTTGTTCAAATAATAATGATTTTCAAAGAGAGAGAGAGAAAAAAAAAAAACTTTTCCACAGATTTATTACTTTTGTAAAAATCACCGGAAGCAACTGTTTTTCCTACCCCAGAGTCATTTTTACCATTTGAAAATGGAAACAGAGACCAAATATCGGTTCAGAGTGCTAAAAACTCCGGGATGGAGAGCAAGGGGGAAGGTATTTGACCTACTTTTGCGCATTTCTCACTTCTGTTAGACATGCTCTTGGATTCACTGGGCTTCCTCTAAAGAGGGACAAACTGTTCTCTCTCTCTCCCAAAGCCCCTGTGCCGAAAAAGCCGAGAGCGGGAGAGGAGAGGAGAGGAGAGGAGAGGAGAGGAGAGGAGAGGAGATGAGGTGAGCACAGATGAGTGAAATGGAGATTGGTGAGGGAGGAGGAGGAGGAGGAGGAGGAGAAAAAAGAGGAGAAATTAAGAAAGTTTAGGTTGAAGGAAAGGGAGGGAGGTACGCTGAGTCGTCGCAGTCACCTAAGGGCCGAGAGGCTAAGGGGGAGCGTAGGATTAAGAGGAAGTGTTTAACCCAAACAAACCAAAACAAACCAAAACAACAACAACAACAAAAAAAAAAAAACAGAAATCAAAACGGCAGTAACGGAGAGAAAGAGGGAGAGAGAGCTGGAGTAATCGCAGCAGAGCGAGATTAACCGACGGGACATTTGAGAGAAAAGTTAGAGTAGAAAAGAGGAGAGAGGGGGAGAGAAAATAAGGATTTTTGAGAGAGAGAGAGAGATGGTGAATTTGAGAGCAAGCGAGAGACACAGTGAGAGACACAGTGAGAGAGAGAGAGAGAGAGAGAGAGAGAGAGGGAATGTGAGACGGAAGAGAGCTCCCGCCTGTCTCGTTCCCTGCAGACACCTCCGCCCAGTCACTCACCTGCCAATAGCAAATTGAAAACAACTCTGCGCATAATCCCTGGGAACTAAAAATACCCGAAGCTTTGAAGGCCTTTCCACAAAGGGTCCGTCCGTCTCTACAGGACTCTCCTTCCCAGCAACAGAGCAACACACACACACACACACACACACACGCTCGTCCCCAAGAAAACACACATAATAACAACAACAACTGGGAGAACAGAGAGAGAGAGAGAGAGAGAGAGAGAGAGAGAGATGAGATGAGATGAGATGAGAGAGGAGACAGGAGAGGGAAGAGAGGCTTTTGTCCTCCTGGCACTAAACTGATGGCCACTCTCAACTGGTTGTATGGCAACCAGAAAACAAGCAAAGCTGCAACAGAGAGAAACAGAAATGAGCTGAGGGAGAAAAAGGGACACACACACAGAGAAAGAGAGATAGAAAAAACGTTCAAGTTTTAATGAGTAAGTTAGAGTAGGTTTTGTTGTAAGCAAATGGAACTCTCTCATGTTTGTATGTGTATATATATGTGTGTGTGTGTGCGTGTGTATATATATATATATATATACGCACACACACACACACACACAAACACACACACACACACATACATATATATGTATAGATGCATAGAAATAAATAGATATGCAATACATAGGTATATACACCTACACACACATACATATATGCACAACTACCTTCTACCTTAGAATGGTATATTATGGCACCAAATCCTTTCAGACACATTGCACACCATAGTGTACAAAATTCATCTCTTTAAGACCATATTCAATAGCAACGCAAAACGTCAAGTCCTGACATCACACACACACACACACAAACAGATATCAGATGTGTCACTCTTCAGCTCCACATACGGCAACATACACACTGTATTCTCCCTGCAACTGTGGCCTTCGGTCTTCTGCCCTGCACTGCAGAACTCTGCACAGTTGACCCCTGACAGACACAGTTCTGCCTTACACAGCAGAACTGCACAGTCTTCCCTGGACAAACACAGCTCCTGTCAGCAGAAGGTCATCAGTATATGCTCTGATTCAGTCTCTGCTCTCTCGCTCTGTTTCTCTCCTGAACAGCTTGTGTTAAAAGTTGCTCGTGTTAGAATATCACATTACACGGGACCTGCAATCTGCTGTAAACAGTATAAAAGCGTTGGGGGAACAGTTGTTATTCTTTTGCACTCTCTCTCTCTCTCTCTCTCTCTCTCTCTTTCTTTTTCTCTCTCTCTCTCTCTTTACTCTCACTCTGTTACGCAATAGGGTTTGGCTGGGCCCGAAGCTAAGACTGCTCCCCAGTAGAAATGGCAGGGAATCCAGAGTCTTGCGTAAGTTTACAGATCCCCATTTTTCAACAACAACCCCACGCTGCTGAGCCTACCCCCTGAAGCCCAGGCCTCGCTCACGCAAAACTAATATATATATATATATATATATATAGAGAGAGAGAGAGAGAGAGAGAGAGGGAGAAGGGAGCAGAGAGGGACAGTATGTGAGAGGGAGAAACTGTGTGTGTGTGTGTGTGTGTGTGTGTGTGTGTGTGTGAGAGAGAGAGAGAGAGAGAGAGAGAGAGAGAATATCAACGGACAATTATCTTTTACCACAGTGACCTATTGATCTACTGCTTATAAAATAAGTTCTTCTGCAGCAGCTTGGCAAATGGACTTCAAGAGAACAACACTGTTTTGATCAAGCCCATTCTGCAGCACCATATAGACAGACCATACAACTATGCAATACACTTCACAGACTAACTAATTGAGCAATCCGTGCTCCTCATTACTCACAGAGAAAGACAGTGCATACGCTGATACTAACAGAACACAGACGGAGATCAAATGCCGGCGTTGGCGGCGGTTTCGGGATGTGATCCTCCGCAGACCCGTGTAACTTAAAATGTTATCACATGCGCATCCACTCCTCGCAGGATGTTCGAGATCAAACTCCATTTGTTTCCACCCTTACCGTTACAGATTTATTTTGACTGTCTCCCAACTCCTGCCAGCAAAATCCTCCTATAGCCAAAACATAGTTAACAGTGCCAAGCTTCGCATAGGAGCACAAGGGAGTTTGTTGCCACTAGTCGGTGGCTGTTTGGGGGTTTGTGGTGATGCTGCTGGTGTGTGCTTGCTATGAGCACTCGCATTTGTCTTTTTGGGTGTTTCTTTTTTTTTCTTTTCTTTTCTTTTCTTTTCTTTCTTTTTTTTTAAGGTCTTCGTCTCTGCTTATTTGCCGAAGGCAGAAGTTCAAGCGTTCTCACGGAGTCTCTTAAATGCAATCAATCATGATTATGCATTAGGCTTTCCCCTCTAAAGTATGTAAACACAAACACATCTGTACAAATTTGAACACAGACTTGACACACACACTCACATACACACACACACACTCAGACACACTGAAACACACCCATTCACTGAAGTACAGACTAATTGGTGCTGAATGTTGGTAAAGTTTCTCTAAGGGCAGTATTTGTCCTGAACACAGGAACAAATACACAGAAAAGATTTTTGTTACAATTTATGCTATAAAGTTTTAGGGTAGAGGCAAGGAAAGGAGCAAAGTATTGATTTTGGTAAGTCTGGCTGTCACAGTAACCTCTCATACCAAAACCAGCTTCCCTTTTCAACATCAAATGCTATTCAGGGGACAATAACACTCTGCTGGAATGTGTTACATACAGATCTGGACAGCGATATCTCAAAACCTCAAAGCATCCTGAGTTAAAAGCGCAGCTTGTCAAACCCTGGGTTGGAGAACTGGATCAGGGAGGCCGTAACCATGGACACAAATGCCTTCCCTATTCTCTCGAAAGTTTTTTTTTTTTTTGTAAACGAGACGAATCCCGCAACACTGTTTAAAAGCCCAATTAAAATGTATTCAACAGCTGAAGCTTGGCAAACAAGGCACTTTTTTTTGTGTTTTTTTTTTTTCAGGTTCCTCCTGTGAGCTCTAATCAGGAGTAGAGGGAGAAAGGGGAGAGATTCTAGCCCACAGGGGGGAAACTACTTCGGACAGCCTGGCTCCAGCTAAGGGAGGTCTCCTCCTGGTTAAGTCTCACCTGAACACAGTAGGGCTTGTAAAGGCCATTAATGGAGCTGCAACCCCCAGAGCGACACATAAGACCATTAACACTCAGAACAATGAAGCCATGATCTGGTCACTTTTACGTTCTGATTTACCACTGATTGGGTTCCTCGGTATCTAACTATGTTATATCTACAGTAGTAGATAGTCAGGCCATTGTAGAAACAATAAAACCAGTAACAAGCTTCAGCAAACTCAGCAAAAGATCAGTATAAGAAGTCTAATTATTAAAATATCATTAGAATATTGCTCATATTCGTAATGTTATTAGAATATGACTGAATGCAGATGGGGCTCAATGCATTTTATGAGATTCGAGCGCGACATGGTTGGGTGTCATGTTCTGAAAGTTCATGTATGGTTTCGTTTGTTTTCCCTTTGGACAGCATTTCGAGAACTCGGTCTCATGGTTTCAATTATTTTAACAACAATCCAAATTGGATTATTTTTAAAGGTTATTTATTTATGGGGGTATAGATGGATAAATTACACCCATTATGTGGAGGGGTGAAAAAAAGTGTTTAACAGGGTGAAATGGTTTCGCTAATTTTACATTTGAAATTACTGAGGCTCAAAAAACACTCAAAAGTTTAAGTGAAGTCAAATAATCAAGTGAAGTTTTCCCATGAAAAAAACAAACAAACAACAACAACAACCAAAAAAACCCAAAAAAACAATTAGAATTTGAAATGAAACCAGCAATAAAACTTCAACACCTCATGTGGTTTCTATTTACCTATGTGCAATTAGAGTCTTTAGGCTAACACTCTTATTTGGTTAACTGTTGACCTTATAAAAACTTCATCCAAACTCTTTGATAGTTTTCTCTCTTTCTTTTTTTCAATCACCATTGCACAATATTGGGCCCAATGAAGAGGAAAAAAAATGACAGATACTTTTAAATGCTCGTGCTGAAAAACAATATTATATCATCAGTTTTTTTACACCAATTTCAAACATTTTTTTTTCCCTCAAAACAAACTGGACGGTGATGATGCCTTAACCTCATTGTTACCGTGGAAATCCTGTATTCAGATCAATTTTGTTGCTTTCAGCAGGTCGGGCTTGGGGTTTTCAGCGTCCGTGGATAAATTTGATTGTTTTTGGCCTTATCTTCGTAAGGCAAAGATAAGGACAAAGGCCTCATTTCCAGGAAACGAATACGCCGCAAGGGGGGACAGGCTTTCCAGCTTCAGTACATCCACTCTGTTCACAGTCATCACACACTCTCAAACAGCAGCAAGTACATATACCCTATAAAACGACTGCCACTGAACATACTCACACACACACACACACACACACACACTAAGGGCCTTGTATTCGGTTCCTCTGCCTACGGTCACAGGGGAGCTCTATGCATGGCTTCTTGAAACATAACATTACAAACATTCGGATGAGGATACGCTGTGTTAGCGTTTATGCACGCGTGGACATTTGATGGAATTGCCTACCCTTTGGAAAAACTTACAGACGTGTCTATGCTACATTGAAAGTAATAGATGCTCCTGGAGGAGTAAGCTACTGCGTGTAGACCGTGTCTATATGATGTTCTGGGCTCTGTTTTATTCTCTGTGGGAAATAAACGATGAAGCAATCTTTATAGCTTATGGCTGTATTTTAATCTTTTTTTTTTGTTTTATCTATCTGGAAAACGTTTTGAGTTTTTATACCTGTAATTTAGCACTATAAAATTCTGCAGAGTGGGTGACATTTAATGGTGAACGGACATGAGACAAACTAAATGCCTTGACTGGTCATAAACATGGACACTCATTCAGAGATTCTCTCTCTGTCTCTCTCTCTCTTTCTCTTTCAACATAAGGGATGGGAGGCCTATGGAAAGCTATGACAGGACTGAGAGGGGAAGTCTGTCGGGTAGAGAGGGGCAAAGGGGAGTGGGAAAGTAGAGAGAAGTGCTCAGATGGAGGGGGCGAGGGGGGGGGGTGCGGGGCGGGAGGGGAGGGGAGGGGGGTGTGCAGAGGGAGAGGAGGGAAAGAGAGAGGGAGGCTCTCTGGTGACTAGCACTCCACACCCCAGCAACAGTGGGTCTCCAGGGCTGGAATTTTCCATGGAGCGTGTGGCATAGTGGAGGCACAGTGCAGTATATACGTACGGTGTCCTGCTGCTTGCTGTCTAGTTTAAATAGTGCTGTGTGGGCCCTGCCAGTGTCCCTCTCTCTCTCTCTCTCTCTCTCTCTGTCTATGCCCATCTCTCCCCCTCCTACATTTTTGTGTGGCATCCAATGACGTTGTGCCCTGCAGTGCTGCTTGTGAGAGGACTTCCTGGCGTCCAACCAAATAAGGCCCAGAGTGTGATGTTGTGTGTGTGTGTGTGTTGGCAAACACCACTTGACACAGGATAATTGACGCATAAGTCACCACTGGGCAGAAAGAACAACTATAACATTAACCATGACAATAGTCTCCAGTGGTGATTTTTTCTCTCTTTCAATCCAGTCTCGTTTTTCCCCTTTTTCACTCCAGGCAATTTTTTTGTCCCAATCTGACATACACAGCAGTGTCAGAAACAGAAATTAACAAGGATGAATTCAAAAATAATCTGGCCCTTTTCTCTCTATGTTGACATTGCATTCTATAGGTACACTTAGTAAATCCCGTTCAGGCCAACTTTGGCACAGAGCCAACTCTATTCATTTTTTTAGGGTATTTATACAACAGGCAGGGCCAAGGATAATATTTAATGCAAAATATACCTTGGGGCATATAAAATATCTCCTAATTTATTTTTCTTCCATGCTGTATACTCACATTTGATCTGTGAGAGGGGAAACTATTTCAAAATTAATGGCACAGCAAACAGCATTTAATGTTATTATTTCGCTCACATAGCCATGACTTTGAAAATATGAAGGCATTATGCAGATAAACAGTGGCTTACTATTCGAGAAGTCTGGGTGGAGGAGAGTTTATCGTAAAATATTGCATTAGGTAATTACTGTAACAACGTTTTGGAAATAGTCCCGTTTGTTTTATTTCGTGCCAGGTCGAAGTGTCCCTCCTCACTGGAGCTCTGTGGAAGTGGTCCCTCGCATAGTCCCTCATCCATTTTCTCCTCTCTCCCTACAACTTCCTCGTTCTGAACAATGTCACGGACTATTTGCAATGGTAATTCGGCTCTACTGGTTGATTTTAAAGCATACAGTAAACAGAAAACAGCCACGTGTGACGCCAAGCGTATCGTCTCAGAGATGAATCGACATTAACGTTATGTTGCTGAGAGCCTTTCTATAAATGAATTCAGTTTTTGTATCTGCCAGTACTAACATAACACTATGAGAGAGTGGTTGGTGCCCTGCGCCACTGAATCAATGCGCTTTCTCCTCCTCTTACCCAATCAAAGGGCTCTTTGGCATATTAGATTAGGTCCGTCCTCACAACACAAAGTCGGGCAACAAGCACGGGCACGCATGTCCTCAAAATAACATTCAAGAGAAGGGAAGGTGTGAGACGCGAACAGCTACACCCTTATTCATACCTAATAAGAGAGTCCTTTTTGTACAGCACTTAATCGTGTTGCTGTCTGTACAAATCAGTAATGTAGCAACAATAGCTGAAAGGGTAATCACTGCACCTCTGCATCTCACGCTGAGTTATACATCAGCCAACTTTACGTTTGTAGCTCGTGCGCTCCGGGCTTTCGAGTATGCAGGCTCATCAACATCAAGGATACAGTTTCGGGACACTCTTTGCACGTGTGAGAAAAATATTTACGTGAAAATATAGTTGAGACGTAAGTTATTCGGGAATAATAAAAGAGACAAAATGAGATATAAAGACATGCTGGCAAATAAATGTCTTAATAAGTCCAGGGAGACGAGTGCGCATGGGCTGGCGCGCGTAAGCAAAACTATTCTGATAGGGAGTGAGTTGGACCAGAAACACTAGCCAGTGTTTTGCTATGGAAAATACTTACTTTCGGCAGGGTAGAAGGGATGCATGTCGATTTTGTGCACTTCCTTAGCATAATACTCCTCCTCGCTGCGCTGCCGTTCGCAGGTCGCCGCCCGCTCGTTGGCTTTCTCTTGCAACAGGTCCCGTGTGCTGTTATAGATGGCTATGATATCCCGAGATACCTCTTCGGGCTCTGGGTAACTGTCCGGTGGGCTTGTCAGTTTGAGTTTACTAAGGATCTGACCGCGAATGGCTTCGATTCGCTTTTTCATAAACTGATCCATGTCCAACGTGCTACATGTAGACAAACTGACGGCCACAGTGGCTAAATCCAAGGTCAAGAGAAGACTCAAAATGTGGAAGTTCATCTTTAATGGTAAAAAAAATGTCCGGTAGCCTACAGCCGCGTTCTTTTCAAAGATAGTTTTAGTGGATGATATGATTAAGTAAAACGGAATATATTCATTTCAGTGAGTTTTTTTTTTATTATTATTTTTCGGATGTTGGCTGATTCTAAAATATAACAGTTAAACTAAGTTCACCCCCTAACAACTTCAGTTTTTATCTACATCTAACACCTGACACATTTAACTTGTTTTTTTTAATCACTAAAATGACCACAACACTGATTAAATTCAAATTGTACCTGAACTTGCCAACTTGAAAGTCGTTAAATGATCTGTAAAATCCGTTATGCGGGAGATGAATATCTGGCAGAAGAAATCTGATCTTCATTCCACACACCCAATCACTTCATAGTAAGAGCACATGTATTCCTAACAAAATTACAAATATTGTGGTAATGAAATAGCTCGCGAAGTGGCCATATAATGCCCAGCAAACTCTAAATAAATCTTCAGGCAAAACAAAACTACCACCAACTAAGCCGCAATCTCCACTTGTTGAGCACAGACGTGTAGCCTGCGGGTTAGCGCACACCTCCACCGCATCAGAGCGCCGCGAGCCTTTCCAACTGTGGCGAGTTCCGCACTCAGCACAAAGTTTTTCTTTGACTTAGCGAATCTGAGGATATCTCCGAAAGTGTACTCATATGAAAACGAGCATCGCTGAACTCCCAGAGCCACCGCGGGGACAGTTTTGAAGTAGCCCGTCTTGGCACTCCTTCGGTGTCGAAGGGAATACTTAATAAAGCTGTTAACGCACGCACGTTTTAAGTCTTAATAGTATGAAAACTGATTAACAAATAGACAGAGTGGAATGATAGAGAAGAAAAAACTAATACAGGTTCACGGAAATGTTCTTTTCCTCTCAGTGCAACGGAAGACCGTTAACGCGCTGCTCCATCCCCTCTTGTGGAAAAACAAATGTGAGATTCGCAGTCCCTCTAAGCTCACGCGTGCCAGTACATAACATCTCCAGGCGGCCGGTTGTAGTGAGAGATTTATAAAGGACTAAATCCACCACGTGCTCTTCCTTTTTCAAAATGAGGCTGTGGTCATCACTTTTCAGACTGGGGTACTCCTTCAACCTACAGTTAGTGGGCGATTTATTGTAAATATTACAGCGTGCCCATCGGGACAGTGCAACGGGTAACTGCTCGACGCATTACAACGGGGTCCTAACGCCGGCTGGATGGTTTTCACGTGCGCAGAATAGCGTATTTTACAGTGTCTAAGAACGCACCAATTCACAGTGTGTTTTCTGCCAAATACAGATTGTGGGAAGGGATTTGGACAAAGCCAGATAATGAACCTCACTACAGGGTGAGCCTGTATGTAAAAAGAATCAGTTAATGGAGTTTTATGAAACGTTTTATTAAAAAAAAAAAAAAAAAAGTAAAACTGCTTGCTCAGACAAGAGATTTGTGATTTTGGCAGAAACAGAGAGGCAGTAGCCTGACGCAGTAATATCAGGTGATTGATCTGAATGACAGAATTAACATCTTTATGGCACAGCCTGAGGAAAGCTAATGATTTAGGACTTTAAGACCAAAAGCTGAGTTCAGGAAAATTCAACCGTATGCGAGTTCCAAACCTGCCTCAGCTCTCCTCTGTGTGTGTGAGGTTTGTGCCACTGAGGTATTTCTCACCCCACACCTCTCTCTGGATCAGAAATGCGGTGAAGCTTTGGCTGTTCCAGGTTTCTTTCTCTCTCTCTCTCTCCTTCCCACAATCCCATCTCGTACCCTGTGCTCTTGTGATTTACACTTGCACTCCCAAGAAAATCCCCCTTTTTTTTCATCATTTGCCAAAGCCGCCCCTCCCCAACTCCCCCATCCTCTTCAAATAGCCCCCCCCCACCAACCCGCCATCTATCAGTCGTGACAGATGCACAGAAACTTGCTGACCGCCTGGTCCACTGGTGTAAACCAGATGTTGTCACTAAATCAGTACCCACATAGACAGATGTTAGATTGTGGTGGTGGTGGTGGTATAAGGGTGCTAAGGAAAAAAATAAAAACAACAAAAAAAATCCCCCGAATGTTTCAGTGTTAGTGAGGAGGAGACACACTTAAAAGTGTGACTCTCTCCCACCTGTTCTCTCTTAAAACAGCCCCCCCCCTCCTTACAATCACTTGATCATGACCCCAGCGCATGAGCCCGTGTGAATGAACACCTCTTTGCCCCTGCACAGGGGATGGATAGATGGATGGATGAATGAATGCTAGAGAACAATGAAGGAAAGAGAGAGAGAGAGAGAGAGAGAGAGGGGGGCTCTTGAAGAGAGGATGCATTCTAAAAGCCATGTGTCAATAAAGACCAGGAGCAGGGATGGCATTCCTCACTGGCAGGTCACGCTGTTGCCATGACGAATGGGTGTTTTACGTGGTTGGGACAGGTTTGTCCGAAACGCAGTGACGTTCCTCTTCGTGGTAGTAAGGTGCTAGGCAAATATTTACTGTGTGCTCTGGAGGGGAGGGCCAGACAGAAGATGAGAAAGTGAATAAGAAAAGGGAAAAGATAACGAAAGAGAGATGTCAGCAAACCTGCCAGTCCAGAATGGCCACTACCATCAAAAGGTCGTTTTCAGAGCACTTCCAGGCCTCCTGGCAACCCTGCAACTGAGGCATGTAGAGGAACATAAAGTGGGTCTCTGAACAGCGTATAATCCCACTTACATCCTATTCATCGTATTGACTCAGCTTTGTTTATGGTCAACAAGTGTTCCATAGTTAATATGTTTCACCTGTGTGTCACATACACAGAGTACGACCATTATTAAGGTGCTGTACGATGTACTTGGCCAGTTTCTTGAGAGGTCACGAGGCCATAACTGCAGCTTGACGACTCTCTGGGGACTAACGGCTGCATTAAGAGTTTTGTTGCTTGACAACACTGCCACCTAGTGGTTATTTGTTAAACGGAGAGATGTAGTAACAAGGACATGGTGGAACAACTTCTTTCACATAGGGATAAAATACACACACTCACAAATACCTTTTGTCCTATCTTTCCTGGGTTCCTCAATGAATTTTTCTAATGATATCAGAATCAGATGCAGTTTGGATTTCGGGTATTTGTGTTTGAGAACCGTTTATGTCAGTCCTCACATAATGTCCTCTGTAATGTTCCACGTTCGTGACCGTAAACCTGACACAGAGGCTCCTGTAACCAGCCAATACATGTTAAAGCAAATCAGAGCAATTATCAAATTATCAAATGCCTCAGAGCTGTGAATCCGACCAAGCCAGCTAGATGACCTCATTAAAAATGTATTTCAATGCTTTTCAACCGCTGGCATTCAAAAAGAGACAGAGAGAGTTTTTAATGGATTATTTAAATGGATTTTAATGTTAGAAAAAAGTCTATTTACAGAAATATTATGAGGGAGATTCAGCAACACTTTGCGGTGTTCATCCAAGACAAACATTGTTCCATAAACAGAGTGGCAACAGCTCAAATCTAAGCAACAATAGCTCTTCTCCACGTCCTTTCGTCTCAGCTGTCTGAGGTTACCGCAAAGGACCCAGGGAAACGTAGTCTCCACCAATAAGTGTGGAGTCTTTGCACAGATCCCTACCAGAAGAGGGTCTTCTTCTTTCAAGAGAGGAACGTACACTGATAATGTACAAGGCATTGTTAAAACGTGATCATTCTCACACGCGTCTTTCATAAATAAACACTCCACAGAGAAAGTCCGATTCACTGTTGTAGTTTTCAGCATTGCCCTTTTGCCTTCCTCACTGCTCTCCGTCGCTCTCTTTGTCCCAGTCTTTCATAGACGCGCCCATCATAAAGTCATCCCTCAGGACACTCCAGGCAGGCTTCTCGTCTTCTTGTTTCAGGGTCTGTCAATTTGGAAAACATGGTTAAAAAGTTAGACTGACAAAAATAGAAATTTACATTAATAGACACAGTTAATGCAGACTCAATGACACAGTTCATATGTGTCCCTATGTTATAATGGTCATTATATACGTGTATGTGTTTGTATCAATACTCCAGGTTTCATTGAGCTTCAAGAGACCAAAAAAGCCCCCCCCCCCCCCCCCCCCAAAACCTTAAAATACCAATGGAAGTAAACATACACAGAGAATCTTCTAAGTGTATTGCTTGCTTTAGCTGGAGAGGAACAATACTAATATTTGCACTGATATTACACATGCCCTGGAAATCTCTACATAGGCTGTGTTACCAGTCCTCATGTTGCCTTAGCCTTTAGTACTAGTAAACACTGCCTAACCTCCTGTAAAGACATTGTCTAAAGCACACGGTGTAGGAGGAGCTTATGAGGGAGGCAGACAGTTGTCAGTGAGCGGGAAAAAGAATGGTGTGGAGAGGTTTGCAGGGGAGGACGGTCACCTTCGGCTTGTCGACCTTAGCGACAGCCTCTCCTCCGCTCTCCGTTCCGCGCAGAACGCTGATAAAGTCTTTCTTGGAAATGGAGGAGAGGATCTTGGCCTTTTTTCTCTCCGAACCTCCTGCCTCCTTCACCATGTCACCCACGTTCTTCTGGTGTTTCTTCACGGCGTTAAAGAGCTGTACCACCCCTCTGGAAAAAGAACAGGGGTTTAATAAAAGTTGTCTGTAAGATCAAGGACTTGTTATGATAACACACAGGCACTGTTTAAATTGATGAAATTTTTGGGCAAATCAAAGGTAAAGTGAAGTTATGATTACAGAATGAAGGGACAGTGTATTATTTACAAAAGTCTCACATCATGATCCTCTTTCAAAATACCTCAGTACTGCTAATGGATAGTCCCACTCTTTTCTCTTTATCAAAAGCTGAATGATTAAAAAAAGGGAATTTTACTATGAGAATATGCTAGAAAATGATTGGAATTGGAAAATATTTAATTGCATGCTTCAGTAAAAAAAAAAAAAAGATAAAGGAAGACAGCTCAAAAAACTCAAAACTGAAAATAAAGTGAACAGATCAAACAAACAAAAAAAAATTTATTCCAGGAAGTGTGCAAGGTAATGAGTGCACTTCTTTCTAGAGGCTAACAAAAATGCTAAAACGCCATCATTATTTATTTAAACTTATTTGATTATTTAAAATGAAATCATTCTCTTTACTCTTCATGAGCGATCTCAAAGTCCAAATTACACAAGAGACATTCATCTTGGCCTGTGGCATCTAAGAGATATGACTTGTATATCTGCTGAATCTCAGTTCTTTTGAAGCTGCAACAACTTCCACTGTATTTGTTTTACGCTACTGGCTGTTGTCATCTTTTTTTTGTGTAGTTATTTTGTTGCACTGCCCTGCACAGAAGTGTATTATTGCAAAACTAATATGATATACATACATAAGGACCATAAGAGAGGCAACAATGAGTGTAAATTACATTACTATATTTACAATATTCACAGTATTTAATAACAGTAACAGTGCTGAATAATGGAATGAATAATGGGTGTGAATCCGGTCTTACCTGGTAGCTATTCTCTGTAAATTCCTCTCATACTCTCTGTCTCTTGCCACATCTGGTTTTACTCTACACATCATCTCCCAAGCCCGCTTTTTATCCAGCTGTCAATCAAAACACACAGAATCAGAAACAGGCGCTCGAGCACGCTTAAGCTGCGCTTCCTTCAGTGCAAAACAGACTAAGTCACAAATACCTGTTTCTGCTTCTCCATTTGCTCTTTTCTTTCTTTCTCTCTTATTTTGTCCAGCTCTTTGTTTTTCAGCAGGATGCTGGGTTTACTGTCGGGAGTTTTTTTCTGCAGAATTTTGGCCATGGCGTCTGCCCAACCGGCGTTGGAACTGGCCGCCTCTTCTTCCTCTTCTTCTTCATTCTGCTCCTCTTCATCCTCTGCATCCCCTGCTTCTTCTCCATCACTCACTCCGCTGTCCTCCTGCTCTCCTTCGCTTTCTTCATCACCCGTTGCTTCAGCTACGTCACTGTCCGCGTGAGAACTTCCATCGTCTTCATCTAAAATAACACCAGTACCGATCGATAATAAACAACACGATTGCATGCAGTAATATCGAGCCGTAGAGCTACGTTCGACACAGGCATAAACAATGTCGTTTCATACTGCTAACACTCATAAGAGACTTCTACCAGAATGTTAATGTGTCTGATGTAAGGTTTAACATCACCGAGGATATTTCAGACTATGACAAACATCTTGTTTTGTTGCACACTTTACAAATTCAGAGCGGTGTACAAGTCGCTTTTCACCGACGTTACTGACGGGAGCATAGCGGCCACAGCTATGAACAGTGGAACGCATTCTAACGAGTCAGTATCACTACATCCACAACATTTATATAAACAGTCATTGAGATGACATAATGTGAAATCATTACATTAATTTTGCGCGAATATTACATCTCTCGTGAGTACACGTTAAAACTTCTCGGGTAAAGAAGGCTACTGTCTACTAGCAATATTTCCACTACATACCCAAAAGCATTACATCAATGCGTGACCACTCGTCATTTCTATGCAGTCATTCATTGACATTTAAAAACCTATTTTAACATCTAACGGACTGTTCCACAGAGACAAATACATCATTATAAATGAATCTCCCCGTTTCAGACAACAGAAGCTGCGAGTCAAGGAATCTACCGTTTGTTCCTGCAGAGCTATGTAAAACAACAATTTCTTTGATCTAAATTGTTTACACTGGACTTCAGTGCGTTCAAACAATAAAGACACATTAAATGACAATTCAGACATTTTCAATATTATTGTCCATATTTCTGAAAAATGTAGCAAACGAAATGATGTGAATCTGAACAACGCTATCTCAGTCTACACGCTCCGAAACAGATTACATGATAACATAAAAATCTTTTAGCCGAGACAATTCACACCATAATACTGTCGCTTTATAAGCAGAAGAGTCTTTCTAGAAAAACAGGTACACTTAATTCAAGCACTATTATGGGAGATTTACCAGTTTGAGCCTCCACAGTAACATGTGGTTCTTCAACGGAGGCCGCCATCTTTCTGGAAATGCGTGTGCAACCTCGAAAACAATCCGTAGCAAAACTACTTTCAGATACAGCGTTCCGTGATACCCATATTGAGTAAATCGATAGAATGAACTTTATTACTGCAGGCTGTTAATGCATGGTAAAGATAAATTAGACGAATCACTAATGGCAGCCCAGATATCGCAAGGTCACTGCATTTTTTTAATGCACCTAAGAACATGTCCGTGCAACTACCATGGTCAAAACAAAAAACTACAGAAAAATGAGTCATATAATTAATATTTCCTGAGTTTGGATCACGACGAGCAGGCATTGACAAACAGACTGAATGAGTATATATAAGTTAAGTGGTCTCTTTCAAGAAACAAAACTTTAAAAATATAAAACATATGATATGATCTCCATAGTTTCTGTCTCGTGCAACAGGAATGGCAACATGTCCGCGTGAGGTGCATCGTCCCGCATGACATTCACATGATTATGCGCACAGTGCGAACATTCCCGTATTCTAAATCACTGATGTTCAAATCTTTTCAGACTGCCAGTACAGGACTACCCACTCTTTGCTTTACGGAATTTACCAGACTGAGCAATAGCATTACGTTTAACTGAATTCTTTTAAAACATAAAGTCATGTATGTCGCCAAATATGCAAAATGCTGTTGTATTCTCATGGAATACGCAGGGTGAAAATCTTTTGTATGGAATTTTGAACACATTGGGTTGGAAAACTCCCCTCCTTGGCCCTAACCCATCTGTGATGGGAGAGCCTTTGGTTTTGAGTCGTAAAGTACATAATGCCCATCAAATGCAAGTGTAGTTACTTAATGGACAGTAGCCAGTATATGGGGTGAACAGAATTATTTATCACCGAGTCCTATTGGAGACCTGTCCAAGAGTAGCCACATAAAGGGACGACAGGACATCAAACTGTTCCATCAAAAACATATCAGTCACCGAACAATAAAGGTACACTTAGACACATCACATAAAACAGACTGAACAAAGAGAAATAACCACAAAGAGAGACTGGGATTTCAATAGAGGTTTAAGTTGAAAGAATTCGAGGACATGACTCAGACTCAAATATAGCCGACCAGTTAAATCAGCTAGCCGTTACCTACAACAAATCCGTTTTATTTTATTATTATTTTAACATTACTAGAATGTTTGGTAGCTCTTGTTTATTTTAAGCTATTGTGTTCGTTTATGCTCCGCTGCGTCTTTGTTGCAGTGCACGATGTGTACAGTTTGCATTTTTATTAGGCCATGTAAAGCCAGATACGTGTAAGGATGCAGTCTACATTCATTTTAAAATCTACAAAAATAAAGTAGCAGTGGAGAAAAGACCAAGTCAGTATCTTCAACGACCACGCTGTACTTTTTTTTAAACCTTTGTTCACTGTCTTTGCGTTTGTGTAAAGGGACACACGGCGAACAGAATATGTGCATTCGTTATCCAGACCTATCAGTCATTTGGAGGAATTACAGTAGGCTAGATCCTATGGAGACGAGGAACTTTAACGTCTACGTCTAAGTAACGTTGAGATCTCAGTGATAAAAAAGCCATGTGTGGAGTGGGAGTGAGAGTCGAGAAACAGGTGAGGTGTGTGTGTGCAGGTCCTCCCGTTCATAACGAGACGCACGCTTACAGGTGTCTCAGAGGGAAAGCTGCTGCCTCAGCCTGCTGAGGAGGGAGAGAGAGATAGGAGGAGGAGGAGGAAGGAGTCTCTGGAACACACGGTCCTACCTTGAGCTATCATGGCACCATTATCGCTAAGTAAGATACATCGAGCTGTTGAATATGTTTCGTTGGATGATTTGCCAAACATCTGTAAAACGGTTTGAGAATCTGTATGCGAAACGGGTTGAATGGGGTCTGTTTTATACTTACGTATTTAATGCATCGCAGAATGACGAGTGTTTGTTCAGTTTGTTATTTATTGAGAAAACATTGTAGCATGGGCACATAATGACATGAAATAAAATGCCATTTGAGTACGTTTGGTTTATAAACCACTTGGAAGCAAGGTTGAGGATTTCGTGAATATTGATGGATGTCACATGGAGCTTTTGTGTCCTGTATCACTGTTAGATTCGTGGAGTCATGTGGACACTCTTCATAGCCATTGCTACAACCTGTATGAATGCTACTGATACTTATCACTACAACTGGTTAAACCGGATGGCCATGTTTTCCTGAAATCACTTGCCACAGGCCTATCTGTGTAAGACAGAAACTGGTTATGGTGGTTTCATGCAGTTGTACTGAGTGCCGTCAGTGCTGAGTCCAGCCTTGAAGACACATATCTAAATACCATTTTTTAAAAATGTTTAAATGGTAAATATGGGATAAATGTCCTTAACTGGAAAAAGCCTCCAAGGGTGATGTGCAGTAGTGTTTTAGAGTTGTATCCTGAAAGAGCTTGTGACTATATTTGGGCAAGGTAGCGTGTTTATTCTTGACAAAATTCCTAAATAACATAATACATGATACATATGAAGAGTTAGAGATGGATTTGCTAAAGGTTCTCTTAGGCTAATTTTCAGTGTTAGTGAAAGTGGGAAAAAAAAGATATGAGCTTATTAACTAAAATGGTGATTCATTAAGAGTTTGGCCAATTTTAAACCCGTCACTTAAGTGAGTTTTTGGTATGGATAGGCGGTGAGTATTGGAATTGAGTTTTATAGTTCAGAATTGTTGGTGCATGTTATTGATCTTTATATCATCCTTTTGTTCATCACCCACAAATGGAAATCTCTGAATTAGTTTCTTTTATTGGCCTTTTTTTTGTAAATTTGGGCCTAAACTGACATGGAATCACACCAGTTATTAATTAACAAACAACAAAAATTATGAAAAAAATATTAAAATATAAAGAGATGCATGAAGAACAAGAGGAAATAAAATCTAAATGCTGAAACCTGCAGTTTAAAGAAAACCATTGCACACACTTAAAATGTTCTCTCTCTCTCTCTCTCTCTGTGCTGTCTGTCTTTTTGGTCAATGTCAGAGGCCAAGAGCCCTAAGCAGGAGGCTGCTATTGGGTTTGTACTGGGAACACTGGGAGGGTGTGCACTGGGAGCCACAGAGGGACCACTGAAGAAGGTCATGTCTGAGATGATCTCCGGAACCCTCCTAAATCCGGTCAAACAGGGAGTGAAGACGGTTGGTGCACTAGGCCTGGGAACACTACTGGGGGCAGCAGCGCTGACCACAGCCATGACGGTGACTGTAATGGGGGTGACCGTCGCGGCCACAGTGGCTCTGCTCTTTCTGGGAATGAGGAAAGGTGATGGCGGTCCCATAGCCCACGGGGGACTGGTGTCGATAGCGGCCGGACTGGCCGCAGCCGTGAGCGCGACGTCCGCCGGAGCAGCGCTAGGGTTCGTCATGGAGAAAATCGCCGCCGGCTTCGGAATGGTGGGGATTCTTTGGGCTCTGGCGATATTCACTGCTCTGAAACCTCTGATGCACGTCATGTTACAACATATGCAGAGAGAACAAGAATGCTGTGGTATTCTGGGAGCAACCGCCCAAGCCAGAGAGGAAGAAAACAGGAAACTAGAGGCTATGGAAACAGAACAGAGAGAAAGAGTTACTGTAGAGATTGAACATAGGATTAATGAACTCGAAACGGAGAAAAAGAACGGTGAGGGGGAAGGACCTGAGCGCAGAGCCGTCTGGGAGGCCCGGCGGAGAGAAAGAGAGGAGATCGAGAGACAGCAGAGAGAGAAGCTGCAAGCTGACATGGACCAAAGAGCTATCTCAGAGCGCATTAACAAAGTGGTTGTCAAATACGTGGAATTTTTGGCGTTTGCTGGCATCCCAATGACCGCGACCGCGACCGTGACCGCGGGCTTTGGGGTGTTCGGATTCGGGGACTACCGGTTTGTTTTCGTCGTCCTGTTAGCCCTGGTCCTGTTTATTTCCTTCACGTTGATGAGGTCGGCGCGGTTGAATTTTTGGATCTTCACGGGAATCATGGGCATGTTCGCCACGTTCGCCATAGCTGTGCTTACGGTGCACGCGGGACAGGAAGTGGCCGGAATGTCGGTGCGAATGAGAATGGCAGGTCACAATATCTCCAAAGAGGACGTAAGCGTGCGAATGACCCACAGGTCGTCCCTGGAGGCGTTGGGCGCCGGATTTTTCGTGGCCAAAATGTGTCAGGTGGGGTTAGGCGCCACGGTGGGTGGTCCGTTGGGGCGGGAGATAGAGGGTAAGGTTATTTTGGGGTCAGCGGCTGTAACGGTGGTCATACTGTCTGTGGTGGAGGTTGCGTCTTCGGCGGTGGGGGTCGGTGCCACGGCCGGGGCCCTGCTGGGAGCTCTGGGGGCGGCAGGGGTGTCTTTGGGGGCGGCCGCGTCGGTAGCGGTTGGATGGTCATCGTGGTTAGGGACGATAGGGACCACAGCTGGAATGGTGCTAGGTGCTTTAGCCATCGGCAAATGGGATGTTATGAACATAGGACTTCAGGTACCAGTGGCTTACGTATTTGCCATGACTAACCCTTACTAATACAACAGCCAATAGATTTCTCTCCTTACGAACGACGCTAGCAGTGACGATCAGAGTCAGAGTGAGATCGTTTTTTTTGTTGGTTTGTTTGTTTTTGTTGTTTTGTTTTGAGACTCACTGTATTGACTGAGGTGAGTGAGGAGCAGCACAGAATGACACAGTCACAATACCCCATGTTTTGGAACTCTATAATTCTGATGTGCAGCTTTTGTTTTTGTTTTTTTTTAAAAAAAACATTTTACGAAGTTGGTCTGCAATATCATGAGTAATATTAAACAGCTAAGTAATTAAAGAAATATCCTCAGGTGAGAGCGCTAGCAAAATCTGACAGACTGAATGTACTGGTATGCATGAAAGGGTGCATTGGTTATATGTTCTTTTTGTAGAGCGGTGCTATGAAAATCAAATGTTGCATGATCTTGACAGCACAGATCTATACCGAGTTCTTTTTTTAAATGAAGGGTGTTTTTAAATTTGTCATCACAAGCAATATTTCTTGGACTTCTGTATTTATACTGGCAACTTAAACACCCTTTTTCACAATTTGAAAATAAACGTCATATGACAGGTTCTATAACTGAATAAATGGTCAGAATAAAGTTTATTTGAATGATTCAGTGTGATGGATTTTGTACTGTTTTCAGGTACACACACACGCGCGCGCACGCACACACAAAATGAAACTGCACCGTAAAATATATTTAAAACTAGAATAGCTAAAATCTGTTGATTTTTACAATCAATGCATTATTAAATCACACCACCAGAGCATGTGGCAAACTTTGTTTTTACAGTGTCTAATGAGCAGTTCAGTCAATAAATGTTACAGTAGCGCACAGGTTTGGAAAGCTGATATGAGTCTTTGTTACTTCTAAACCAAACTTTACATTACTCCAAACAGGGGAGACATTTTGATACATCAATAAAATGATATAAGTTTAATTAAAAATGACAATTTAGGTTCACAGAATGATCACGTGATCAAAACCTGAACTGTTTTCAGTTACATCTATTGAATTCACCCAAACATACAGTGTAAATCCAAACATCTTGGGAAAGCATTTGTAGTGCCCAGAATCTGAAGGGACGGAATAACAATTATTAATAACATTTATTAATCATGTCAATCATTTCAATGACTAAATGAATATTAAGTGTAAAATTAAGGGATTAAAGACTAAAGAAAACATTCCAACAGATATGACAAAATTCTCTAATCATTGTCTTTGAAAAAACATGTTGAGTTTCTGTCTAATTGAACTGATGTGAACAAACACCTAATCATTGTATGAATCATTTTAGGACTCAAATAGAAAAATACATCTCACAGTTACACAAGCTTTATCCAATGAAATTTTTAAAAACTTTAAAGATATAACATTTAAAAAAGTTAAATGCATTGTGTCTACTGGTTGCACCTCAAAGCTAAAATGTAAGGCTGATACATTCTCTGCATACAGTCCAGGATATGACCAAAAATTGCAACATTTTTGAAAAGGTTTAATATTTAGTTCTTCATTAGCGGGAAACATGATAAAAAGTTTACTCTTCTGTAAATGGATTCAACAATAATGACTTACTTTTCACAATGAGTTTGGTACCTTCTCCAAACATGACCTGCACTGACTGAAACAGTCACGGTCACTGTACAAAAACCTCTCCTTGTTTTCACTCACTGAACTATGAGATATTTTGCAAGTAAACTGATATAAATTCACACTGTAATCATTTAAGGAAACATCTGAAGACTACAAAAATCCACACCAAAATAAAGCAAGTTATATAAAGTTTTATATTGAAAATTAAAGGAAAAATTTCAGTCTGTAAGAAGTAAAAAACTAAAAAAACAAACAAACAAAGAAAAAAAAAATCTAAACTGTCCTCCCCCACTCTGTTGTGCCAAGGACTTAATACATAACCCTGAACACATAAACTAATTGATTAACTAAACAACACACACACAACATGATCAAACAACAAAAGAAACTTCAGCATTTCTAAATGGGATTACTACACTGTTTCTGTCTCATTCTCTAGCTCTCGCTTATAAAGATGAAAAAAAAATATATGTTCTCAAATACAGTTCTTAGTTTGGTGCCACATCAGGAACATAGCCCAACACTGTTAATAAATTCAGAATGATGACTTACTTTTCACAATGAGTTTGGTACCTTCTCCAAACATGTACCACAGTGACTCAAACAGGCATAGTCGCTGTACAAAAACCTCTCCTTGTTTTTACTCGCTGAACTATGAGATATTCTACAGCTAAACTTATAGACTACCACTTAATTATTTAAGAAAATATCTGAGGACTTACTTACAAAACTACAGACCCCAAATAAAGCAATTTTTATACTATAAATTTTAAGAACTTAAAAAATAATTTAAATATACGCCCTCTAGTGGTTGTGCTAAAGACTGAAGACTTTAGTTTTCACTCACTAACAGTAAGTTTACTGTATAAATTTGATTACAGAAATGAGAACATAAGGGCACATGTAAAAATTAGGTAAAAACCACAGTGTTTACCTCACTGGATACTGGCAGTTGTGTGGATCTAAATGCAGCAGAACTCAGTCAATGTTTTTGTACACTTCCAAATCACTGTGATGACCGCCGATGGTATTCTCCACAGATATATGTTCCCTCATCCTCTCATTCCACATTTCTCATGGTAAAGATGAAATCGTTGCAACCCTTAGTCCAGGATCCACTGTATCGAGTTCCTGGAAAGCTGTTTGGTATGTATCTCGTACATGATTAGCCGCGGTGCTGATCCAGGTCTAAAGAAGAGGAGTCCCAAGTCATCGTTGATGTGTGTTGACACAGAGCACTGTATGGTCAGTGTTTCATTCAAATTCAAGGACAGATACGGAGGTGACTGTCTGATGTCCACCTGGGTGGAATCTGACGGACAGATGATCATAACAGTTAATGGTAAGATCACTTCAAAGAAGAAAAAAAAAGGCCAATTTTTATATACACACACACACACACGCATATAGATGTATGTATGTTTGTGTGTGAGTGAGTGAGTGTGTGGGTGTGGGTGTGTATATATACACACACA
Source organism: Chanos chanos (assembly GCF_902362185.1). Classification (NCBI taxonomy): domain Eukaryota; kingdom Metazoa; phylum Chordata; class Actinopteri; order Gonorynchiformes; family Chanidae; genus Chanos; species Chanos chanos. The sequence goes on from NC_044503.1 coordinate 25,415,834, forward strand.
CACACACACACACACACACAAACACATGTAGATGTAGGTATGTGTGTGCTCTCTGGATGCTCACTTAAAAGAGCCCGTTCCCTATCTCACCTTTTCAACAGTCTCTTTCACTTCACAGTGCATCTTTATCTCATACCAATAAATCTCCTCAGCTTTCACAAGTGAGTGTCCGACCCAGCTAAGAACCAGGCTTGTAATACATTCACATGTACACATGTACACACAAACACAAAAAAGATACCACACCCTGATATTTAACTGAATCTTTTACTGTTCATTTAGACTTTTACTTAGGCAGTGCTCTAATTAGTGACCCACTGAATTGTTCAGGACCAACCAAATTTTTGTTGTTTGTTAATTAATAACTGTTCATCTAGACTTTATGATATGAACAATAATTATTTAAAGGGTTGTTTATCATCTTTAAAAGCATCACCTTCATCATCATAATATCAGGTCAACAGTTGTCTGGACCATTGATGAGTGGGATAGGTGGTGGTGTGTACCAACCTCTGGGCTGCAGTCTGTAGTTGTTCACCTATGTAGTGTACATATAAAATAGGTATACCTCATAACATGGCCTCTGAGTATCGATCCAAAGTAGGTGTTTGTAAAAATAAAAAAGTGGAGGATGAGTGTACAACAGAGTTGCTGAAATGTCAGTGTTTATGTGTATTTGTTTCACATGAATGATTTTGACTTGCGTTGTTGTTGTTGCCCGTGTCACCCATACCTAAATCCGCCACAGCGTGTGGTCACGAGTACATGGCCATTAAAGAATGTTTGAGGTCATGAAGCGGTACAGTGAAGATTGTAACTTGTTCTGGGTCAGGGGATGAAGAGAAAAGGAATCTCAGTCACTGATGATGTTGGTGTAGAGACACTCACTGAATCAAAATGAAAGGAAATTAGTGTTGAGTGATGCCCTGTTTTATTTTGTTTTTTTTTGGGGGGGGGGGGGGTATTCAAAGTTTAAAACAGCAGTTGTGATATAACTTAAATATACAGTACAGTTTCCAAGCAACAGTAGGTTACAGGAAGTTGAACTTCTGACAAGCAGTAACATTTCCACATGAATAAACTCAACTGATTACTGAAGCTCAGAAAAACATGGAAGTTTTTGTATGCCAATATTTCACTGTGTGACTGGACGCTCTTCACTCTGAGCACAATGATACTCAGCTTCATCCTCTATCTGGACTCCACTGATGGTGAAAGTGGTCAGTGCACCACTCAGTGAACCACTGAATCGCTCAGGAACACTTGATGGTCTATCTGTACTATCATGAATGATTAGTTTTGGTGCCTGTCCAGGTTTAAACTGGAAAAGCTCCATATCATTCCCAATATCCCGTGAGGCTCGACAGAGAATCTGTACGGTGTTCCCAGGCTGAACAGAGATGACAGGAGGAGACTGATCCACTGTGATGATCCCCAGTGAAGCTGAGGAGAGAGAGAGAGAGACAGAGAGAGAGAGAGGATAAAAGCTTCATCAGGTTGAGGACACAACTGCATAGAGAAGAGCCTTATTGAAACGTAAACTCACCTTTACTCCAGAGAGTGAAGAAAAAGACAAAGATGTGAAATGTTGGGAACATGTTGTTGTCCTGGTGGAGTGTGAATGCAGCAGGTGAGATGTGTGTTGTGGACTGTGCTGAGTAGAGCTTTAAGAGGACTGGAAACGAAACTGTATGTAAATCGTTGACTCTGGTCTCTATCTGAACTGGGACCCACTGGTACAGCCCCAGTCATGTTCATTTGTTAGTTTGGTTTTGGTAGGTTTTCCTTTCTGTTTTTAAATCTATGTTGTTCAAGACATTAAGTACAGAATTGGTAAAACATAATGGTGAATGGAACATTAAACATAAAGTAAAATTTTTTTTTTCAGAATCATCTGAATGATTTTATTTGTTCTCTGTTCTAGGATTAGAGATATGATTTGTGTCTCCCTGCATTTTCCTCTGAAGTATTATTGTCCACATTTAATTAATTAATTGTTTTTTTTAACATTTATTCATTTAAGACACATTATTAGCCAGAGTCTCTCCAGGGAGGTAAAAACAAAGTCCAAGCATGTTGCCACCGAAGAGCCGGCTTTGCTATAAGCGCCATGACTAAGTTCAGTAATAGACCAGATATAAGTGGAAGAAGTAAAATAGTGAACTACAGACAGAGTCAGCTAACTAACAGGGCTTACCAACGCGTGAGAGAAGAAGCTACGGCCCAAAGCAGGGGATGAACCAGTGTTACTAGTTGGGATGCTATGAAAGCAACTGTAATTCTGTAAGAACAATGAAGCAGGGTCAGTTACACTGCAATCTTAAGCTCTAGTGTATCCACGTATAACAACTGTCATCACCTTATCATGTATCTCATAATGATTGGACATTGTTGTGAGAAAACACACAGAATAGGAATGTTTTAGGTTATTAATTCATACAATAAAGGTTCTTACTACTGCTGCGGATGAGGGTATAAAAACAGATGGAATCTCAGTTACTGATGATGTGGGTGTAAGGACACTCACAGCATAGAAATGAATAGAAATTACCCATGTGTGACGGACAGTTTTTTTTTTTTTTGTGTTGATTTTAAAGTTGAAGATAGTAACTGTGATACAGATTAAATACACAGTGTAGTTTTTCAAGCAACAGCGTATAACTGATGCTATAAAGTGATCTTAATTTCACATAGTGGTATACATTTAACAGTCACACATCTGTGTATATGAGGAATTTGAACCACTGACAAGCAGCAACATTTTCTCATGAACAAACTCAACTGATTACTGGACCTTAGAAAACCACAGAGGTTTTTGTACGGCGATATTTCACTGTGTGATTGGATACTCTTCACTCTGTTGGCAGTAATATTCACCTTTATCCTCTATCTGGACTCCACTGATGGTGAAAGTGGTCAGCACACCACTCAATGAACCACTGAAGCTCTCAGGAACACCTGATGCTGTATAGGTACTATCATGTCCAGGTTTAAACTGGTAAAGCTCCATGTGCTGAGCAGAGCATTAAGAGGAACGGAAATGATATCATATGTAAACGCTTATCTCTCTGCCTTCTCTCCACACCAATAATCATTTTCACCTGTCTAATGCTGCTCATCTTTATACAGAAATAATTGCTCTGAGGGACTGCAAGTCAGAAAAGTGGTGGCTGGTTACTACTGTACTCTCATGACTAATATTTTGTTCAAAACATATTAAACATTTAATTACATGTATCTGTGCACCCTGCAATGACTAAAGTTATGATCTGTCCTGACTGTGAGGTTTAAGCCATTAGTAAGCTATAATCTGCAATGTTTATTGGACTCAGTTTTCAACCATGTGGTCATGTTAATTACATGCAATATGTGATTACATACGAATGAGATAAATCAGATTAACGAGTTAATGAAATTCTCTATGTTTTTCTTGATAAGAGGTAAACCTATTCCCATCCACTGATCACATCTTTCATGATGATGCCCTCTGGTCTCATAAATATTTGTATGAAATCACAGAAAAATGTGAATAATTCATATGAAATGGTGCTAACAAGGCCGCATAAGGTTACAGATACTATCTCAAACTCAGACTCTCACCTCTAACTTTAACCATTTGTCTGTTCACATTCAGTTTTTACAAACTGCAAGTATTTTTCATGTAAACCATCACATTTGTCTGATATGGGGATCTGAGTGTCTTTTTTGTTACTGTTATAGAAGTTTGACCATATTGCTATGGTTATAGATGTGTGACACTATTGCCATGGATACAGATGTTTGACTATTGCTATGGTTATTTATTTGACACTATTGCTTTGGTTACAGATGTTTGACACTGTTGCTGTTGAACACACATGACTGGAATTTTAACCAATGTTGGGGTAGAATATGTTGTGTGAAAACCAGTTCCCTGTATAATCCATGACTAGTGTATGAATATTATGGAGTTACTGTAAAGTCACTGTGATTTGTGACATTGTGGTGGAGATGTAGAGCAAATGTGAGTCTATCACAGGAGGCTGAACTGAGCTGAAGCTGAAGTCTTCTCACAAACAAACTACAGCAATCAGTCAAGCCGACATAGCAGAAACAGAGAGGTTTTTGAAGGGCGATATTCTACTGTGTGAGTGGAAGCTCTTCACTGTGCCCACAGTGATACTCAGCTTCATCCTCTATCTGGACTCCACTGATGGTGAAGGTGTGATCAGCTCCTGTCCATGAGCCGCTGAAACGACTCGGGGTCCCAGAGAATCGTGTGTTACTGTCGTATATAAGGAGTTTTGGAGGTTGTCCTGGTTTCTGCTGGTACCGCTCCATATCATCATTTATAACTTGTGAGGCTCGACAGAGAATTGTCACTGTGTCCCCAGGGTTAACAGATATGACACGAGGAGACTGATCCACTGTGATGATCCCCAGTGAATCCCCAGAAGAGAAGAAGACCACACATACAGTGTTTTACCACCGTGGTACATTTTTACCCTGGGGCAAAAAAAAGGAACAGTTCAAAGAAAGAACTGAATTAAGAAAAGTGGATCTGTAATGAAGAATTCACAAATCAAACTCTGCTCACATTTTGTCCAAATGGCCATAAGAGCCCAAATATGAAAAAATGATATCATTCTGTACAGGTTGATGTAGAGGAGCTCTGGCTGGTTTTGAGTTATGTGTCCACAGATTCTTTGAGGACAGTCTTTAAGGGCTGGAGACATGAAACAGTATGCAAGTTATGTCTCTCTACTCTAAGACAAACTGACATTTAAATATCTTACAATTAGCCTCACACTCAGCAGAGTAAAGTGAGGGCAGCAAAAACATATTTAAACTGCATGCACAAATGAGATCAAACTATGCTATCATGTTTGCAAAAATCCAGATGTAGAGTTGGTGTTTCAAACTAAAACTTGCTCTAGAATGTTTCGAACTATAACCAACATTAACTGAGATATTATTACTTGGCTGTAATCTTAAATGGAAATTTTAACTTATGGAATTAATAGATATGCTTTAGCCTGATTCTGTGTATTCAAACACTCATTTTGAAGAACATGTATAGACATATATAACACCATGTGACTGGTATGACTGGTATTTGATAATGATGGTAACTAAAGTAAACATTTCTCTGTTCCACTACATCTTATGTCCAGACCCTCATGATGGTAGAGGTGGTGAGAATTACACTCAGTTACTGGGGAACCTGTGGGAGATGCTGGAGGTCACATGATCCCTATAGCAACCAGTGGCTTATGGGACCAGACTGTTCGGACCTCCAGTTTCCCTTGGCTAAAAACAAACTGATATAGTGATCACATGTTTAAATGAGTTTATCTTTCTGCAATATTCCAAGTATAACATGTTATTATACTATGATAGTTACTATCATCCAAATTAAATACAAATCCAAATTTTGTATATGCATTAAAATAAACAGAACTGAAAAGAGGAACATATTCCAATTTTTGATGACTTGTTTCCTGATTTAGATCCAGCATTTGTTTAGGGAAATATTGGTTGCGCAATCATAAAATATCAGGCAAGAGTGTGTCTTTGGCTTTCTGTCTCTTATACTGATTTGACTGTCAGTTTCAGTACGTCAGTTGTTTGAGGTACCACGGTTCAGTACCCCTGAGCTATTTTTATCAATGTAAATCTCTCAGAATTCCCTCAGGGTTATTTTCATAATCTCTCCTCATGGGAGTGCTCAGGGCAGGTGTTCACAGACAGCTCACTGTGACCGTGACTGTGTGGTGCTGTGTATTCAGTCAGTCAGGCTGTGGTTAACATGGTAATCTACATTAACACAAGAGACTCCATTCCTGGTTTAATTTCCTGTTGCTAAAATTAACTGAATATTTCAGACTTCTAGGCACCAATAAGGTGTCATTTCTGCTATGTATCTGACAATGACAATGGATGGATAAAATCAGTTGATTATTTTTTTTTGTTTGCTTGTTTGTTTTTTGGTTCCATTTACATCAGACAGCCCTGCTGCAAATAAGAGGTTTGTGCTCAATAAACCACTGGTTGCATTTTGAAAGTAAAAAACTTCTCAGTAGCTGTGATTCAAAACCTATGGGCAGTTGTACTATTGCATGACCTGTAGGGGGAACTGTAAGTCTGAGATTCACTCACTGTCCAGGCCTGAAAGACAACGTTTATTCTGCTGCTTTAAGCTGCCACCTCACGCACTTCCCCTTCACTTGTTGATACGACCTCTGTGGAACATGACTGCTACTGCTGCCCTGTTCACTCTTTCACTGCAGCACAGTAGTGTAGCAGTTAACACTGACACCTCACAAGAAACAGGCTCAGGCTTTGAGTCCTGCTCGCGGCTCCTCTTTGCGTGGGGGATTTACTTTTCTGGTTTTCTCCCACATATGGAAACTGTATCTTTGTAGACACACAGCACCCAGTTCACGGTTTCTGTCAACCTCTCTGGAGTTGTCGTGTGGTACAAGTATCCCATCATACACTGGTACAAGCCATCAGGGACGTACTCTGACTTCTGGTGAAAATACAGGTTTTCCTCTTTCTCCAGCACCATGGACAGCACATGGCCACCCCATCGTGTAGCCCAGAGTCTAGGAACTATGTTTGTTTTCAGTCTTTGCCCATTGATTGCTTTAGTCCGTTGGCCACCACAACTAAAGAGGAGGATATTGAGGGGCAGTGGTGACATTCCAACTTTTCACAACTTTCGTAATCATTCAATAAGTATCACAGGACAAATATCGAGAGAAGCTGAATATGCATCAAGTACACAAAAATACAGTTAGTAACAAAAATGCACAGGATTGATGAAAAATAAAATGATTGGAATACCATGTCATAAATACATTCTATATGTGTTGTGGATCACTCATTTCTGCACAGGCCTCAAAAAGTCATCTTCATCTTTGTCCATTTGTGTCTTTGCTGAAGATCATCCAAGTACACAGCATTTAGTGGGACCTTGATATTTGTGATAATTGTGATCTGAAGCCTACCAGAGTTGGGGCTCTGTGGTAGTTGACTTTGTGGTTGTGATTTTTGAGAATGATAGGATTGGGCATTATTTCTGTGGTATGAGTTGGATGATTACTTTTGCATTAAATGCTGTGTAGTTGTAGCAAGGTGCTCATACCGACATAGTGTAGACTGTATGACCTTAGACATGGACACCCTGTGTATTGCCACAGACTACTATATTTAGCTTGGGTGTTTAATCATCACATAAATGTAGAAAAAAGCCCTAATTAGGGACGTACTGATCCGATGTTTTCAGTCCCAATACCGATACTGATACCGATACCGAGTACCGATCTGATAACAGTGTTTAATTAATAAGCTGTATTCCTCACTGTGTGGAAGAGACTGGGATCATTCTTTTATGCGTAAGGCAACATAAGGCTTGTCTTAAACATTACTTTCCTGACTTTGTAAAACAAAATGTAACAAATAAATGCATATATATATTTGCTAATTTGTCTTCAATTACAGATCATCATTCTGTACAATGCACATGAACTTCTCCAACGTAGAGGGCGAACTCTATATTTGCTGTCAGTAAGAGATGGAAAACAACCACAAAAGCGGTTCAAACCCTAAATGGAGCTACGATTTTAGACTCGACCTGGCCAAACAACTAGCTGGTGGGACAAATTCGCAATGGCGTGACAGCAAACACTAGGGCTTTCAGTATTTTGGTGTGGACGTAGAACATTTAGAAAATGTTACAAAAATGATAGCGTGTACGGAGAATATAACTGAACTGAACAGGCTATATCGGTCCCATAGATCGGCGCTATTCTTACTGATACCGATTCAGCTATTTGAGTCACTATTGGACTGATATCCGATATCCGATATCAGTATCGGATCAGTGCATCCCTAGTCCTAATCATTCCTAAATTGGTTATTTGTGACTTTTTTTTTTAGAACAGAGCGTTTGAATACCATCTGTAAATCTACATACTAAATTTATTATGATGTAATATAGGCTATTCCAATTGGGATGCTGAAAGTATGCAACATCTGCGATGACTCTACACATACCACAGGTGGCAGTGTTGGAATAAGGGTGGTGAGAGTGAGAGTCTTAACCCTTCTGCACTGAGATTTTTTTTACTAATCTTACCGAGTCGTTGAAATTGTTGATAACAGCTGTTTATTTGCAGTATTTTGACAATAACAAAAACATTTTCAGGACCTTCACAGACTAGTGACATTAAAACACCATAAACACCCCGTGACATCGACCAGAGACAGGGGTATAATACACACTGTACAAAATATATAACCAGTAATGCTATATAATCTTATACATGTATAAAAATAATTATACATGAAACAAACAATGTACCTGACAATAACAAAAACATTTTCAGGACCTTCGCAGGCTCGTAACATTAAGAGACCATAAACGCTATAAAGAAAGAAAATATTGGCTTGCTGCGTTGCCTAGTGACAGATTGTCAAACAGCTGATATGAATATGTTAATCACTTCACATATCAATACGTCACTGAATTAAAACTGAAAACTCAATAAAAACCGTTACACTTCATCAGTGGGTTCATTAGCAGTACATAAGTTATTATGAAGGATAAAAATAACTTAGATTTGACTTCTGACTTCTACATTAGATTGACTTCTACATTAGATTGTGTAAATTTACAAGTGATTACACTTTTCAACCTACCCCAGTGATCGATCGCAGACTGGGAAAAGGGAGCGGGGTTTTACCTCCCAAGTCTGCATGGGCACAAGGGGGCGGGGTCTCAGGCTCAAAGAGAAAAAACAGTGCATGGCAAGTGGAATGAATGGCAAGTGGAATGATACATTAATCTGCTACATGAGGAAAAGGGCCGGCTCTCAGTGGTGAGGTGACAGAGAACAATCACTGGTCCTTGGTGTTTTTTTATATGAACGTGTTTTATAGAAGCTGAGCTGAATGCTGATCTCTGCATTTGGATTCAGTTTTCTTTTCCTGTAACAAGACCTCCTGCGTTGACATGAGGAGCAGCACAGAGTCTGAGGCTAGAGATGTAGTTGCTTTTTAACCACATGTTCGTCCAGACAACAGGCTGAGTCGTGAACGCTGCTGACATGCCTGCTGGCCCTGTCACGTCTCATCCCGTGGCTACACTGCCCCTGTTCGTATGGCATCTTGCGGATGCGTAGCGTTAATTTCTGAAGACGTGCACAACCGACGCACCAAACGGACGCAGGATACGCGAGGCAGACATCAACGCGTAGTTAAAAGCAAGCATATGTCTGGCCTAACAGCCACAGAGCCAAATGTTTTGGAACTCTAAAATTTTGAAGTGGAACTTTTTTTTTATTTCACAATCGTGGTCCACAATTTAACAGATCATTTTTGACAAGTAAGAGATTAAAAAAACAAACAAACTCCATGCCAGAGGACCAAATCTGATGCACTGAGTGTGTGTATAAAAGAATGCACAAGTTCAGTGCTCTTTATATAAAATGGTACAGCTTGTCCAAAAAAAAAAAAAAAAAGGAAAGAAAAGAAAAGAAAAGAAAAAGAAAAGAATGCTGAATTATTTTATCTGTACAGAACCTCAAGGAACTTTTTTCTTCTTTTTTTATGTGGAAAAGAAATTCACTAACTCACAGCCTCAATTCATATTTTCTAAATTAATATTTCTTAATATTTCTTGGATTTTCATATCTATACTTTTTCCTGCAATAAAAAATCTGTTCAGTACATGCATCATCCTTTGAGTTCCCTAGATAAAGAAAGTTTATTTTCATATTTCAGTGTGGGTAATTTGTAGCTTTGTGTTTCACTTTTAGCATTGTTTTGGGGGACACAAGAACATTTGCACTGTAATATTATGTTAAAATTTGAATTCCTTAAATATATTGTTGATTGTAATAATAAAAATTAAATCACACTGGCACGGCAAGTAGCATACTTTATTTTTAAGCTGTCAATAAATGTCATAAGAGGACATTTTTGAAAATCAGATACAGTTTTGAGGTAAGCAATTGTGTTACATGAATAACAGTTATTGCTGTGTTTTTTCAACAACAGTTTATTTGAATGGCAACTTTCTACACTTTTTGACTAAAATATTTAAATCTATCATCTTAATTAGAGAATGGCAACTTAATTTAAATTCAGATGGTGTCAACATCTATAAACAACAGTCAGACAACAGTCTGAAGTAAACTATCACGTGCTACGAAAGCGAGAAACGGAAAAACGTATAGAAAAAGAGAAGTGAAACGTTGAACACAGGCAACTGTAACACATTCATTAGCATAAGCTGCTTACACATCTGTTCTACTCCGTTTCACACTGACTCTTGTTCAGGCTTCCAGTGACAGGCGTCCCCTGGCTTTCGTGTTGAACTTTGCATGTGAAGACTTCAGCGGCGTTCCAGTCGGACTCGGACAGAGTGAGACTGCTACTCATGCTATACGTCCCGTCTGACTGTTTGACCGACGCGCTGTCCTGCGTGTTTGCCGACACCTCCCGTCCGTCAACTGTCCAGCTCACTGTGACGTGGTCAGGGTAAAATTTGTTGACCACGCAGATCACTGTGGCTTGGTTAGTGCTGACGATCTCCTTTGGCGGGGGACTCAGTAGATTTATAACTGGGGAGGACAGGGCACGACCTGGGAGAATGGAGAATAAACTTTTAATGTGTGTTAAAAAAAAAAAAACCTCCAACAACAACAGGCAATGCATAATAAATGAAACACACCTATAGTGAATTCATACATTTAAAAAAGGTCTTTGAATGAAAAGCATTATTCTATCTCTACAAAACCAAGAACACGACATTAGAGAGAACTGATTAAATGAATTGATGGAAAATTTTGGTCTAAACTGAACTAAGACTAAACTTGTAACTTTAGTTTTACAAAAAGTATTTTGGGGAATTTTTTTTAACAGAACTGACAGGTCACATACAGTGTATGGTAACTAGGAAGTCTAGAAATGTCTAAGTGCTGTTAGACCATGAAGAAATGTAATTTTCAGTGATATCACATTTAGCAGTCTTTCAGTAACATTTATTGAATTCACCCAAACTTTCAGCATAAATCCAAAAATCAGGTATTAATGAATGACTACAATGCTAATCTTTTATTTGTGATGTTCGTCATAGACTAGATTGGCAAAGCATTTGTACTGGTCACATTGTTGAGAGACTGAATAATAATTATTACTCACGTCAATCATTTTAATGACTGAATGAATATTAATTGTAAAATTAAGGGATTAAAGACTAAAGAAAACATTCCAACAGATAAGACAAAATTCTCTAAACATTGTCTTTGAAAAAACATGTTGAGTTTCTGTCTAATTGAACTGATGTGAACAAACATCTAATCACAGGAGGAATCATTTGAGGACTCAGATAGAAAAACACATATCACAGTTATGCAAGCTTTATCCAATCAATTAAAAAAGAAACCTTTAAAAATATATCATTTAAAAAAGTTAAATGTATGGTTTCTACTGCTTGCACCTCAAAGCTAAAATGTAAGGCTGATACATTCTCTGCATACAGTCCAGGATATGACCAAAAATTACAACATTTTTGAGCAAGTTCAATATTTAGTTCTCCATTAGCAGGAAACGTGATAAAAAGTTTACTCTTCTGTAAATGGATTCAACAATAATGACTTACTTTTCACAATGAGTTTGGTACCTTCTCCAAACATGACCCACACTGACTGAAACAGGCATAGTCGCTGTACAAAAACCTCTCCTTGTTTTCACTCACTGAACTATGAGATATTTTGCAAGTAAACTGATATAAATTCACACTTTAATCTTTTAAGGAAACATCTGAGGACTACAAAAATCCAGACCAAAATAAAGCAAGTTTTATATTGAAAATTAAAGGAGAAATTTCAGTCTGAAAAAGTAAAAAAGTGAAAAAAAAAAAATCTAAACTGTCCTCCCCCACTCTGTTGTGCCAAGGACTTAATACATAACCCTGAACACATAAAGTAATTGCCGAACTAAACAACACACACACAACATGATGAAATCTTTTTTTTTGAGTCAATTTTTCATTTTGTGTCCCTAATGATGTAAGAAACTCCAGCATTTCTAAATGGGATTACTACACTGTTTCTGTCTCATTCTCTGGCTCTCACTTATAAAGATGAAAAAAGTACATCTTCTCAAATAAAGTTCTTAGTTTGGTAAAACACCACAAACATTTCTCTACACTGTTAATAAATTCAGAATGATGACTTACTTTTCACAATGAGTTTGGTACCTTCTCCAAACATGTACCACAGTGACTCAAACAGGCATAGTCGCTGTACAAAAACCTCTCCTTGTTTTTACTCGCTGAACTATGAGATATTCTACAGCTAAACTTATAGACTACCACTTAATTATTTAAGAAAATATCTGAGGACTTACTTACAAAACTACAGACCCCAAATAAAGCAATTTTTATACTATGAATTTTAAGAACTTAAAAAATAATGTATATATACGCCCTCTAGTGGTTGTGCTAAAGACTGAAGACTTTAGTTTTCACTCACTAACAGTAAGTTTACTGCATAAATTTGATTACAGAAATGAGAACATAAGGGCACATGTAAAAATGAGGTAAAAACCACAGTGTTTACCTTACTGGATACTGGCAGTTGTGTGGATCTACATGCAGCAGAACTCAGTCAATGTTTCTGTACACTTCCAAATCACTGTGATGACCGCCGATAGTATTCTCCACAGATATATGTTCCCTCATCCTCTCATTCCACATTTCTCATGGTAAAGATGAAATCGTTGCAACCCTTAGTCCAGGATCCACTGTATCGAGTTCCTGGAAAGCTGTTTGGTATGTATCTCGTACATGATTAGCCATGGTGCTGATCCAGGTCTAAAGAAGAGGAGTCCCAAGTCACCGTTGATGTGTGTTGACACAGAACACTGTATAGTCAGTGTTTCATTCAAATTCAAGGACAGATACGGAGGTGACTGTCTGATGTCCACCTGGGTGGAATCTGACAGACAGATGATCATAACAGTTAATGGTAAGATCACCTCAAAAAAGAAAAGAAAAAAAGGTGTTAAGAGAAGGCAGTTCACAGGCAGGACTGGAGGACTACACCAGGAAAAAGAGTGATATTGGTGCTTTGCTCAGGGTGATTAAAACTTACCTTGAATCAAATGAAAAGCAAAAACCATAACGAGTGGTACCAGTGTTGCCATGTTGTTCAGGTTGGATTACGTCAGCAGTGAGAACCTTCAGTAAGAACCCAGCAGATTAAAACCCTAAGCCACAATTTCAACAACAGGAAGCAATATGAACAGAAAGCAAGGAAAATGAAACTGTATGCAAATGGATTACTGATCAGAAATGTCAGAGGGGCTAGAAGAAGATGATGATGTAATGATGTATACATATATATGCAAACTGTGAGTGGCCAAACAGGAAATATATAAATATAAAGCTGAATATATAAATATAATTCCTGAATATATAAATGTAACTCTGAATACATAAAGGTAACTCTGAATATATAAATGTTAGTTTATACTCAGGAATATCACAGTCATTTTTCTTTTTTGAATAATTTCTTTTGTCTTTTTTTCTTCATAGGCTACTGAGTAAGCAAAGCAAGTTTAACATTAGCATTTTTTATACTATAAATTTTATAGGACAATCAAACATAATCAAGTAAAAATGTTTAATAATTTAAATTTAAATGAGGCAGTAATTTGGACTTTATTAAGGGGTCCTTATTTTCTTGGTATTAGGACCTTCCAAGTAGGGGGGCCAAATTTGACAGGTGAACAGATTGTCCAGAGAGGTAGAGAAATAGTAAATAATGTCTTAACCAGTGTGGGTTTTTTGGAAACCCTCGCTGCAGCATGCGACAGACCGTGTTCTTATGGCTCAATGGCAAGTTCCAGTGCGCACCAAACTATGGAGGAAGAGGTTTGCATGCTATTGTGCTGAGTCAGTTTGTAAACAGGAGCAGGAAAACGGTCACCTGGTTGAGAGCTTAAGCAATATAGTGTGCAGACCTCTTCCTCTGTAGTTCGGTGTGCGCTGGAACTTGCCATTGAGCCATAAGAACACTGTTGGCCAAGAACTGGTTAAGAGATTATTTGGGGCATTCCAGAATTGGAGGACATCTTCTGTCCCACCAATGAAATTTCAAATAATCCATGCACAAAATACAAAACCATGCACCTGTTGTGTAAATTATAATTATCCTGAGACAAAATGTGTATAGTTGTAGACAAAAAGTGGTTCCAAAATATTATTTAAAATACATAACTTTTGATTGTAGATCATGTTTATATATTCAGAATTACATTTACATATTCAGATTTACATTTATATATTCAGGAATTATATTTATGTATTTCCTGTTTGCCCCCCCCCCCCCCCCCCCCCCCCCCCACACACACACACACACATATATATATATATAAAAATCTGTTGCCAAAAATAATAAAAGTATTCATCACTCTTAAAGTTTACCCAGCTTGCAACACTGGAGAAAGTGTGTAAAATGGAAAAGCTATAAAAATCAATAAAGTGTTACATTGTACATGTTTTGATACTTTTTATTGAAATTAACCCTTCAGTAACCTACTGGTGATTTAATTAAATGCTTACTAGTGCTACGAGCAACGATAAATCTAATTGTGACAAGACTTACAACAGTAAAACTAACAAGTGACATATCAGGTCATTCAACAAGACTGATAATCGTAAGACAGACAACCAATGTACTAGTTCATTTGACTTGACTTAGGCCTACTAAAGATAAACATTTGGATTCAATGCAAGGCAAATGAATTGCACTTAAATGAAATGATTCTATTTTATCCACAAATGTACGTCGTGTTCAAGCAATTTCCATGTACATTTTTATGTTCCTACTAGCTATCACACATACCATTTTGGTCCTATGAAAATGGCCAAAATATGCTACCACGCCTTGTTTTATTCATTATATCTTCATGTTCATTGGTGGGAGAAACCTCAAATATTGGCACAAAATTAATGAAAAATTGTATTTGCAGAAAAAAATAATGATTGATATCTGTCACGCTGGTGGAGTGGTGCAGGACCCAAGTGCAAAAACATGATGATGAAGGTGACAAAACGGAGGACTTTACTAACAAATTGAAGATCAAAATACAAGTGCAGACTGGAACAAAACCGATAACAAAAAGGTGCAGCATAACAGTGTGCAAACTAACACAAACAACGATAGACAAAGGACAAGGCAAACACTAGGGCTTAAATAGAGGGAGAACTAAACAGGGCAAAACAGGATTGGTTGAAATTAACGAGGTTAATAATGAGACAAACAGGAACAGGTGAGGGGTGGAGACAGACAGAACAAGAGCACAAAGACCGAACAAAACAAAATGGAGGTGCAGGCTGTGACAATATCATACTGGTGTAAAAATGTGGGTTTGTAGTTCACTCAATGTCACTCTCGTTTAGGAATTTTGCAATTTTTTCCAAATCTATGGCCTCATAAAAATAAAATGGAATGCAGTACAGGCTTTTAATGGTTCTGACATGCAGAAAACATGTTAGTCTTCCATCCTACAAAGTTTGGTGAGGCTAAGAACAATAACTGTCAAGATATTATTACCCAGACATGGCTTCCTAGATAAGGCGTTTTCGAGGCTATAAAAACGAAATAATATTAAGAGCTGAAGAAATATGAAAACATACAATTTGAACAATTTAAAATATTTTAAAATATTTTACAGGCCTTGGTTTTGGGACCCATTCGTGATATGGACAAGGTTACAAGGTTTGAACAAAATCTTACACAGCTGCAAAAACCTTATCTGATTTGACACCGAATGACCCATATATATACATATACATATATATATATATACATATATATAAAGAGAGAGAGAGAGAGAAAGAGAGAGAGATCATTCCGTGTGTCTGTGTGTGTGTGTGTGTGGTCTTGATGCTCACTTATATGAGCCTGTTGCCTATGTCACATTTTCAACAATCTCTTTCACTTGATACATTATTGTCTCATACCAATAAATCTCTTCAGCTTTCACGAGCAAGTGTCCGACCCAGCTGAGAACCAGGCTTGCAATACATCCATATATACTCCCGTCCACACAAACACAAAAAAGACACCAGACCCTGATATTCAGCTGAATCTTTTACTGAGACTGTGTACTTAGACTTTACTTGTATTTTTACGTAGACAGGACCAGCTTGATGGTCTATTTGTGTATGAACAATAATTGTTTAAATGGTTTGACCTGTCCATCATCTTCAAAAGCATCATCTTCATCATCATAATATCAGGTCAAGAGTTATCTGAAACTGACCATTCACGAATGGGATGGATGGTAGTTCAGAAACTGAGTGCGGCAACCTATGGGCTGCAGTCTGTAGTTGTTCACCTATATAGTGTATATATAAAGTAGGTATACCTCTTAAAGTGGCCTGTGAGTGTCAGTCCATAGTAGGTGTTTGTAAAAACAAAAAAAAAAGTGGAGGGTGAATATACAATAGAATTGCTGAAATGTTAGTGTTTATGTGTTTGTGTTTCAAATGAATGATTTTGATTTTTGTTGTTGTTGTTGTCTTTTTGTTTTTTGGATCTGATAAACAACCAGTCTAAATGCATTTTCCTCTGGAGAATAAATGCGTAACAATAAGAGTCCTTATATTTGCGTGTGGTCATCAGTATATGACCATTAAAAAAGGTTAGAGGTCATGAAGTCATACAATGATTTTAACTAGTTCTGGGTCAGGGGAAACAGAGAAAAGGAAACTCAGTAACTGATTATGTGGGCGTAGAAACAAAAGAATGGTGCTCAAAGTCCAAAATAGTAATCGTGATGTAGTTTAAATATACAGTATAGTTTTTAAGGAGCAGTGTATTACTGGTGTTACTGCCTATAAATTTAGCTTTCATGCATCTGTGTATTTCAGGAAGTTGAACTTCTGCCAAGCAGTAACATTTCCACATGAATAAACTCAACTGATTACTGAAGCTCAGAAAAACAGAGAGGTTTTTGTACAGCGATATTTCACTGTGTGACTGGAGTCTCTTCACTGTGACCACAATGATACTCAGCTTCATCCTCTATCTGGACTCCACTGATGGTGAAAGTGGTCAGTGCACCACTGTATGAACCACTGAATCTCTCAGGAACACCTGACATCCGAGAAGTACTATCATGAATTAAATGTTTTGGTGCTTGTCCTGGCTTAAACTGGTAAAGCTCCATATCATTCCCAATATCCCGTGAGGCTCGACAGAGAATCTGTACGGTGTTCCCGGGCTGAACAGAGATAACAGGAGGAGACTGATCCACTGTGATGATCCCCAGTGATGCTGAGGAGAGAAAGAGAGAGAGAGAGAGAGAGAGAGAGAGAGAGAGCAGATACAGTATCAAAATGTCATTAAGTTGAGGGCACAACTGCATAGAGAAGAACCTTATTGAAACATAAACTCACCTTTACTCCAGAGAGTGAAGAAAAAGACAAAGATGTGAAATGTTGGGAACATGTTGTTGTCCTGGTGGATCGTGAATGCAGCAGGTGAGATGTGTGTTGTGGACTGTGCTGAGTAGAGCTTTAAGAGGAGTGGAAATGAAACTGTATGTAAATGATTGACTCTGGTCTCTATCTTTAGACCATGACTCATTTTAACACTTCATGTTTGGTCATCTCTTTACTGAAACGTCGTTGTTTGTGGAATAGTTCTCAAACAATGAAATGCCATACAGAGATCGTTGAAATTATTGTATTGGATCAGAGAATAAAGAAAAGGCTGGAATTACAATAACTGATAATTCAGGGGTAAAAAGATCAATGAGATGGAAATAAAGGGAAACTGTATGCTTTACTGGCTTATAATGTCATTCTGATAACTGGAAAGAACAATAACTGTGGATATAGACAGATAGATAGATAGATAGATAGATAGATAGATAGATAGATAGATAGATAGATAGATAGATAGATAGATAGACAGCTAAGTACCACTTAACAATAATGCTACCCTTATAGGGGATTTATAAATGGTTTATAATTAGGTTATTAATTAGTTTCTGAACACTGTATAAATCATTAATTAACAATTATAAACAAATTGCAACACAGTTTTTAAACTTTGATGCGAGCTCACTTTTTTGCAAGATCAAGTTACTGTTGTACTTTTTATCTGTCTATTCTGTTAAATCTCAGATCTTGCTAGTTACTTAGCCTATTTTATCTTGTCCCTTTATCAGTCATCATGTTACACTTATTTATTAATGAGTTACTACCATGTATAACTGGCAAAAGGAAGCCTTATTGTAAAGGGTAAAACACATCACCATTTATTAATGAGTTACTTCTAGGGGTGTAATGATTCACCGATATGAATAGGAAACCGGTTTTAACGTTAAAGATGTGGCTACATCGATACACGGACCCCTGGATCGATCTAAATGTACCATGAACCAGTTGATGGCCCGATTCTAAAGTCACGGATCGCTTGACTGAAGCTTTGCTGCTAATTCTACTTTAGAATAAACTAAGTTGCTGTGGAAGACTCACTGATCTAACATTACAAGTCATGTTACTTTCAAAATAATAATAACCTCCTATCATTCGCTAATAAATCTGCACAGCGTGTCGTGAAGACCTTCTGTCTTTTACGAGAGTAACGAGGTAAAAACAAGAACAAGATGTCCGACAACACTGACACGGTTTCCAGTGCACCATCAGGTCTAAAATCTAAAGTTTGTGCTTACCGGAAAAGTAATACATGATAATAATGTGATAATGTGTCTTAGTAATGAGGAGGGCTGCTGATAGCATGCTGAAAATGTCATGTTAAACAATATTGCCAAAGCCTTAGTGATTTGGTATCTGGTAATTTGATATGTTAATTTGATATGCCATAATTTGATATGCCAAATGAAACTTTTTGACTATTAAGATATGTTAATGGTGGTTAAATGTTAGTAACTTATTAACATATATGTGATGAAGCTGACAGGTATAAATGCTGGCTGATGGAGAAGAGAAAGTTAGCTAAGTAACCTCTGAGATCTGAGGCTGAACAGTACAGGTACAGGTCACAGTTGTCCTTTTTATCTAATGTGTTATAACACCTTATTAATGATTCATAAAGTGTTCACAACATAATTAATAAACTAATAATAAACTATTCATAAACCCCTTATAAGGGAAGTCTTACTGTAAAGTGGTACCAATATATATATATATATATATATATATATATATATATATATATATATATATATATATATATATATATATATATATAGACAGATGCTTTGTTGATTCTGTGGGAAATTTAGGCCTCCAGTAGCTTATACGACACATACAGAACACTAATACACACAAGAATAACAAAAACACAGCAGTGAGGTGACAGTCTAGCCACCAGAACTACTACAGAGAGCTGTCACTATGATAGATTATGTTCCAGTGGGGGTAGTGCAGATGCAATGAGATTAACAGTGCAAGAATAATATAATATAATATAATATAATATAATATAATATAATATAATATAATATAATATAATATAATATAATATAATTACTGTAAATAACATAAAATGCAAATTAGAGATAAGTACATAAACAAATACAATACAAAACTGTGCATAAGGCTAACATAGCCAGTAACAGACAGTCCAACAGGCCAATCATAGAATGCAGTAGAGCATGGTTAGCAACGGAGAGGCAGCATCACCCCTAACAGGCAATTGCACCCTGCCATCTGGGAGGAGTTGAATAGCCGTATGGCCTGGGGGCCAAAGACTTCCTTGGTCTGACTGTTCAGCCGGACTGAGACAACAGTCTACCACTGAACATACTCCTCTGCCCAGTGATTATGCTGTGCAGAGGGTGATGGGCATTGTCCATGATGGACAACAGTTTATTTAGGGTCTTATTCAGAAATGGTAAAAATTATAAAAAAAATTAGCATTCAGAGGAGATTAAATATATGGTTAAGAAAAACTATAGTTGTCCAGGGCCCAGGAGGTTTTAGTGAGGCAGTTTGTGCCCCAGATTTCAGGTTATATTTGTTTATATATCTGCTTATATCTGTGTTTTGCAGAACGCTGAACTGCTCAAGTGTATCAACGATTCCACATGAGCAGCCTTTAGAGGTCACCGAACCACAAAGAAAAACAGAGAGGTTTTTGTACAGTGATATTTCACTGTGTGAATGGAGTCTCTTCACTGTGAGCACAATGATACTCGGCTTCATCCTCTATCTGGACTCCACTTATGGTGAAAGTGGTCAGTGCACCACTGCGTGAACCACTGAATCTTTCGGGAACACCTGATGCTCTGCTTGTGCTATAATAAATAATCATTTTGGGGGTTTGTCCAGGTTTAAACTGATACAAGCCCATATCATTCCCAATATCCCGTGAGGCTTGACAGAGAATCTGGACAGTGTTCCCAGGCTGAACAGAGATAACAGGAGGAGACTGATCCACCGTGATGATCCCCAGTGAAGCTGAGAAGAGAGAGAGAGAGAGAGAGAGAGAGAGAGAGAGAGAGAGAGAGAGAGAGAGAGAGAGAGAGAAAGAGGATACGGTATCAAAGTTTCATTAAGTTGAGGGCACAACTGCATAGAGAAGAACCTTATTGAAACATAAACTCACCTTTACTCCAGAGAGTGAAGAAAAAGACAAAGATGTGAAATGTTGGGAACATGTTGTTGTCCTGGTGGATCGTGAATGCAGCAGGTGAGATGTGTGTTGTGGACTGTGCTGAGTAGAGCTTTAAGAGGAGTGGAAATGAAACTGTATGTAAATGCTGGACTCGGGTCTCTATCTTTAGACCGTGGCTCTGCTATGGCTTTTAACAGCTCATGTTTGATCATTTCTCTGATGAAACATGTTCTTTTTTGTTACATTTTTTTTAAAAGTTATGTTTAAACTCCATAAAATACAGCCGTAGATTCAGTGCACTATATTATTCTATCATCATCATAAGAAACGTCATTTAATACTATTTTGTAGTCCGTTTTAAACTGTCAAATATCAGTCAAAACCAAAATATTAAAATTGGCTAATGTGGTTGAGGTGTTTAGAAGGAAACATCTTGAGCTGTAGCAACTTATATGAATTGTCTATAATTAATCAGACAACTGATCTATCTTTCATCAGTCTGCCCATTCTCATGGAGGATGAATACATCCATATGACAGTGATTATTCCATTATTTCTTTGTGGTTATCAATCGTGGCTCCGCATGACGCTATGCTCCAAAAAATTGTTGTACAGTGACATGTTTTTGTTGTTTCCATCATTTATGTTGAATGTTTCTATAATTTGAATGCAAATATTGTTGTTTTTTTACATGATGGCAAGTTTCACTTGTACTGATACTTTTTTGATCCTAATATTATCCAACAGTGGCATCATGATAAGATTCAAGAGTCTTCAGCTTCCTAATGCATGTACGAACACACGTTCAAACACACACACACACACACCCCTTCCAAAAAACCACACAGGTTTGCGCTCAATTCAAATAGGTCTTGAAGAGTCCTAACACAAGGAGTGGCATGTAAACACTGTGCCTTAGTTCCTCAATGGACCATCTGATATGAATATATCACAACATCACACCAAGAGCCAGCACTTTCAATCTCACCATTCCACATCAAATTCTCACAAAAGGGTAACAGAGACAAACCAGGAAAACAAGATGTTACTGTTCAAAAACCTTAGGAGCTTTGTACATATGGTCAATGTAGACAGGGAAAATTTTCTTTCATTTGTTCTGCTTAAGGCTGTAATAACACACAGCCTTCACTTTAAGTACTGTTGTGGATCAGGAACTAAAGAAAAATGGAATGACAGTCACTGGTAACTCAGGGGTGCAAGCAACAATGGAATATGAATAAATAGAAACTTTGTGATGTTGTGGCTGATAATGTTATTTTAGCAATTGACAAGAATAATAATAGTCAATGTAACTGTTTTTCAAGGGGGGTGAATTTTTTTTTCCCCCCAAAATATTATAGTCATCCAGTGTTGTGGGAATTCTGAGAAACAGCTTCTGATACATGGTTTAGATTTAGACATCTGTGCTTGAACTGCTCTAGCGTATCAGTGATTCAACAGTCTAAGTGATCACTGAAGTTGAGAGAAAAACAGAGAGGTTTTTGTATGGTGATATTTCACTGTGTGAGTGGAAGCTCTTCACTGTGCCCACAGTGATACTCAGCTTCATCCTCTATCTGGACTCCACTGATGGTGAAGGTGTGATCAGCTCCTGTCCATGAGCCGCTGAAACGACTCGGGGTCCCAGAGAATCGTGTTTTACCATTGTATATAAGGAGTTTTGGAGGTTGTCCTGGTTTCTGCTGGTACAGCTCCATATCATCATTTATAACTTGTGAGGCTCGACAGAGAATTGTCACTGTGTCCCCAGGGTTAACAGATATGACACGAGGAGACTGATCCACTGTGATGATCCCCAGTGAACCTGAGAAGAGAAGAAGACCACACATACAGTGTTTTACCACTGTGGTACATTTTTACCCTGAGGAAAAAAGGGAACAGTTCAAAGAAAGAACTGAATTAAGAAAAGTGGATCTATAATGAAGAATTCACAAATCAAACTCTGCTCACATTTTGTCCAAATGGCCATAAGAGCCCAAATATGAAAAAATGAAATCATTCTGTACAGGTTGATGTAGAGGAGCTCTGGCTGGTTTTGAGTTATGTGTCCACAGATGCTTTGAGGACAGTCTTTAAGGGCTGGAGACATGAAACAGCATGCAAATGATGTCTCTTTTTCTCTCTACTCTCAGACAAACTGACATTTAAATGTCAGTTAGCATCACACTCAATAGAGTAATAAAAATATATTTAAATGGTATGCACCAATTATATCAAAGTGTGCTATTATGTTTGCCAAAATCCACACTTAGAGTTAATATTTAAAACAAAAAGCTCAACTCCAGAAGATTTCAAAATGTAATTGATATTAACTGTGCGATTGTTGCTTGGCTGTAATCTTAAATACAAATTTCAACATATTCAATGATTAGGCACACTTTTGCCTGATTCTGTGTATTCAAACACTCTTTTAAATATTTTGAAGAACATGTATAGACATATATAACACCATGTGACTGGTATGACTGGTATCTGATAATGATGGTAACTAAAGTAAACATTTCTCTGTTCCACTACATCTTATGTCCAGACCCTCATAATGGTAGAGGTGGTGAGAATTACACTCAGTTACTTGGGAACCTGTGGGAGATGCTGGAGGTCACATGATCGCTGTAACAGCCACAAACCAGTGGCTTATGGGACCAGACTGTTCAGACGTCCAGTTTCCCTTGGCTGAAAGTGAACTGCATATAGTTGTCCCATGATGTTCAAATGACTTTATCTTTCTGCAGTGTCCCTAATTGAGGATGACATGTTACACTATACTATGATAGTTACTATCATTCACATTAAATGCATATCCATGTTTTGCATATACATTGAAATAAACAGCACTGTAAAGAGGAACATATTCCAATTTTGATGACTTGTTTCCTGATTTAGATCCAGCATTTATTTAGGGAGATATTGGTTGTGTAATCATAAAATATCAGTGGATCATTTTGGCAAGAGTGTGTCTTTAGCTGTCTGTCTCTTATACCGATTTAACTGTCAGTTTCAGTATGTTAGTTGTTTGAGGTTCCATGGTTCAGTACCCCTGAGCTATTTTTACCAATGCAAATCTCCCAGAATTGCCCCATGGTTATTTTCACTCATGGGAGTGCTGGGGGCAGGTGTTCACAGACAGCTCACTGTGACCGTGACTGTGTGGTGCTGTGTATTCAGGAAGTCAGGCTGTGGTTAACATGGTAATCTACATTAACACAAGAGACTCCATTCCTGGTTTAATTTCCTGTTCATAAAATTGATCTAAATATTTCGGACTTTTAGGAACCTGTAAGGTGCCCTTTCTGCTATGTATCCGACAATGACAATGAATGGATAAAATCAGCTGATTTTTTGTTTGTTTATTTGTTTCTTGGTTCCATTTGCATGAGACAGCCCTGCTGCAAATTCAAGGTTTGTGTACCCAGTAAATAACTGAAGAAAAAAACTTCTGAGTAGCTGTGATTCAAAACCTATGGACAGTTTTACTATTGCATGACCTGTAGGGGGAACTGTAAGTCTGAGATTCACTCACTGTCCAGGCCTGAAAGACAGCGTTTATTCTGCTGCTTTAAGCTGCCACCTCACGCACTTCCCCTTCACTTGTTGATACGACCTCTGTGGAACATGACTGCTACTGCTGCCCTGTTCACTCTGTCACTGCAGCACAGTAGTGTAGCAGTTAACACTGACACCTCACAAGAAACAGGCTGGGGCTTTGAGTCCTGTTCGCGGCTCCTCTTTGCGTGGGGGATTTACTTTTCTGGTTTTCTCCCACATATGGAAACTGTATCTTTGTAGACACACAGCACCCAGTTCACGGTTTCTGTCAACCTCTCTGGAGTTGTCGTGTGGTACAAGTATCCCATCATACACTGGTATAAGCCATCAGGGACGTACTCTGACTTCTGGTGAAAATACAGGTTTTCCTCTTTCTCCAGCACCATGGACAGCACATGGCCACCCCATCGTGTAGCCCAGAGTCTAGGAACTATGTTTGTTTTCAGTCTTTGCCCATTGATTGCTAGTCCGTTGGCCACCACAACTAAAGAGGAGGATATTGAGGGGCAGTGGTGAAGTTCCAACTTTTCACAGCTTTCATAATCATTCAATAAGTATCACAGGACAAATATCGAGAGAAGCTGAATATGCATCAAGTACACAAAAATACAGTTAGTAACAAAAATTCACAGGATTGATGAAAAATACAATGATTGGAATACCATGTTATAAACACATTCTATATGTATTGTGGATCACTTATTTCTGCACAGGCCTCAAAAAGTCATCTTCATCTTTGTCCATTTGTGTCTTTGCTGAAGATCATCCAACTACACAGCATTTAGTGGGGCCTTGAGTTGTGATTTGAAGCCTACCAGAGTTGGGGCTCTGTGGTAGTTAACTTTGTGGTTGTGATTTTTGAGAATGGTGGGATTGGGCATTATTTCTGTGGTATGAGCTGGCTGATTGCTTTTGCATTATATGCTGTATAGTTGCAGCAAGGTGCTCATACTGACATAGTGTAGACTGTATGACCTTAGACATGGATACCCTGTGTATTGCCACAGACTACTCTTTTTAGCTTGGGTGTTTAATCATCACGTAAATGTAGAAAATAGTCCTAATCAGTTGGTTACTTGTGACAATTTTTAGAACATAAGGTTTGAATATCATCTGTAAGTCTATGTATTTCTTCTGATTTAATACAGGCTATTCACATTGGGATGCTGAGAGTATGCAACACCTGCTGTACACATACCACAGGCGGCAGTGTTGGAAAAGGGGTGACGTGAGGAAAAGGGTCGGCTCTCAGTGGTGAAGTGAAGGATAACAATCAGTGGAGGGTCCTTGGTGTTTTTTATATGAACGTGTTTTATGTAAGCTGAGCTGAATGCTGATCTCTGCATTTGGATTCAGTTTTCTTTTCCTGTAACAAGACTTCCTGTGTTAACATGAGGAGCAGCACAGACACAGAGCCCGATGTTTTGGAACTCTAAACTTATCAAGTGCAACTGTCTTTTTATTTCACAAAGAAATGTTGAATAATTTTATCTGTACAGAACCTTAAGGAACTTTTTTCTTCTTTTTTTATGTGGAAAAGATATTTACTGACTCACAGCCTCAATATAATCAATATTTCTTTGACTTTCATATTCATACTTTTTCCTGAAGTTCAGTACATGCATCATCTTTTGAGTTCTAGCAATAAAGAAAGTTTATTTGTTTATTTTCATATTTCAATGTGATTCATTTTTATCCTTGTGTTTTGCTTTTAGCTTTGTTTTGGGAGACACAAGAACATTTGAACCAGAAAATTATGTTAAAAATGGAATTATTTAAACGTAATGTTGATTGCAATAATAAAAATATCATATCACACTGGCAAAGCAGGTAGCATCCTTTATTTTTAAGCTGTCAACAAATGTTATGAGAGCACATTTTTTGAAAATCAGATACAGCTTTGAGTTAAGCAGTTGCTTTATATTAATCACAGTTGTAGTTTTTTTTCCCCAACAATTTATTTGAATGGCTACTTTCTACAATAGTCTTATTTTTTATTAAAAGATTGAAATCTATCATTTCCGTTAAAGATGATAGCATTTTAATTTAAGCTGAGATGGTATCCGCATCTAAGAAAAAAATCATCTGAAGTAAACTATCACGTGCTACGAAAGCGAGAAACGGAAAAACGTATAGAAAAAGAGAAGTGAAACGTTGAACGCAGGCAACTGTAACACATTCATTAGCATAAGCTGCTTACACATCTGTTCTACTCCGTTTCACACTGACTCTTGTTCAGGCTTCCAGTGACAGGCGTCCCCTGGCTTTCGTGTTGAACTTTGCATGTGAAGACTTCAGCGGCGTTCCAGTCGGACTCGGACAGAGTGAGACTGCTACTCATGCTGTACTTCCCATCCGACTGTTTGACCGGCTGGCTGTCCTGCTTGTTTGCCGACACCTCCCGTCCGTCAACCGTCCAGCTCACTGTGACGTGGTCAGGGTAAAATTCTCTGACTAGACAGACCACGGTGGCTTGTTTAGACCTGGTGATTTCTTGTGGGAGTGGGCTTAGCAGTTTCAGCTTTGGGGAGGATGGGGGGCCTAAAAGAAACAACAACAAACTTCTGAAATGTGCATTGTGGACCTGCAATAAATTGCATAGTCTGCTAAAATGAGATATTTGATTCGAGATTCAAGAATTTATTTATCACATGCTTAACTGTACAAGTACAACAGCAATGAAATGAACTGGACCAACTCCAACACCGACAACTGTGCAAACGTAAAGCTATAATAAAATTAAATAAAGAAAAAAAGAAATATAACGCTACTTAGAGGGAAGTAACAGAGAATCAGCATAAAATAATAATATAATTTATGTACAGGGAAGTAACAATTTGTAAGTGTAACAATATGAAGTAACAATTGCGAGTGTATAAACAATTTAAATTTGCAATATGAGACCTGTGCCATTCAAATTACACAACCAACAACTGGACCAAAAAAGGAGGAAAGAAGATTCAGTTGGCATGCTCAGATTTTTGTTGACTATGAACATGTTATTTGTGCTTGACGCATTTTTAGGAAATCCTAACATTAACATAATGGTAATGCCCCAGTCCAACTAAACTTGGAAGGATTTTATTTTCAATGATGTACTGCACATACTCATACTTTACAGTTTCTTTTACTGAATATAAAATACATATCTCCTACTCTAATTATAAATTCTAAAGAAATGAGGAAATTCTCCAGAGTCGGATTACAGCAAAAACTATTTTTCTGTTTGCAATGTGTGTCCATAGTTACTAACATGCGTAACAGATTGTATTGGTAAAGATATTTGTGCTGAGAAAAATGTTAAATAAATAACACTTACTTATTGCTTGCAATTATTAATATAGCTAATAATTATTTTAAACAAAATTTAACCCCAACAAAAGGAATGAAAAGAAAAGAAATATGTTTATACATGGTCGGTTTAGTTTTCCTCTTAGAACAGTTTTCACATACACTTAATACTTTGCTGCTGCATTACTCACTGACTTGTATTCCTTAAAATAAAGGAAATGAGCTTGCAGACATTTAACTGTCCTGGAAATCAACTAATAAACTGAGAATGTTGACTTACGTTTCACGGTGAGTTTGGTACCTTGCCCAAACATGTACCACAGTGATTGAAACAAGCACAGTCGCTGTACAAAAACCTCTCCTCTGAACTTAAAGGAACTGTCTGACTGAATTAAAGTATTTTTAAGTATCTAAAACTTCATATTTATCATACCTAGAGAGATAAGAGAATCATTTAAAAACTCTGTTACAGAATGTATGCCACAACTTGCAGATTTTGAGTTTTAAATTTTAATTGAAATGTAAAAAGTCTTAAAACACCTGCCATCTACTGGTAGTGTTGTAAATTTAAGACCCTAAGTTATCTACATAAAACTGATTATGAATAAGATACAAAAAATATCAAAGAATCAGGTGATAACCATTGTGCCTACCGTACTGGATCCTGGCAGTTGTAGTGTGGATCCAAAGGCAGCAAAACTTAGCCAGTGTTTCTCAACATCTCCAGATCATTCCAGCAGACACAGAAGTATATTCCATAAAAGTAAGTCCCCATATCCTTTAATTCCACATTTCTCACAATATAGGCAAAATCTTTGGTGCACTGAGTCCAGGATCCACAGCATTGTTTTCCAGGGAAGCTGGCAGCATGTAACTCATACAGAATTAGCCATGGTGCTGACCCAGGTCTAACAAAATAGTCCGACACAGTCCTGTATAGTTAAGGCATCCAGGACAGAAAAGGATGTGATTGCTTGATGATCACCCGGGTAGAATCTGAGGGACGGATGATAATGTAAGTTCTTGTTAAAGTCGTTTTAAAAAAAGTGGTAGAGAAAAAATTTAAAGAAGACATCTTCCAATCCATTAAGAATGGAATTAAATGTTTAGAAAATCAATGATACTGATACTGCAAAAAGCGTAATCAAAACTGACCTTGAATTAAATTAAATACAAAATCCATGATGAGTAGCAGCAGTGTTGCCATGTTGTTCGTTTTGAGCTATTTTAACAGTGAGATACATTAGTTAAAGCACAGCAGATGAACCCCTTTGTCAAAAATAACAGAAAGTGCTATAAACAGGAAAAAGGAAACTGAAATGGTATGCAAATGGTTTAATGTTAAAAATGTCTAGTTAACAATGACAAGATAGTAAACATAACTGTGTAGAAATATCATTTTACATGGATTTACATGGATGAGTGTAAGTATGAAATGTATGTATTATACTGAAAAGGTTAGTTACACTAATTATATTGTTAACTTGTCAATACATTCTGGGGCAGCCTGAAATGTAATTACTTTCTTGAATTTAATGCTGAATTCCATTTGCCTCGGACGTCGGAACACAGAGCTGGGAATGACGTCACACCCGAGTTCACTGCATTCCCAAAAAACAAGTGGGAAAACCGTTTTAGCCAGGTTAGCTGTTGTTAGCCATTGTTAGCAATACCAGTTGATAACAACACATTAAGCGGTATTTTGCGCATACAAATGCTTTAGCAACATGTCCACAGTTGTACTGTTTGTACAACTGATTTAATGAGACAACTAAGACAGAAGTGCCAATAAACAGTAAACTACAACAGCTTTCACTACTTCGTTGGTGAGGTTCCTCCGACTTTCTGAGTTGGAAATCTGCCTTCAGGGGGCGTTCCCGTTGAAATTTACGACTGGGAACTCGGAAATTCCGACTTCCGAGTTCAAATGGAATGCAGCATAAATTGCATAGCTTTGAATACCAATGCAACATGTTTCTGGGGGCGAGCAGAACAACATGTTACTGAAAGACTATGCTATTAGGACAAACTCAACTTCATCCTCTATTTGAACTCTTCTGAAAGTGAAAGTGGTCAGTGCCTCATTGTATGAGCCACTGCGTCTCTCAGAACCAGTATCCTTTCAGGTTCATCAGAGAATCTGTAAAGTGTTCTGAGGTGAAGCTCTGTGTTCCAACCAAGGAGAGATGGCTCACCTTAGATTACCAAAGTGATTTCAGCCTGAGAGTCTCGACAAGGTCAGCTACATCAGAGTAGGAATCATGACTGGCTGTTCCATTTCCACGACCTTATTTACTTTGACAATCAACATGCAAATAAAATCTGCTGAACCAGGGTGCTAAAGCCCCAGGTCTAAGTCGAGGAACCACCAAGATGGAGAAGTTCCACTTCTCCATCTAAAGTGCACTCATCCCTACCATCTGTGAGAAGCTTGTGAAAATCCTGGGGAAAATTTTTGATGGCAACGTCAGAGACGTAATATGGATCAGCAGCACCTGTGAGTAGCTGGAGGGGTGATTGAGAGATGTTGAGGAGATGGGCCTCCTTGGTAAATTCAAGGCCTGGATCTACAAGCATGGCACTCTGCTAAGGATCCTGTGGCCACTGCTGAGTTTCCTATCTTTACCTAAGGAGATGTCTGGGTCTTCCAAGGGGCTTGAGCATTATTGCCCCCTGTGGAAACACCCATAATCTGAGACTCTCCTTTAAAGCCATCAGAGAAGAGTTGAAATTGTTAAGAGGTGCTGTAAATCAGAGAGTGAAGCTACACAAATGTCTCTGGGGTAATAGTAGCAGTGGAAACAGGTATATAATGGAGAGCAAAGGATGTAGTTTAGCAGGCGGAGTCATGGCTTTGCCATGGACCCTGGTGAAGAATGTTGACCAAAGGAAGGGTGGGCATGGGAAACTCAGCTTCCTCCTTTTACAACACAGCCCAAGGAAGTGAGCTGAGGCAGCCAGTCCAGAATAACATGAGAGCAGCCATTGAGGTGGAGAGGAATGAGAGGTCCAGTAGAGCAGTGCGAATGAGGGAGCAAGACGCCTGGAAAAATGGACCAGTGTATCAGAAAGGAAGATCACGTGGACTGACCTATGGTAGACAGAGCCACACTACATGTTCTAATAGTTCGTGTTGTCTGGGATGTCCTCCATTAATCAGCTTTGTCAGTAAGCGAGAGGCCAAATACCACACCTAGTGCAGTGGTGAGTTTTCTGGCAGCTGATGACAGATTTGGGCACACAACTCAAGATAACCCTAACGTATTGCCAAGACCACCTTCAGACAAAATCACCATGTTATTATCATGCTAGAGCTGACTGTGCCTGTCACGACTTTCAAAAGAGGCTGGATGCACACGCAGATAAATTTCTCTCTTTATTTAAAGTAAACAAGAATTTCACTTACAGACTCGAGAACAGAACCTTGGCAGAAACAAGAAAATGAACGTGACCTGGAGGAAATATCCAAACCATGCCAACACAAAGAAACAGAGGAAACCAAGGAGTACTTATATCAAACTAAACGAGATATAACTCACTAAACACAGGTGAGAGCAATGATTGAAAGACTAAACAGGACTGAACCAAAAACTGACAGGGGGGGGGGGGGCAAGAGAAAACAGAACCCAGACCCAACACTAGAGGGAGAACAGAGGGACCAGGGCGTGACAGTGCCATGGGAAGAAGATACAGAGGAAGCCTCTTGGACAGCAGTGGGCAAATCCGGTCCTGGAGGGCCATGGTCCTGCTGTTTTTCTTGTCGACCAACTAAATACAGTCTCTGATTGGCTGAAGAGCATGCACACCTGTTTTCAAAGTGAAAATCAACAGGTAGCTAAGCGGTGAAAACAAAAACCGGCAGGACACCGGCCCTCCAGGACTGGATTTGCCCACCCCTGCTCTAGGAGGAAGAAGGAAAAGTATGAAAGCCTGTTTAGTCACTTCCACAGACAAGACTGAGGGATCAGGTGCCTGCCGGTGGAGGTAACCTGCAGACACTTTGCAGGTGAATTCCTCTGTAATGTTTATGCCAAACGTGGCATCACTAATGGGCCATCTACAACAACACTGAGGTTTGAGGGAAAGTTTCCATATGGCTTTGAATCAAGAGACGGGATCCATGGGATTTTGCTGCTAGGGCTAAAAGCTGAAGTGTGATCAACCTCATGTCTCATTCCTCATCCCCCTTGTTTGCGAAAATGACCAAAATGCATCCCTCTCATTAACCTGCCATCCCCCTATATACTCTAAAGAATAGTGTCAGTGACCATCGGGCCATCAGGTCAGTCACTGTTAGGCCATACCCCCTGTTGGCCATTGCGCCATCCCCCCTGTTAAAAAAGTAGTTTGTGACCCAATTTTCAGATGCTTACGTCTGTGTTTTGCAGAACGTTGGACTGCTCAAGTGTATCAACAATTCCACATGAGCAGCCTTTAGAGGTCACTGAACCACAAAGAAAAACAGAGAGGTTTTTGTACGGTGATATTTCACTGTGTGAATGGACGCTCTTCACTGTGAGCACAATGATACTCAGCTTCATCCTCTATCTGGACTCCACTGATGGTGAAAGTGGTCAGTGCACCACTGTATGAACCACTGAATCTCTCAGGAACACCTGATGCTCTGCTTGTGCTATAATAAATAATCCTTTTGGGGGTTTGTCCTGGTTTAAACTGATACAAGCCCATATCATCCCCAATATCCTGTGAGGCTCGACAGAGAATCTGTATGTTGTTCCCAGGCTGAACAGAGATGACAGGAGGAGACTGATCCACTGTGATGATCCCCAGTGATGCTAAGGAGACAGAGAGAGAGAGAGAGAGAGAGAGAGAGAGAAACAGGATACAGTATGAAAGTGTCATTAAGTTGAGGACACAACTGCATAGAGAAGAATCTCATTGAAACATAAACTCACCTTTACATGTTGTTGTACTGGTGGAGTGTGAAGGCAGCAGGTGAGATGTGTGTTGTGGACTGTGCTGAGTAGAGCTTTAAGAGGAGTGGAAATGAAACTGTATGTAAATTGTTATCTCTGCTCTCTCTCAGCACCGAAGCGCATTGGCACAGCCACAATCATGTTCATATTTGGAGCATCATTTCCTTTCTTTTATATTTTTAAATCTGTGTACATCACAGCAGTAAAGCACATGATTGGTAAAATATAATGTTGAGTTGAACGTATTTCCATCATTTCTTTATAGTTTTAGCTCGTCAGTGTGATTTCTTTTTCCTGCCAAAATTCACTTTTTGTTACTTTTTGATCCACATATTTTCCAAACCTGACAGTAGCATCAAAAGGTGAACACCAAGATTAGATTCAAGACTCTTCAAATTTCTAATGCATGTACAAACACACACACACACACACACACACACACACACACGCACGCACACACACACACACACACACACACACACACACAGTATAGTTTTTACGGAGCAGTGTATTACTGGTGTTACTGGCTATAAATTTAGCTTTCACGCATCTGTGTATTTCAGGAAGTTGAACTTCTGCCAAGCAGTAACATTTCCACATGAATAAACTCAACTGATTACTGAAGCTCAGAAAAACAGAGATGTTTTTGTACGGCGATATTTCACTGTGTGACTGGATACTCTTCACTGTGAGCACAATGATACTCAGCTTCATCCTCTATCTGGACTCCACTGATGGTGAAAGTGGTCAGTGCACCACTGTATGAACCACTGAATCTCTCAGGAACACCTGACATCCGAGAAGTACTATCATGAATTAGATGTTTTGGTGCTTGTCCTGGTTTAAACTGGTAAAGCTCCATATCATTCCAAATATCCTGTGAGGCTCGACAGAGAATCTGTACGGTGTTCCCAGGCTGAACAGTGATAACAGGAGGAGACTGATCCACTGTGATGATCCCCAGTGATGCTGAGGAGAGAAAGAGAGAGAGAGAGAGAGAGAGAGCAGATACAGTATGAAAGTGGCATTAAGTTGAGGACACAACTGCATAATAAAGAATCCCATTGAAACATAAACTCACCTTTACTCCAGAGAGTGAAGAAAAAGACAAAGATGTGAAATGTTGGGAACATGTTGTTGTCCTGGTGGAGTGTGAAGGCAGCAGGTGAGATGTGTGTTGTGGACTGTGCTGAGTAGAGCTTTAAGAGGAGTGGAAATGAAACTGTATGTAAATTGTTATCTCTGCTCTCTCTCTCAGCACCGAAGCGCATTGGCACAGCCCTGATCATGTTCATATTTGGAGCATCATTTCCTTTCTTTTACATTTTTAAATCTGTGTACATCACAGCAGTAAAGCACATGATTGGTAAAATATAATGTTGAGTATTTCCATCATTTCTTTATAGTTTTAGCTCGTCAGTGTGATTTCTTTTTCCTGCCAAAATTCACTTTTTGTCACTTTTTGATCCACATATTTTCCAAACCTGACAGTAGCATCAAAAGGTGAACACCAAGATTAGATTCAAGACTCTTCAACTTTCTAATGCATGTACAAACACACACACACACACACACACACACTTTCTGAATAACACACAGGTTTATATTCAATTGAAATAGTACTTGAAGTCCTCTAACATGGGGAGAAGCATGCAGACACTGTGCAGTAATTCCTAAATGGACCATCTGATATGGATGAAAGTATCATCACATTAAAGCCAAGGGGCAGCATTTTAACAGCTTCAGTCTCATTGTTTCACGTCAAATCCACACAGTTGGGTGACAGAGACAAACCAGGACAGCAGGATGTTACTGTTCAACAACCTTAAGAGATTTGTGTATATGGTCACTGTAGACAGGGAAAATTTTCTTTCATTTTGTTGTGCTTAAGGCTGTAATACCACACAGTCTTCACTTAAAGCACTGTTCTGAAACAGGGACTAAAGAAAAATGTATCAACGGTGACTGATGACATAGGGCTACAAACAACAAAGGGATATGAATAAATGGAAACTTTGTGGCTCATAATGTTATTTTATCAATTGAAGAGAACACTGTGATATAGCTGATTCTCAAGGGGAATGAAATATATCTTTTTAAAGATATTGCAGGCATCAAGTGTTGTGAGAGTTTAGAGAAACAGCTTGTGATCCATATTTTAGATTCAGACATCTGTGTGTTACTGACAGCTGAACTGCTCAAGCATATCAGAGGCTCAGAAAAGCAGAGAGGTTTTTGTACAGAGATATTTCACTGTGTGAATGGACGCTCTTCACTCTGAGCACAATGATACTCAGCTTCATCCTCTATCTGGACTCCACTGATGGTGAAAGTGGTCAGTGCACCACTCAATGAACCACTGAATCTCCCAGGAACACCTGATGCTCTATACATACTATCTCGAATGATTAGTTTTGGTGCCTGTCCAGGTTTAAACTGGAAAAGCTCCATATCATCCCCAATATCCCGTGAGGCTCGACAGAGAATCTGTACAGTGTTCCCAGGCTGAACAGAGATGACAGGAGGAGACTGATCCACTTTGATGATCCCCAGTGATGCTGAGGAGAGAGAGACAGAGAGAGAAAGAGCAGATACAGTATGAATGTGGCATTAAGTTGAGGACACAACTGCATAGAGAAGAACCTTATTGAAACATAAACTCACCTTTACTCCAGAGAGTGAAGAAAAAGACAAAGATGTGAAATGTTGGGAACATGTTGTTGTCCTGGTAGAGTGTGAAGGCAGCAGGTGAGATGTGTGTTGTGGACTGTGCTGAGTAGAGCTTTAAGAGGAGTGGAAATGAAACTGTATGTAAATGACTTTCTTTTTTTCCCCCTTTCCACACCAATAACCATTATTTTCTTTTTAATGCTGCTCATCTCTATACATCTCTATTCTACAACAACTGTTTTAATGGACTGTTAGAAAAATGCTAGCCGGTTATGATTGTACTTTCATCACCAGTATTCCGCAAAAACAAATTAAACATTTATTTACATTTATCTTTGCACTCTGCAATGACTAAAGTTATGGTCTTTCCTGATTGTAACATTTAAGCCATTAGTAAGCTATAGTCTGCAATGTTTGTTAGGCTCAGTCTTCAACCATGTGGTCATGTTCATTACATGCAATATATGATGACATACAAATTAGATAAATCAGATTAATGAGGTAATGAATTTCTGTATTTTTTCTTAAGCGGTAAACTTCTTTTCATCCTGTAATTGCATTTTTCATGACAAGATCACACAAAACTTCACAAACTGCAAATAATTTTTCACGTAAATCATCATGTTTGTTTGATGTGAGTTTTTTGCTTGCTGTTATAAACGTTTGACACTATTTAAGAAGAAGAAAAAAACACGTACTTTATTGGTCACACTCTGAGCAGTGAGTATTGAAATGCAGCCTCTGCATTTAACCCATCCTTCCACCAGTGAACACACACACTCTAGAGCAGTGAGCACACACACACACACACTCTATGAGCTAGGAGCAGTGGGCAGTGGACAGGTCTTTTTGCCAGTGCCTTGGTCAAGGTCACTGACAGGAGTACTAGCACACATGTCCTTTGTGGTGGGAGGAAACTGGAGCACCCGGAGGAAACCCACACGTGCAAACTCCCCACAGAAAGGACCTTGGACGGCCAGGATTTGAGGTATGCATTACACATTCAGGCCGGGATTTGAACCCAGGGCGTTCTCTCTGGGAGGCAACAGTGCTCACCGCTGAAGCCCTAGTGCTTGAATATGCATACCAGAGGACACATGGGTGTAACCGCACATTCTTTGGGGGGGGGTCGTGACCCTCCGCCAATACTGAGAAAATACCAATCTGTCCCTCCCAATATACAGTAGACTCCTTTAATGAACCCTGCCAGGAATTATGTCTCTTCTTATTTCCTATTTACTTTCAATTTATTTCCATTTGTTAAGGAAAACATGAGTGTGTAACCCCCACCTCTCAATGGTACATTTGCTTGCATGGTTATCTAGCAAACACATCTCGGATTGATTTAGCACGTCATTCTGTGCTGTGATGGTAATCTGACAGGTTTTCTAATTTGGTCAGTCAGTGGAGGTGAACTACGATGGAGTGCTAGGGCCACAATGAGGGGAAAAAAAAACCATTCTGAGATTTCGAGAATAAGGTTGTAATATTAGGAGAATAAAGTTGTAGTATAGGTATATATGTACGTGCAAGTGAAGTGTGTATATGTGCACGTGAAGTATTCAATTTTGGCCTAAGTGGCTTCTCAAACTACTGCTTTGGTTACAGATGTTTGAGAATATTGCTACGGTTATAGAAGCTTGACACTACTGATGAGGTTAAAGGTGTTTGGCATCATTGCTATACAAGACACATGACTGAAATTTCAACCACTGTTGGGGTAGAATATGTTGTGTGAATATTATGTATGAATAATGTATGAATATTATGGTGTTACTGTAAAGTCACTGTGATTTGTGACATTGTGGTGGAGATGTAGAGCAAATGTGAGTCTATCACAGGAAGCTGAACTACAGAACTGCAGCAGCATTGTCTTCACACAAACAAACTACAGCGATCAGTCAAGCTGACACAGAGAAAAGCAGAGAGGTTTTTGTACGGTGATGTTTCACTGTGTGAGTGGAAGCTCTTCACTGTGCCCACAGTGATACTCAGCTTCATCCTCTATCTGGACTCCACTGATGGTGAAAGTGTGATCAGCTCCTGTCCATGAGCCGCTGAAACGACTCGGGGTCCCAGAGAATCGCTTGTTACCATCGTATATAAGGAGTTTTGGAGGTTGTCCTGGTTTCTGCTGGTACAGCTCCATATCACTATGTATAACTTGTGAGGCTCGACAGAGAATTGTCACTGTGTCCCCAGGGTTAACAGATATGACATGAGGAGACTGATCCACTGTGATGATCGCCAGTGAACCTGAGAAGAGAAGAAGACCACACATACAGTGTTTTACCACTGTGGTACATTTTTACCCTGAGGAAAAAAGGAACAGTTCAAAGAAAGAACTGAATTAAGAGAAGTGGATCTGTAATGAAGAATTCACAAATCAAACTCTGCTCACATTTTGTCCAAATGGCCATAAGAGCCCAAGTATGAAAAAATGAAATCATTCTGTACAGGTTGATGTAGAGGAGCTCTGGCTGGTTTTGAGTTATGTGTCCACAGATGCTTTGAGGAGCTTTGAGGACAGTCTTTAAGGGCTGGAGACATGAAACAGAATGCAAATGATGTCTCTATGTCTCTCCACTCTTGATATTTAAATTTCTTCATTCAGCATCACATTCAATGGAGGAAAGTGAAAGCATCAAAACATTGCTTGGCTTTAAGTGTAAATGCAAATTTTAACTTATAGAATGAACATATATGCTCTGGCCTGATTCTGTGTATTCACTCATTTTGAAGAACATGTATAGACATATATAACACCATGTGACTGGTATGACTGGTATCTGATAATGATGGTAAGTAAAGTAAATATTTCTCTTTTCCACTACATCTAATGTCCAGGCCCTCATAATGGTAGAGGTGGTGAGAATTACACTCAGTTACTGGGGAACCTGTGGGAGATGCTGGAGGTCACATGATCACTGTAACAGCCACAAACCAGTGGCTTATGGGACCAGACTGTTCAGACGTCCAGTTTCCCTTGGCTGAAAGTGAACTGCATATAGTTGTCCCATGATGTTCAAATGACTTTATCTTTCTGCAGTGTAACTAATTGAGGATAACATGTTACACTATACTATGATAGTTACTATCATTCACATTAAATGCAAATCTATATTTTGCATATACATTGAAATAAACAGCACTGTAAAGAGGAACATATTCCAATTTTTGATAACTCGTTTCCTGATTTAGATCAAGTGTATGTTTAGGAAAATATTGGTTGTGCCATCATAAAATATCAGTGGATCATTTTAGCAATAGTGTGTCTTTGGCTCTCTGTCTCTTATATGGACTTAACTGTCAGTTTCAGTATATTTTGCATGTCAGTTGTTTGAGGTACCACGGTTCAGTACCTCTGAGCTATTTCTACCATTGTAAATCTCCCAGAATTGCCCCATGGTTATTTTCATAATCTCTCCTCATGGGA
Source organism: Chanos chanos (assembly GCF_902362185.1). Lineage (NCBI taxonomy): Eukaryota > Metazoa > Chordata > Actinopteri > Gonorynchiformes > Chanidae > Chanos > Chanos chanos. Next base: position 25,454,386 of record NC_044503.1, read on the forward strand.
GTGCTGGGGCAGGTGTTCACAGACAGCTCACTGTGACAGTGAGTGTGTGCTGCTGTGTATTCAGTCAGTCAGGCTGTGGTTAACATGGTAATCTACATTAACACAAGAGACTCCGATTCAATTTCTGGTTTAATCTCCTCTTCTGAAAATTCATCAAAATATTTCAGACATTCAGTAACTGTATAAGATATAGTTTCTGCTATGTATCCAGCTTCAACAACACTTGATAAAATTGGTTGATCCTTGGATTTTTTTTTTTTTTTTTTTGCAAATTTTGTTTCTTGGGTGCATCTATATGAGACAGCCCTGCTGCAAATAAGAGGTTTGTGCGGTGGAAAAAAAATGAAACATTAATTAAAAACAGAGGAAACAAGTACCACAGGTTCTGGATTAATCATGGAAACATTAAAACTAATTGGCCACATACTGAAAGAATAAAATTCTCAGTAACTTTGATTCTCAACAGTGCCACCACGTGGCCTACAGATGGAACTGTATGTCTGAGATTTGCTCCCAGTAAGAAGTGCAACCGTGAGAGATAAGATTTATATTGCTGTCCTAATTTGCCCCCTTATGTACCTCCTCTTCACTAGTTGATATGGGCTCTGTGTCACATGACTGATACTGTTTCCCTGTTTACAACAGGAAGTTATGGTGAACAACATAAGGTGATTCTCCAGGACAAAGACAAGGTTCAGGTAAATTGTGTTTTTAGTTGTCAGCACTCGCCTTCAATAGTCTAAACAATCTCTGTGTTGATTCACACACATATTGATAGGGGATTCATTCGACAAAAATTGAATGACTTTATGACGTACCTTTGTTGCACGAATCTCAGATTGGTCGATTAACATACACACAGATATATCCCACATCCTCTCTGAAATAACCTAGTTCTAAACTGTCTTTAATATGATAAGTACTTGCTTGATACTCTCAGGATAAAGCAGGTCGTAATGCCTATAGTCAGAATGGCCTCCCTGTGTTAGCTTAGCTTAATTAATGTGTTAGCTTAATTTAGTGACTTAACTTTCTTTTTAATGATATCATGTTCACTTGCAGAGATGAAGCTGTCCGCAGTTTTGTTTTCACTGGTACACTTTGTGCCCACTTTGGCTTTAGACAACGGACTGATGAAGACCCCTCCCATGGGTTGGTCATCTTGGGAATGTTTTCGCTGTAACGTTGATTGTATGAGTGATCCCAAAAACTGCATCAGGTACCGAATGTTTTAGGGTCTAATGACTCGATTCACATGCAGTATCGTTAATGTCGAAGTTCAGACCAAAATATTTTTAGCTCCAAATCCCCCCTCGCCCTTTTCTTTTCATCGAAACCTGAAATTCTTTCATCAGTTGAGGAAGTATAAAACCTCAACATCTTTTTTCCATTCAGTGAATCGTTCTTTAAAGAGATGGCAGACAGACTGGCTGAAGATGGGTGGAAGGAACTGGGATATAATTATATAATGATTGATGATTGCTGGTCTTCCATGCTACGGGACGAATATGGGCGACTACAGCCTGACCCACACAGGTAAAGTTATCATTAAACTGTCTATAACGGCACAAAGTCTATTTCTACCTTATCTTTATTGCTGTAACTTAATGTTATCAGTTTCTTCTGTTTTTTTTTGTAATTACATCAAAAGGAGTGCCAGCGTCTTGAAATCTGACTGCAAATCTGAGGGTCACAATCGCCAGTCCCTCTTTATCAAAATAAACTGTCATTTCTGCCTTACTGAAATTATGTATGTATGTCAGGCATTATTGTCCATAACTAATGGTTTCCGAATACAATAGACGGTATTTAATGTCACGTTACTCATTAAACATTATATGATAATGACCCGGTTACTCAAATAAAAGACACAGCTCAAAGTGCATATGATAAACTAAGATATGCCTTATTTCAAATGTTTTCTTCTCATACACTCCAGACAATGAAAAACACAGATATTGAATGTGCTTTTGTACATGTTTGTAAACATAGGTAAGGTCAGCCTTTTAACATTACAGTTTACATTTCGTGACTTTTGAAAGTTTAAAGAAATGTTGTTTTTCAAAGAACTAAGCAACACGTGAAGAAATTTATAGCCTCCACTCTTCACCCAGCAAACTAAAAACCAAATTAAAACCAAATTATTTTTTAGTTTTTTTCCCTTTATGATTGAGCAATATGTACTTATATCAACCAAAAAAAAGATGTAGGGTATAAGTCTCTAAATGATGACAAGATTAACATTATTAATGATTGGAAAATCTGTGTTTTCACTTTGATTCAGTCAGTTTTACTCAGACGATTTGGTCACTCTTCCTTACTGCAGATTCCCTGGCGGTATTGCACAGCTGGCGGACTATGTCCATGGTCTTGGCCTAAAACTGGGCATCTATGCAGATTTTGGCACTCACACCTGCATGGGTTACCCAGGCACCACGCTGGACAAGATAGAAACTGATGCACAAACCTTTGCTAGCTGGGGTGTTGACCTGCTGAAATTTGATGGATGCTACTCAGATGCTTATGAGCAAGCAGAGGGTAAGAGAAATAGAAAGAAAGAAAGAAAGAAAGAAAGAAATATGAATTCATAACAGAATGAAATAGGAACAACATGATGAATGAATTGAAGAGATGCAGTATCCAACAGAAGGCAATAAACTGCAACAAACAGACTGAATTTGATCCTAATTATTGCATTGTTTGTATATCGTTTATTGTTTGTAGGCTATCCTCTGATGTCACAAGCTTTGAATGCAACGGGGCGTCCAATTGGCTATTCTTGTGGTTGGCCTGCTTATCGTGGAGGGCTCCCTCCGAGGGTAAGAATCACAGGAGAGCATAACTTTATTGAGTCAATTACTCTTAGTCCTAAATAAGGATGTCTAATAATACACTTATCGTCATTTGTGAAATTTGGTTTCTCAGGTTTGTTTTGGCTACCTAGGCTGCTGGGATGGAAATGATCTGTCTTAACTGTTAATGTCACCACAGGTTAATTATACACTTATCAGAGACATCTGCAACTCCTGGCGTAACTATAATGACATTGAGGATTCATGGAATAGTGTGCTTGAAATCACCAACTGGTTCTCAGCCAATCAGGATCAGCTGCAACCTTTTGCAGGCCCAGGACACTGGAATGACCCAGATATGGTCTGTTTCTCTGATTTTCTCCATTCTTGTTCTCTCACACATTAGGCTCTTGGACAGTCATCCATGTTCATTATTAAACATCATTTTCTAATTAGTTACTTAGGTAATTGGTTAACACCATCAAAGCTGCTACATTTCAGTTTGCAAGGGCTTTGGCTCAGTTCTTAGCTTTTATATCCATCTAATCTCTCACAGCTCATCATTGGAAATTTTGGCCTCAGTCTTGACCAATCACGTTCTCAGATGGCACTGTGGGCAATCATGGCTGCTCCGCTCATCATGTCCAATGACCTTCGCACTCTGAGCAGCCAAGCCCGGAACATTCTGCAGAACAAAGTTTTGATCTCCATTAACCAGGACCCAATGGGTGTTCAGGGCAAACGCCTTTTACAAGTAAGTTTTGTAAATGACCAGAGGGTATTCCAGAAAGCAGGTTTGGTGAAAACAACAGTAAACTCAGAACAAGTGGTAAACCTCCTACTAGAAGAGCCCTATGGCTTTGTTTTGCTAGCAGAATGAAGCCATGGGGCACTTCTATTAGGAGGTTTACCACTTGTTCTGAGTTAACTAACCCTTGAGTTTTCACTAAACCTGCTTTCTCGAATACCCCCCAGAACAGAATGAAAGATCCTCATTTATCAGATGGTCATTATAGCTCCTTTTTCTCCAGGAAAAGGGTCATATAGATGTGTTCTGGAGGCCACTGTCTAACTCAGCCAGTGCCCTGGTGTTCCTCAGCCGTCGCACAGACGTTCCTTATCTCTATCACACTTCTCTCTCCAAGCTGAAATACACAGCAGGCAGCTACAAGGTGTGATTCTTCCTTGTTTATCACAGAACCTCACCTGACACTCATCAAATTCCATGGCACTGAAAAACACACTTTACAGTTTCCTTTTTGTAAAAGAATAGAAGAGTGTCCTATCAAGGAAGCTGATGTGAAGTTTATGATTTTACTGGACAAAGATATTTTCTTAATACGTGATGTTTTTCAGGCCTTCGACGTGTTCACTGGAGAAACTGTGTCTTTGCCGACACACACCACTCAGTTCACGGTTTCTGTCAACCCCTCTGGAGTTGTCATGTGGTATGTGTATCCCACCACATACTGGGACTAGCCGAAAGTGACGGGGACATACCCTGACTTTCAGTGGAAATACAGTCTCCTCTCTCCAGCACCATGGACAGCATGTGGCGCCCCCCCCAATCTCCGATGAACTGGGCAGACAACAACAACAACAACAACAAAAACAACAGAAACAACCAGTGCAACAACAACAAAATAGCTGTGCTTTTTTTTGGGCTGTGTAGCAAAAGGTGTGATTGTTTTTTTTTCCCAGGCAATTGCTTAATCGCTTTCCAAAACAAGAGGTGTTCTATTTTTAAAACCATTTACAGCCCAATGGCTGTAGGAATTTTTCTTTTTTACCTCTATTACCATTTAATGACACTGAGGCACTGAGGTCAAGATTTGTACACTGCTATAATTATGGATGAATCAGTTGTAAATATTTCTTCACCATAAAGGAAACCAATAAACTCCCTTGTGATATGATAGCTGTGATAAAATAAGCCATAGCGGAATCTTTTGTAAACAGTTATAACGTGCTAAAAGAATAATGTCACACTGTGTTTTACGTGTTATGAGGGGCAATCCGCTACGTTCGGATGGTTTATTCCTTGTGGTGGTGAGCGATTTCCTGTTTACAGTGGCCACTAGGTGGCAGTATAGTCCGTTAAAAATGCAAAGACCACTCTGCACCTCTCAAAAGCTCTCTCCTGATCATCACAGTTAGTGAGAGCCACTGACATCAATCTGCCTGTAGGTGCCTGTCAAATCTGACTCAGAATCCCTGAGCGGCCGACCCATTATCTGCTGGACATTCATAGAGGGATTACTCATTCCCCAGTTCAAAGTGTTGTAGTCTGACTTCAAGAGATCAGATTGGAAATATTTTGTAATTCTTTTGTACAGGTACAGTTTACTCATTTCCAACATGAGACTACCAGTCTCTATTCAGCACAAGCTTAATAAACTACTTGTTAGTCACAGATGACAAAGCTTACAATGTTATATCTTTAGAGACACAGTTCTGATGTCAAAAATAAACTGAGAGAGAGAAAGAGAGAGAGAGAGAGAGAGAGAGAGAGAGAGAGAGAGAGAAATGCAGCAGGGATTGTTCTCAGGTGCTGGGGGTTCTTGTAAGCCAGTCCTCTATGTGGACTGGCTTACAAGCTTGTGAGCAGAGGCCTCTATCCCGGCCCTCAGCCCTGTTGAGCCCCAAGGGAAAATGGACTGTGTCCACCCACATCTTTCCCACGGTCCAGGCAGGGGTCACCGTTAGAGCGACAGAGGTTAACTCATGTCTGCCAGCTGGGATCAATCACGGATGAGTCCACCGGTGAAGTACTGGACACGCTGGGACGAAGACACGTATTCTTATATATAAAACACTCGCATATGCCCTTGGGTACTTTGGTGTAGTGCACACAGACTGAACTAGTCAGCTGAAAAAAAATCCCAGGATATTGGGGTTATGCTTGTTTAAACTGCATTTGTTACTATTTTCACATTTGTCAATTTGCTCCTCTCTCAAGTAGGCTATGTTTTTTTCTTTTTTCAAACATACACAATACATTTTTATGTTCTGTGCTAATTTCCTTTAAGTCTTTCTCTCTGTTTCTTTTTCCCTAGTCTGTCTCTCTCTCTCTCTCTCTCTACAGCTCCTCTTCTTCTGCCCTTGACTACGTGTGAAGAGGGAGCAGTTTGACTGGGAGGGGACTTGGCACTGGTGCACTGAGCATGCTCAGAATCATCCACTTTTACAGAATGTCAATGTTCACCCAGCAACACCCTGCATTTGTTTGTGTGTGTGTGTGTGTGTGTGTGTGTGTGTGTGTGTGTGTGCGTGTGTGTGATTTTATGGCTGTGCTGACTGTGACATTAATGTGTCTGTGGTCTAAAGGGCTGTTGATTTTACACATAGATGGTGTACAGATCTATAAATCAACAAGTTTTTTATATGTATATCATGTTGCATATCTGAGATGGTTTTAGTCATTGTGGCGCGAGCATGTGTGGTATACATAAGTATACCATCTGGAGAGACTAGGTTTTCTTGTCCTGTGCACGGTTCGCTGTTTGGTTTTTTCACTGTACAGTATCACAGAGGTCTTTCCTGAGCCCCGCATGACGGGAGAAAGTAAGGTCACGCAACAGATGCTGCACAGTAAGACATCCTCCCCTGTGTGGACACTCCACAGTGCAACACATGACATGAAATGCTGCCCATTCCCCCGGCCACCCTGTCCCGCCGAGCGCAGGGCCACTTTTTTTACCGCGTCGTAAAGCGGAAGGCATGCGGGGTCCGGCTCTCGGGTTGCACGGACGATAGAGTGCAGGTGTTTCCAGCTCCCATTAGAGCCCAATACGACCAGCGCGCTGGGAAGTGTCGGGTTCAGAGGTCATTGCTTCTTCCTCAACTGGAGATCACATAATACCTTTTTTTGCCATGTAGGGAAAGGTGCAGTTAGTTCCACAATGACGAATCTCTCCATTCTCAGCTAGAAGCCAATCTGTGGGTATTTTACGGGATTCTAATAGACATCTTTAATGGGAGCCTCATTTACTTAAAGGTCAAAAAACTTTGATCAGTGAAATTTGAGACAGGGTGCATTGTAAAAGTGGGTGAGAAGCATTTGAACGTTTGTTTAAGATGAAAATTTGCTGCGTAAAATTTAAACAGCTCAGTACAGAACAGCTAGCCCTGTACTGGTTGTCACTAAGCAATATATCACAGATTATACCGTGATACACAAATATCCAAATATTCTGGAGATGTGCCATGAAGCAAACCTCCTCTGAGTATTTCTGTACGCCAGTAGCACTTTAACTTTTAGAACAGAGCCTGGATTTATATACAGAAATAAATGCAATCATGAGAAAAAAAAGGCTTTTTGTAAATACAACCCACAGTTATCACTGTCAATGAATTCCATTCTTTGTGTACAATATCTGGAATTTCGCAAATATGAATTTATTGAATTTACCAGTATATGTTTTCAGAGTATATATTTTCAGCTGTCACAGTAATTTGTTTTAAATTCAAAAGATGGTGTTGATCATAGATTTCACAGGCATTACGGTTGAAAAAATGTAATGCATTTTGCCCGATGATCAATACAAATGCCAGTCCTGTTGTCAGACAAAAGATTTAGGGCATATCTTGCCAGAAAAGACCATGTGAAACCCTTTGTGTTAGTAAATGGGGACTGATTTTCTATGACCCATTGATGACATCTGAGAGATGAAGGGACCAATTGTCATTGCACATAGCCCACTGGATCTTGGCAAATGCTTCTCGCCCAGCTAACTCTTTGAATGCCTTTGACTCCATTTCTGAACTGCATTTAAAAACATATTTTCCATCACTTGTACCACTGACCGTCATAGTCACATAGAAATTCTCTATGTTGCACTGTGAATGAATACAGAAAATATAGCATGCGCACACACACACACAGGTGTTGCACATTACATCAAGAGTCCTATCGGGACATTGCCTGGTGGGAATCATAGTTGTCGAGGGAGGTGGGGGGCTTTAAGTAAGCAAGACTGACTGCTACTGAACTGGTAGCAATTAATCCCTGTGTACACACACATGTCCTCTCTTCTCTGTATCTCCCAGGACTACACCATGTCTTGTTTTGCAGTGCAGTAATAGGGAAATAATGTACAACAGTAACTATGGCAACAAGGATTAATTTAGAGAGTATTTCCAGTGCATTTCTGATCGCTTCTATTCCCGTTACTGTTGCTTTCTTACAAAAACTGAACTTTACCAACACTCCCAAAGAGAAAGCGTGTATGTAATTTGTTGTATCTGGACTGCTGTAGTCAATAGGGGATACTCATTCAAATGCTACATGCAGTAATCATATATCCCTCGCCATCATTTATTCTGCTATACTTCCCCAAGAAACGGTCATTACATACTTCCTCCTTATGGCATTATAAATAGCCAGTCCCTTGCAAAAGTCATGGATTCACTGAGGCATAGGAGAAGCCACATGAAAACAAAACAAAAAAATTGCGAAAGCCTCTTTTGGTAGTACTTTACAACATTCACAATTATTCATTGAGTATTAGAGGGAAAATATCTCTAGACTTGTTGAAAACAAAAACAAAAAACAAAACAAACAAACAAAAACTTGAACACGACAACCGCGTCATTGACACATTCTTTCAAAAGTGCACCTGCAGTTCCTCATGTTCTTAGAAGATAACGGTGATTTGCTGTGCATATGGCATTTGAAGAAATTTTCTCTGCGGAGACCCTACAGTGATATATTTTTCTTGTGCACACAAGTTATTATCTTGACTGTTCAAATAAAGCAATGAACACCACCATGTTTCAGACATACTTGAGACAAACTCTTAAAATCTATAAACGCAACTTACCTCTGTGCTCTTCAAAGTATAGGCCTATCATGCCTTTACTAGGCAGATATTAACTTGTTCCAACAAGATAATTATCTTGTTCGCACAGGATAATAACTTGTTCCCACAAGATAATTAAATTGTGCGCACAAGATAAAAAAAACCCAAACATATATATATATATATAAAACCATTCGAAAAACCATCACTGGAATGTTTGAAATTTGGAACACCTGAAGTGCTGTGACTCTGTGCTTACCACAGATGGCAGTGTTAGAAAAGTTCTGAGAGGAAAAGGGGCGGTTTTCGGGTGATGAACTGAATGATAACAATCGACAGAAGGCCCAGTGTCAGGTGCATTTTATTTGAGCCAGTCTCCACAGATAATTGCATTGATGCGTGCTCTTTTTGTGTCTCACTAAGGCTTCTCTTTGTTGTGCTGTCTGTGCTCTGAGTAGAATACAGCATCTCCGTTCTGATCCAAAACTTCCTCCCAAGAGATTAACTGATGTGACCTTGTTGAGTTCTGTAATCCGCACCATCATTGTGATAAACTGCCCTTAATACCCCCTGTTCTCCCACCCTGCTGACCCACTGTCTGAAAGCAGAACGGAGCAGGAAGGGTCAGGCTATAGGGCCAAGGGTCATTCTGTCCATGAGAAAGGAAAGCAGTAGGCTGAGGGGACCTTTTGCTTTCTACCCATCTGACAGACAGACAAATAAAACCTCGTATCTAAATTATGTCTGTAATATTTGTTCAGCTAACTGGAAAGGGCTGACTTTCAACATTCCTGTTTAAAAGGAGAGATTATTCGTAATATAGTTTCTGTTGCTCATCTAGAATTATGGCCTGGCGTTGCTTATTAAAAAAAAATTGAATATTATGGGAATGGCTTGGCCTGCAATTCTTTTTTCTCTCTTTCTTTTTTTTTTTTTTTAGAGACCACTTGAAAGTCTGTTGATTAATTGCACAGTTAGAACAGTTGCTGTGAAATCATGTAGTTTCCCATAACAACAAACCCACACATATCCAAATTAAGATATATTTTACCAGATTAATCGTTATCAGTGATGCCTCTTTGGCTCAGGGCAAATTATTACATTCTCGTGAATGGTTTCTTCAGTGAACAGAAGATTTTTTTTGTTCTTTGCTTATTTGGAAAGTTTTGGTAGCCTCAATAAATAAGTGAACTTTTTGAAAAAGACCTATGCCTGGGTCAAAGCCAAAAACACATATACTTTAAAGATGTTAATGTTAGGCTATTCATCAAAGAAAGTGTTCTTTTTTGTTTGTTTGTTTATTTTTAAGAGATAATTTAAGAGGTAAAATACTAATTTGCTCACATTGCTCTTGCCACCTTCTTCTCTACACTTTGCATTATAGAAGTCATATTAAGTCAGTATTTGTGTATATAAAGGTTTATCATATTTTTCTTTTGTTTTCTTTTTAAATCTGTGGACTAGGTTAACTGTTATTTTTTCAAACCACAAAATCTTTTGATTATTAAAAGCGACAAGTTGTCAGGCATCTGGTTTTCTTCTTGTGCAAATGTAAGCACTATTGTATTAGGCAGCGAGATGGATTAGTCCATGCCTGCTGTTGCATGGATCTCTCCTGGTGTGATCCACTTTACTGCCCAACCCTAAGCAGACCCAAAAGAACTTTGTTGAAAGTGTTCTGGTAGACCAACAATGGGACTAACCCCAAATGGGGTCAGGCCCATGAGAAAAGAGGGGCTCACATTGTGAATGTTCCTATCACCCGTGAATGTGTTTTGAGTTTGATAGGTCATGGATACATCATGCATGGTCTAAAGATTTTTGCACGTCCTGGTCCTTTTCAGAGTGGCAGCATTCTGGGATCATTGCTTTTGCCAAGATTTTTGAGCTTTTCCTTTTCCGCTCGGCGCTTGGTGGCCACCGCGTTCTGCCACTAGACAACCCTCAATAGACCCACTGTCGCAGATCAACACAGACATGACTAGTTGCACGTACAACCTAACCAATTAACTGAATCAAATGAGCCATTATATAACCAAATCCCTCAAATAATACAGTTTCACAAACATACTTCTGATACAGACTAACACATGATGAAATGCAATCCAAATAGTAAAGGCTTTGAATAAGGGGAAAATTGCTTTGTGATATTAGTATCTTGTTGACGATTAGGAAAGCAGTGAAATGCTTCGAAAACGCATTTCTGATTTATGAATGGATTTTTCTGGATTGCCCAATGGCGGTTTCCCACTGTTCCGGATTTTCTGGATTGCCCAACAATGTGTAAAGTCCTGCCTCACTCCCAGTTTTCGGTCCGTCTCTCTCAGTTTATCTGCACTCCGACGCTTAGCCTACATGGTCAGCTGCACGTTGCAGTGGCTTCAGTTCTTGGGTGGCAGAGAGCCAAGCTGTCAGCTGCCTGTTGGCAAGAGTGAGTAGGTCAAAGTCAACGCCACCTGCCAAGAGCGCACTCACAAATCCACACTGAGGGCACTTTGTAAGCTCAGAAAAGAATTCTCACAAAGCAACACTGAGCATGGTTCTTGGACTGCATACACGTTCACATCAGGTCCAGAGTGCACTACTGATATTGGCCGCCTGGAAGTCAAAGTGCTTTTGCCAAGAGCTGGAATTTGAACATGATATCATAGACACAGAAAAGAAAGTAAAGACTGTGTGTGAATTTCATGGCTCAGGCATGTACTTTACAGTGATGAACTGGTGACATTAGATGTTTAAAGATTGAAGGTCGGACTTTGATTTTACACTCGCTGGAACGGCTAGAGAGGTCTAAAGTATTGTTTAGAATACGAAATGCTGTCATAAGTGCAGCGCACAACGAAGAGTAATGTGTGAAGAGTCTGGTTTCTGTAACAAGAATGAAGGGCACTCATAATGCGTGTCATACAGTTACATTCAACACGATGAGGTTCATTCTTACAATATATATTCACAAAGATACTGCACATGGACACCCAGTACGCAAACTTTAGATGACAGAAACAGGAGCCAAGGCTCAAAAGGGAAAGCACGTTCTCATCTGGCTGCTATCGGGGTTGTTAAGTATAAGGTTAGAAGTTACTCTCGTCCAGGAATCAAGGAGACAGAAAATAATTTGATGATATAATTTTGATGTATTGGATAGTCCTGTGACGTGTCACATGATTGTTATTCTGGAGGTAAGCACTCTTTTATGCAGCTATCACAAAAGATTCTTGTAGTGCCGTCTCCTGCCTACAGTGTTAGAATATCTATACAGTCCTCAGAAATTTGTCTGATTTTGGTAAACTGTTGAGACCACTGGGATTTTCAGTATGGTTCAGCAGTTAGGTCTCCAGCTTTATTTACAATGATTCGTTTTTTGGGGGATGAACTCTGATATGAGAATGAAACAGGTTTCTGTGCCCAATAAGATATAATAGATACTACACACATAGTCGCAATCACTCAACAGAAAACAAGTTGGTGAAATACTGCCAGTCCCTCTTCTACAATTAGCCTATTAAATCAGAAAATAAAGCCACGTATCACTATCAAGGCAATAGTGCTGTTGGCTCATTGTTTGAATTAGCATCAATTTCTTTTAGGACATTTATTGGCTGACATTTCTACTGGACAGAAGATAAATTTGTCAGACACTGATATGTTTTGAATGTGCAGTCCATCTGGGAACCATCCATGAGCTAAGACTGTCAAAAAGTACATCAAGATTATGGCACATATTCAGTTACTTTAAACAGAATGAACGCTCACCCGTTAACGTGTAATGAATTAAGGTCAAAGAATGGTCTTATATCATCTTGACAGATTTAATTGAGAAGCTAAATATCATTGGAAGCACATGAAGCCTGTTTCAGTGCCATAACTTAAACTGTATTTCTTTTTTCTGTCTTGAGTTAAGCTGTTAGGACACAGTACCTAAGCTGTGGAATAATTGTGTTTCCCTGGCTGATGAAAATGCAAATAATTTTGCAACATTTGTTCTAAGACTGGAAAGAGGCTAAGAGACAAGCTTTCTTTGTCTCTGCATGTGATAGCTGTATAATACCTTATAATACCTGTGATGTGTGGCTGACTACAGTCTTGGTTTCATTGTTGGTTTCTGTTTCTTTGTTTGAGCAGAAGTGAAACTCAGCACCCAAGTTCTGAACTTTTGTTCATTGTCAGGGGTCACCATAATTGTTTTGTGCTTACCATGGAAAATGGCATTTATGAAAGGTTTGGAAGTGGATTTCAAGCCCTACTGTGGTAAGAGTGTGGGTCTAGGATATCGCAGCTATGTCCCTGTCATCAGAACCAATGAATGCAAGATCCAGGGAGAATGCAAGATCCTTGTCAACATCATAAGCAGTTATCAGAACTGCTTAGCCTGGACCATCTCTGTTTGGAACAACATTGCTTAGGAACCAAGTAAAACAGATCATTCCAAAAGCAGACCATTTTTCTAAGTTCACTGTAGCATTTCTCAGTGCATATTTTGAGAGAAGACCATTGCAGAACCCTTGTTAAGGAGTTTATTTGTCCAGTATAGAATACTAGAATGTGACCATAGCTGTGTTTTTGAGTTTTCAGTTATCATAGATCTAAACCCGCTACTTTGAATTTAGAATCAAAGGGTAACATCTGACCACTCCAGGGGATAATCAAGTAGAAGAGTCCTGCCAGAACCTTCAGGACATGTTGAGGATCCTTAAGGTGGAGGATGAGGTGCTGGGCGTTTTGCTCTTTTTTAGGGCTGTAACTAACTACACTTGGAATAATATCATAGGATATTCCCAGTACAAACTGGTATTTGGAGGTAGAATTTACAATATATTAACAGTTTTTGGCTTAAATCCAGAGAGGTGCAGTAAGTTACTGTGTGAAAAAAAAAACCCATTCAGACAAAATAAAAGCAAGAGTAACAGAAATGCTACTGAACAGAGGGTTGAAATGGAATGCAGTGATTATTATTATAACCCGGTCATCGGCTAAACTGGAAGAGACTGATTTGTGGGCATGCACATTGTCTCAGCCTTAAGTCAAATCCCTTGAAAAAATGTAGCATTTGATTCAAGTCCAAAAAGTGTCAAGGCAAAGTACCACTGCTCAGGAATTTCATCTCTGACTTGCTTGATTCAGCGGACATCAAGAGAAGGAAGAGACCTGATGTAACTAAAGCTGATGAGCCGAACCATCAGAGCCAGAAACGTCTCAGTGGGCTTGAGGGGTAAAGCATTGACAGCAGACAAAATCTTATATAGAAGGTATTTCTGTCAGGAAATCACCAGGAGGCTGGACGCAAGTGCAGTGATGTTGGTATTTTTAATGACAGCTAGGCAAATACAAATGAACACAAATACCAACACAGGTTGGAAAACAAACAGGAAAGTAACACGGAATAAAACTAGAAATAGCCAAACACGTTTAGAGCGCTCAGAATACACGTAGGGAAGGTGTAGACTTCACAACGAAGGAGTGAAACAGTGAAGTTAATAAAGTGGGAAAAATCAGGGAAAACAAAAGTGAACACAGGTGTGGATGATGAAGGGACAGGCCGATGATTAGTAAACCGGCGACGCTGATCGCTGAATGGCTGGAGTCGGTGCGGGAGGAGACGAGGTCGTTACAATTTCATTTATGGTTTATCATTACATAAACTGTTGCCTTTCTCATTCACCACACGGAATGCTTAACTGCATATAAAATCAGTGGATTGAAGTCAGATCGTCTGGTTACTAATTACATAACTGCAGCAAAACCCAACCCACTCCACCGCTGCATCTCTACAACTAAAATTAAAACTACATTAAAAAAAAAACAAACAAAAAAAAAACAACAACCTTAAACCCATTCCACCACCACCTGCTTCTACCCTAGCAGGAGAATTATTTTTTGGACTTGTATTGTTTTCATTTATTCTGCACCAAAATTCATCTGCGATTTCAATTTAGACATTTCAAATTTCATTTCTTTTCTTTTTTAACACAAAGTGGTGGTGGTGTTGGGGAGGTGGAAACTGGGGCAGTGACAAACTGATTATTGTTACCGATTATGGATGAAATCGGAGACAGCACTGCAACCAACTTCAGGTATTCTTTCTGATCTGACATGCAGCACTCTACAGTTTTGCCATAAATTCATCTAACTCCAAGCATTGTGTTCACCGAAAAGAAGGGCAGAAGGGGAAGGGCAGGAAACTTTGTTTTCCTTAAATTTGAATCAGGTGCAAATTTTCAGTATCATTTACCACGTTCTAAACTTTGATCCTGGACATTCTTATTTCTAACGTCAGTGTTTCGGTACTTTAAAAAGTTACAGTGCAACCAAGAAGCAGAATCATAACAGTTAATGGTTGCCCCTTCTGATGACATTGTACCATCTCACTGATTGGTAGGAATGGTAGGAATTAGTATGTTTTTGGATGCCACCTAATGTTAACAGTCATTGCCAAATCTACTAATTAGCTAATCAGTTTAATTTACAATTCACTGTAATGGCTAATGGTCTGTGATATCTTCAGTAATGTTTACTCTTGGAAATTGCATTGGATGTAAGAAACTGCCATAATCAACAGACCAAAACTGGTTAACTGCTGATGTATTTTAAATTGGTCATGTGAATATGTGACTGTGGCGTCTCCATCTTGTTTATTTTTTTCTGTAAAGGGCAACAGGCATTTTGAGAATTTCATAAAGGACACAAGAAGGCCATGAGTTTTGTCAGATGTCTCATTCTACTTGGTTTGCCATTCCACAGTATGACACTTGAAAAGGTCAGTCATTGGTCGACAGGGAGGAGACGGCGAAGGGATTTGGCCAGTGAGTGATATTTGGCGACTCTGTGACACACAGGGAATGACGACGAACTGTTGTAACTGTTCAGCCACTCTGAATGGCCTCCAGTGCCAAATAGTGCTGAGAATAGTGCCTGGACGGTGTGCTGACACTGAATCAAAGCTCTATCAACACCCCCTCTTTCTCACACATTCCTTGTTGGGCCCTGAGATAAAGGCAGCTGCTGCGGCGGCTTGGTTAATGTTTAAAGTCAAAGGATATCAGCTGAGAGTCTGATATGAATGTTATGGCTGTGGAGGGTTTGGAGCACCTTTGCCCTCTGTGGCCTCTGTGACACTAAGAGCCAGGCTGACATCCCTCTGTCGTCTAGCTCCGTGACCTTGTCGAAGTGGTTCCACAGACGCACAGGTATATGCCTGCAAACAGGCACGCACAAACAGGCACGTACAAACAGGCAAATACAACAGTCTTGTGCATAAACACAGCTGAAAACCTTAATGGGTGTTTGGGCTGACTAAACAAACTTCAAATAAACACATAGCAATCTCCAAATGACTGAAATGATAGAATGGAAAAATGCAGTCATTAGATATCTCAGCGGCAAGGGCAGGCGTGACCAGTAACGGATGCAGCGAGACGCCTGCATTAATGCAGTCACAACCTGTGTCTCAAGCTACACATCATGTATGCTTAGTGTGGTGTTGACAGTCAGAACCACTGCCGATAGGTAGAGAATGTAAAGCCACTGTTGCAGAGAGTCTGTTAAAGGTGCACATTAGCACCTCCGATATTTGCCACCTATGCAATTGCACATATAATACATATAGCCACTGTATGGTATGCCTAACAGGGGTGTGTTGAGTTCAGCCCGACCCTGCTGTAGATGAGGTGACCCTGACCAGTCATGAGTGGTGAGGACTGCAAGTTTTGTTGGGTAAACTTTAATATGTGTGTGTGTGCAAGTCCGATATTTAGTAATCCATTGAAGCCTTCCGCCTTTCCATGAACTCCACATGGCTTCAGAAATGGATTGTCGTGGGTTTCTTTAATCTTACTCTTTTAGATATCTAATGCCTCATGATGTCTTTACTATAATTCAATTTAATCATGCTATTTTCTGACTTGGTTTGCCAGACATAATGAGAGCCCTCTGCACATTTGTAATTGACCTTGAACCCATGGTCCTTTGTAGAACAACTAGTCTAAATCAACACTACTCTGTTTATTCCATTAGGTTTTATCATTCCTCTCCTACGTAAAAGAATGTTTTAATTGTTGACCTACAGTAGCCTATTCCAGTTAGATATTCTTAGGCATGTTATGCAAGCCCATTGACTTTGTCTCGGGGAAAAAAAAGATCAAACACTGGCAATCTTTTGATCAGCCAGCGAGTCAATACAAGACTTTTTTTTTGTCCCAAGATAAACCCACTTGGGGTACTGTGTTAAGTGTTTTGGTGGGACAGAACATCTCCAACAAATTTAGATGTTTTCCATGGAAACTTTTATCAGTGTGTCATATTTTGGATGATTTTTGTTTACTGTTTGTGAAGAATTAGCGTATGTGTTGTTGTGTGGCTGATGTTGCTTCACTATTGGTAGCTTCCAACATTAAAGAGCTTAAACGTACCATCTAAAAGGTGACCACATGATTTCATTGGCTGGCCCGCCAGCCGAGTTTACAGCTAAAATGAACTGATTAACCGATTAGCTCATTTGAACTGATTCAGCCTAAACTGTAAAATTCAGTGAGTATGTGGTATTAATGTTAGTTCGCACTGGCAGATTAAACACTTAACAGACTGAAAAAGCTTATCTTAACTGATATTTAATCATGTGCTCTGCTTCAGTGGTTGTGCAGCATAGGTGTAAATGCAGGGAAATAGGCTATAACCTACTTTTTTGTTAAATTACATTTATTTATTTGTTTATTTGCATTTAACACGCATAGGCTAGGCATGGTCCCTTCAGAACAATGAAAAATGTGCCAATTAAGCGACTTTGCAGTTTGCTTTATTTTGACAAGGCTTCTGGGTATTGGGAATTAGGATAATGTTTCTTTCTCCATTCAGCTTGTAAAGACCTGGTGCTTTTCTACCCATCTGGACCAAATTAACCCCAAATCAAGATCCAATCATCACCACTAGCTAGTCATTAAATCTTTACCCAAAGGCCCCTCAAAATGGGGTGCTTGTTGGTATTAACACAAATTTCAGTCTTGATTGCATGTTTCTGAGATTTTCTTTAGATACTCCTTTGGTCTTTGGCCTCTCGGGCAAGAATAATTCTAGCTCTGAATCAACAATTGTCGTAATTGTCACCGCATGTTAAAAAAAAAAAAAAAATGGGGAGAAAAAGGGGAAAACAACAACAACAACAACAAACAAACAGAAAACAAATTCACTTTTTACAGCCTATGCCATCAACATGCTTTTTACTTGCTATTATGTTTCAGTTCTTCATTTCTTCAAAGGTTATGTAGATTTTCTGTGATACAAGGATGCATTGTTATGTTTTTAACTTGGAGTCAATGATGTAATTTGTTGGGACGCCTCAGGAAGTGCTACTTCTACTAATTGTTGAACTATTTTGGTTTTTTTTACTTAGCTTAGCTGGTCAGTCCAGCAAAGATGCAGCATTTTTGCCAAGGGGTATTAGGTTTTTTTAAAAGCTCAACATGAACTCTAAAACAGTAGACCACAGCAGGCCGCTAGCAGCATGCCACATCCAGCGGAAGTTTGGGTCAAATCAAATCTCCTCATTTATTCCCAGTCAACCGCTGTTGTGCACAGACATACATAAAAGGGCTACAGTACATAGAGATGAGTGTGAAGCATAAATAGCCAACCTAGATAAACGATGTTAAAAATAACCTATTTGGTGGCAGCTGACATTATCTGTTGATACAGTTTGCTTGCCAGAGCTGGAACTTTCTGCTTTGTCATCTGCACAACACTCCCCACCTCCCCTTTGCAACCCCCCCCCCCTTCCTGTTGAAGAATGAGAATGAAGAGTATGCATGTCACATCACCCTGCTCTCATTTCACTTTTGTTTTTGAGCGAGAGCCAAATATCAAGGAAGCGAGACTGGGGAATATCTCGTTTCATAACCTGAAAATAATCCTGAAATAGCCTGAGAGGTATGCCCGAGGCTCACTCTCAAGACTGAGGTGATTGACATCATCTGATAATTTTCATTTCCACTCGAAAGAGATTTCGGATGGAAAAGAAATGCGTTTAAGGTATTTCCAGAAATTTTTCCATTTGTTTACTTTGGTTTGTACGCTGTTGAAACATTGACTGAAAGATATAGGTAGGCTAAGTTTAGAGAATGGGAGAGGAAGTGTACAGAGGACAAAATTCAAGGTTGTCCGCGCAGTAGCTTTCTGGATTCAACCCACAGCCTTCAACTGATGCAAGACAACAGGCTGAGGCAAAACAGTGATCACTTTCTGTCCCACCTTAAGGTTAGAATATCTTAAATGAGCCGGCTAACTTTCCCTACCTTAAACATAAACACGGAGATAAGAACATTACATTGTTCTGTGAATAATGTTTGCCCTTCCATTATTTGATTCTGTATCCTATACGGAATCAAATATATGAAGTGTGTCCTTGAAGGAGGTTATTGGCTAAACACAATCAATCATATTATGACGGCAATCTATACCTAGGATATGTTGAGTCTGTGGGAGGTTACCTTGAACCGAGAAAGACTTTGAACTGATTATGAGGAACTTGATGCAATACAAGCAGATTCATGGTCAGATCACTTCAGTGTCACCCATAGGATATGATCAAGGCTTGAAATGACCTTTTCTGAGTTATATTCTGACAAGTTACCTGCATCCATTTGTTTTATTATTAGATTTCAGACTCAACCGTGAAAAAAAAAAAAATGTGGTAATGCTTAGGTCTCCTTCATTTGAGATGTCTCCGTTTGTTATCCTACCATACCACAAGTGTGAAGTTTCAGTTTGGTGAGATGAGATAAGAGTCTGCATGGTGGTGGATGTAATGTTCAGCCATTCTGAAATGAGCGGGAATGGGGCTTGACTTAGGTATGTTTCCAAGTTACATCTTACTGGTGGTTATAAAACCAACAGTTTTTTTCAGATGAGTTATACATGTGAAGCACCTCTAGGTCTCCATTTCTTTTAACGCAATTTCCCCTTTCCGTCTCGGTTTTTGGAAATTGGTGGTGGTGATTATCCTCAGAGGTTGGAACCTTGCAGGGCTTTTGTTAAGGGAAACTGTGTCCTTTTGGTGGATTAAAGTTTGATGAAAGTGTTTGAATCTGCCCTAATCCCACAAATGACCACCTAATGCCTTTGATATCCACACAATGCAAGACCATTATCCAGGCCTGTGATCTCCATGACTGAAACAAGTTCCTGAACCATTTCTGTCTGTTGCCACTCTTTCCTTGTTGAGCTGCTTCAGAAGTATGCTCTTATGTTTTTCATTATTTTTTGGTTTAATTCTACTCAACATAATACTCAGACAACAGTAATACCTAGTAATGGGTTGGTGATTTTCATCTATGTTTCTGTTGTGGTCCAGACGAAAAGCCTTGTTTCTCTCTTTTCATTACAGCGCTCTGCCATACCTGATGACTACCCTCTTTGTGGCCAGAGGCTACTTTTGTTTGATGTTGGCCAGTGTGGCCAAGAGCCATCAAGAAACCTAAACAATTCCTAAACAATTTAAAAAATTTTGTTAGTGTATCAAGTTTGCTAATACTCCTCAAACATGGTGGTTTTGGGTACCATTTTGCTCTCATTCAGATTATTGTATACATAGGAACAG
Organism: Chanos chanos; assembly: GCF_902362185.1. Lineage (NCBI taxonomy): Eukaryota > Metazoa > Chordata > Actinopteri > Gonorynchiformes > Chanidae > Chanos > Chanos chanos. The sequence goes on from NC_044503.1 coordinate 25,474,563, forward strand.
CATCATTAATGATGCAATGGTCGGGTAAGTTACCCTTGTTTCTGTTTTATCATTTCTCAAACTCAGTCAACAATGTCTTATTTCATATTTGTACCCAAAGTTAAAGAGGTTTTCAGGGAGGAAAGGTTCATTCACAGGTTTACAGATCACAGAATAGCTACCGTAGATTGTCTTTCAGATAATCAGAAACATTTAAGATATAGACTGTTCTAAGCCCTTCACCATGCTGTTTCTTAATCTAGACATTTTGGTCAGTCAAGACAAATAAATGTAAAATTTTATCCTCTTTTATTTGTATACAATAAAAATCTAGAGTCACTACCACATGGGGGCACTGTATCCTTACTGTCAAACTTTCACAGTGGTATTCAGATGAAGACCCTTGTGGGGTCTGGACATCACTTTGCAGAACTTTCAGGTAGACTCTATTGTGTCTTCTCTTGCAAAAAGCCGCTCACTTAATAAGGGCATACTGCAATAAATCGACTCAACAATGGACAATATTTTCAGTCTTGTTTTGGATAGATTTTGAAGAATTGTGGTAAAACTTCAGATCTCCCAGACTTTGCCAACATGTAGACGTGGTAAAGACAGGCTGCCGTTCAATGCAGAGTCTTGAAGGAAAATGACCTGAGTGCTATTGTGCTCTTGGAATGATGGTACGAGTCATTACAGCTCAAAATCCCATTCACATTTTTTATTGGTTATGTGTCTGCATATAGCTTAACTCATAAAAAGGAACGAAACTCCCAAAATCCGCGCGGTTAAGGTTATTGTCCGTCCTGTAGCTACGTGGTTTCAGACTCGGACAGAGCTTGATTTGTATCGCACATGACTCCAACAGGACTGACGTGGACAACTGGTAGGGTCAGTGTTTCAATGTGACAGTTCCAGAGGTGGGTGTGTGAGGTCTCTCATGACACGGTGTGAGGTCCTCTGACTGCGTGTGTTTGTGTGGGTGTGTGCGTATGTGTCTGTGCACTTGTGTGTGTGTGTGTGTGTGTACATATGTACATTTTGAAGTGAGTTGGATTTTACATGGTGTGATTAAGTGCTTGACTGAGGTCATGGGGTTACCTGAGGACATGAGGAGCTTCTGGTCCATGTTAGAGGATTGATTGACAGGCTGTTCTAGATTTCTCACTTTCCATGTTCTCTATTACCCAGATCAAATGTAACACTGTTTTGCACAATCACAGGAGCAATCTTTGTGTGGTAGTGATTGCTAAAATGAAGTAATGCGAAGTATACACTGTTTCAGCATTAACAAACTGTCAGCCAAGGGAAAAAAAAGACTAGGGGTGTAAACAGGCCCTGGCTTGATAAAGCTGCTCCCTTTTCTCACAGACCCTTTTGTAGTCTGCCCTAAGACTGAGCACTTTTTGGTACATAGAGAAACTCCTAAGGTGATTATAGTGTGGTGGAGAGTAGCTCTTGACACCTGTGCCTCAAGGCCAAGTATTCTCAGCCCAAATATCCATGTAAGGAAAAAAGAAAAGAAAAGAAAAAAGAAAAAAACAGAAGGAGCATGCCTCACCATCAGCTGGAAATTATACATTGTGTCTTTTTCTGACAGTAGGTACCATATACAGAAGTCTGCGGTGTACTGCAATTACTTTCCACAGCTGTGCCTCTCATAGGAATATGAACAGTGTTATTACGAAATCTTCAAATACTATTGTTGCTTGCACAACAGTCAAGGCTTTTTCAAACCGGCTTTGTTTACAAAGTTTCCTTTCTAGTTTCCTCCTTTCTAGTATGCATGTTAATATATACACTGTTAAAATGATCAAAATGAAAGTTTCTGTATTGCTTTTTTAGATGTAAATGGCTATGAAATAGAATTGACTTCTAAACAGTTCTGGGTCCGTCATAAGTCAGATCAAGGACGTTGTGAAATTGCAATAAAGAAAGAAACTGTACCTAATACATAACAGACACATCAAAAACACAACAGACACATAAAAAGCACCAAGCATACAACAAACACTGCCAGAGAGAGAGAAAAAAAGACTTAATACCTCTATCATTTCCACCTCTTGTATCATGATAGAACATATGCGTTTTACTGTGGACTATAGTTGGTCAATATTAAAGATTAAGAGTATTCCAGGAACCTATGTTTGATCGAAGCAGTTTCTGAGAAACTTTGTGCCACTACGCAATACTTAGTGATAGGCTAGAGATTAGCAATAGGCTAATACACTGGTTAGCTAACTGGCTTTACATGGTCACATGAACTAAATATATGTAGCAGTGATGGTGTGATGGAAGCGTGTCCCAATGTGGTTTTCAAAAATCCTCAAGTTGTAAGTCTTTTAAAAATTATTTCTTGTTCTAGCAGGGTCTATAGCTCATACAATTTTCACTGGTGTTAGGGGCATAACCATAACAGGCTGATTTACCAATGTCAACTGCACATGTGACATATTTACAGGCTCACGGAAAAAAACAAAAAAAACAATATGATTTATGTTGGGTACATAACAAATATGTTTACCAGAGATCATTTTATATACACGGTCCTTCAGTTGACTTTATGAAAATGAAACAATACAAATTTATAGGGCGAATAGTCATCATAAAAAAAAAAAAAAAAAGACAGTTATAACCCTAAAATAGACAAAGAGATGATTGGAAGATTGTTTCGTCCTCTTTGTCTTTTATGCTATGAATCATATGACATTCTCCTCCTTTTGTAAACGCTTGTGCCTCAGTCTCGGAGGGCTGAGTACACATTCTGGAAACTGTAAGATGACATTTTAACTAGATGATACTGAAAACGACTCCAGTTGTACGTTCAAATACCAAAGGAAATAGTATCTCCAGTTTGGAGACAAGTGCTATCAGATGCTTGGTTGCTTAAACTTGTTACATAAAATTGTTGATGTAACAGTCACTTGCAATCTTATGACATCCAGGGCACAGATGCAATGATTGCCATGGGACTTGCAGAGACCCAATGTAGTGCTTTTCATGTTTCTCTGCAGATAACCATTAGTAGTCTGGTGCAGTTTTCTGTAATTGCTGACCAATGTGGAATGCCATGAAAAAGAAGCTTACAGGGCATTAAAAAAAAAAAGTGAGAAGATTTGTGTGTTGGCGTGCATTGTAGATGATGGTTCCTCTCTCTTTCATACACTTGGTCTGTCATTAACTCTCTCTGCATAACAGGAATTTTCCCAATTTCATGCTTTCGCTTTCCTTTATATTATAAAAAGGTCCGCCCACGCAAATATACATGGACCAATTTAGACATAACTACATGGTTGCATTTATAGTGCAAGCTATTTTAGATCTAGACTGAGGACCTGCAATGTTGTTAGGGACAGAGCAGAGACAACAGTCACCGAATACACCAAAATGGAAAGCTTTTGCCGAGAAATACTGAAGGGCTGGGATCAGCTGAAAATGTTTCCTCAAAATATTTAAAGGATTTATTATGTTTACAGACCCATCTATTTATGCCAGACCAGAATTTTTTGTGAAAGAAATAAAATAATGCTGCCAAGCCTTTTGTACCAAAGAGGAATATTTTGACACTATTAATCTTCATGATCCTCGAATTGATAGACAGATGCACATATTTACACCTCACCGCATAAGATTCTGGTCATGTAAATGAATGAGGAGAATGTACGACACAACCCCACCCCAGACACTAATTACATCAGACCTTAGTTTTAAACTGAGTCACTGGGAATATAGAAAACTATTGAAGGAAGCTGTGTAGAAGGGTAAAAGAAAGTTTTTCAAAGCTAATGCAAGTCTAAGTCTTAGATGGAACCTAACTGCAAGGCACATTTATTGTGTTTTTTATTTGTGAATTTTTTTTTTACATCATTCAGTGATATATAACAGCAATAAGTGTACTGCTCTTTTAAATTTAGGCTGTCAAACCGCTGAAGACACTGGGATGGAAAATAATAAACAAAAAAAGAGGAAAAAAACTACGAGGGGTGGTCAAGGTTTGTTCCGAGCACTCAAAATTATGCAGCGTCAAGTCACAGAAGAGCAATTGTTTTCTGTTCGTCTCAATTTTTTTTTTCTTTGCAGTGTGTGTACTGTACATATTGTTTGATGAGCAAATAGCTGTGTGGCTTTTGTAGCAAAAACAGGGAAACCTCAGGGTTGCAAATGATTTTTTTTCCCTCTGAATTTCTTTGGCTTTGTAAAATGCAGTGCAACCACAGGTCCCAGCCACAGTGAAACTGCATGTCTGTAACATTGCCAGAAAACTTGCACGACATGTATATGTGACGTTGGAATTATCAAAGAAACCATATTGTCATATGACCCAAGAGATCACTGCGTAATGTTTACATGGTTATAAGTTAAATATAACAGTTTTACCATTGTCGTGCCTTATTGCACGAGCCACTGAGATGGCCCCTGCCAGTGTAAATATGATATTTCTTCAAGTCTGGTCATTCTCTCTTATTTGTTCTTCATCTTAAACTTAGCCAGTGTCTTTTCCCACCACTCCCTTAGCAGTTCCAGTAGAATGCTAATGGAAATAAATGTGTTTTCAAAAACTGAACTGTAAACATGTGCAAGCAAAAATAATCCCACAAAATGGTTAAAGGCACAGCCCGTGCCATTGTGTTCTTAAAAAAAAAAAAACAAAAACAAAAAAAAACTGTATCACTCGAGACGCGACACATTTTACTGGCTATGATAGCTGAGCCTCAAGACGGTAACAGTGTTCTCGTACGCGGAAACAAAGAGTCACACGGGCAAGATCTGAAAAAGCCCAATAGTGGCTTCATATTCTCTCAGTGTTTCTAGCTATGAATGTTGATACAATGGATGAGCAGAATGCATCAAATCTTTATTGAAGGTAACACTGCAACGCTGGAAATATAAAAGAAAAAGAAAAGGGGAACTGATGAGCTATTCCTGTAACCTTTTAAAACCTCAAAAGGTTTATGACAGGAGAAAGGTTTACAAGAGCTCCTTAAGGGCTATGCAGGGCAGTGTGAGCGTAAGGGAGGGTGAGTGCGACTGAAGGATACAGAGGTGTGGAGGGTGCGACAGTTTCAGACACAAAATGTTTTGGACTAACTAACCAGCTGTGCAGTTCATATGGCTAACGTGAAGATTAATGTGAAGACATCAGTTAACATACAGTTCAGTTCGGCACCTGTCGAACAGGTGCACTTGCTATGACAACTGTCATTCACTGACTCGCCCACCTCTCCTTTTGCTCCTAAAAACCAGGGGGTGTTTGGTGTCTTTTTGTCTTATAGACACAGACTTGTGTCTGTTACAGATTTCTTATGCATATTGGAGAATATCAATAATTTCTGTGTTAATGTCTGAGAGTATGTGCAAACCAGTTGATCCAAATAAACATGAATCACTTGTGTAGCAGGTATTTCTTGTCTCCACTTCTCTGAAACTCTCACAGTAGCATTTCTTCCTCGATGAAATGTAAGCTCTTTGCTGCTTTTAACGGACCAGTTTACAGTGTGGCCTATGATTGCTTGCATCCTCTCATGTTTGTATAGACTATTTTTACGTCTGTCATAAACACTATCATTACTTTTGCTATTCTGCAGTAGATTGAGGGATGAAGAAATCATTTCAACATCTTTTTATTCCATATTCCATTTTCCTACTGGAACCAGCCAAGTATTTCTTCGCAGATGGTAGAAAGCAGATTGTGTTCTTTAAAAAAAAGTCAGTTTGTTCCTGCAGTAACAGTCTCCACTATGTTCAAGTCAGCAATACATGTTCGGAAGTGCAAACAAAGCTCATCACTAATGGAAGCCATTCATCTTGGGTCAACAGAAAACGGCTCAGTTCTCTTACATCCTACCAGGCAACATGTTCCGCCTCACTAGACTCAGGTCAGCCACTGTCAGTAATCCATGAAGGAAATGAACCATGCCGAGATACAGAGGCACGCATTTATTCCATTAATGACGATATGGATGACTTTAGGCGGAAAAGACCATTCATTTTTCACGTGCTCTGTGGGAGTCCTTTTTTTTAAATTGTGTAATGTAGAACATACAGATGGATCATTGCTACATCAATATTCTAGTTCAACAACAAAAGTAAAAAAAAAAAAAAAAGAAAGAAATTTTATATCCTAAAGTTTATATCTTACATGTAATATAATTCTGTTTTATCTAGTGGTGCAACATTTACCTTAAGTTTGGTGGGAGTCGTAAGCACAAACCTTTCATATCACAGCGGTCAACATACAAAAGGGAGAGTGTTTGCTAACGTTTGCTAAAAAGGTGGTGTGCTGCAAACACGGTCAACGTGAGCCATGGGACGAAGGCCTCCTCAAAAAGTCATTAATATACTCTTGCTAAGTTGCCTATTAGGCTGTCCTACCTATGCCAAACAAAACAGAATGTTTCTCAGTCTGAATTGCTCAACGTTGACTCTTGAACATAAGACTAATTGAATGTACACTACAACCCTTAGTGGAGGTTAGATTAGGCAGAGCTCTTGTGTATATATCAGTGAACTGTTCACCCCATCATCCTGATTACATGGGCTTGCTTCAGATCCCTTGCAGAGTTACCCAGTTTTCTTACGTGAGAGACGCGCAGCCCTGGAGACACTCTGATCGTGACATAAGACGTCAATCCAGTCTTTTCTTGGAGTGCATGTTGAGGACAGCGCTGCACAGATAGGGCGATCATGGTGACATATTATAGCTCTGACATCATACAGGCCGAGAAAACATGAGCCCTTCTCCAAATGATGACATTTGCACTCCCATACTGACTTCCTGGCTGAGTGCCTGTTCCATTATCATGCTACATCATCAAAGTTTTAAAGTACTCACTGACAAATTTGATTTCGTGAATGTGCTTGCGTTTGTGTGTGTGTGTGTGTGTATGTGTGTGTGTGTGTGTGTGTGTGGGCGCGCATGTGTGTGCGTGCGTGCTTAGTGTTGTACATAAAAACTAAATGTAACTGCAGACTTTTTAATGGTTTCTACATTGTCAAAGCGGGTCACAGTCATTTGCGACGTGGTTGAGAGTGGGGTTTTTTTTGTGCATGAGAGGGTGTGAGGGTTAGCAGCAGGGCAGTAACCCTTGGTCACAAGGCGGCCGCGGTGATTCCTGTAACTACGGAAACAGCTGGAGGCAATAGAGCTGCAGAGATACGTGTCACTGATCAGGGACTGAGACACTGTGTTCAGCAAACAGTGCCAACAGGTCTCAGCATTAGTAAGTGTTAACATCTATGCTACATAAACATAATAAGCTAAGAGGCTAAGAGACAAAAAAAAAACAAAACAAAGCAAAACAAAATCGATTTGATTAAATGGATGTCTGAAAAGAGGGGGAGGGAAAGGCACAACAGTTCTTCCTACTCATTTATTATTGGGGGTCGTGGGCCGAGAGTTCCCACTACAGTTCCCCTTGCCTTCCACACATTAGTCTGTCTCCTTGCCAAGTGACAAATATCACTACCATATTAGATACTCACTGCAGCATATCTCCTAAGTCATCAGTGTAGTTGCTAGCTATAAATGGAAAGTCCTTTTTTGCTCAGCTATGTCATACACAGATTTACCCGCTCTAGTGCATAGTGGCCACCTGACTTTGCGGCAGACTTCGCTTTGCATCTTAATTATATTTTCCCCCCTTTTTTTCCTCCAACAATTACTAATAATAGTTCAGCATTCATTTTGAGTTGGTGCTATGTTCCCTGCCCCTATTTGGCCTCATTTTTAGTGGTGACGATGCTCTTTTTGATTTAACTTAATTAGGTTTACCATAGGCAGCCGCCTGAGGGATGACCCCCTGAGAATCAATAAGAGTAGGGATTTGTACAGACAGGGGGGTGTATCATTGTCATGCTTTCTAGTTAGGGACATACAAGGGGGAAAGTGAGATCCCTGGGATCACAGTTTATTCTAAAGATTGCTGTGGGTGTGTGTGTGGGTCTGCGTTTGTCATCTTAAAATAGGTATTTGCTTCTATGTGTGCGAGAGGGTTTTTTTGTGTGAGAACATGCCTCTCTGTCGCCGAGGATGCAACGTGGCTTCCCTATGTTTATTTGCCCACGTCAGAGATGTTTTCTGTGGTCAGCTGACTGGTGACCTCATGGGGCGTGTGAGTCCCACACTGCACTGAGAAGGTGACCTTGCCCTCATTGCCTATAAACATATCTTGGAGGTCATCCAGCAGTCAGACCACACCGATGATGCCTTCCTGATTGTGCTCCTGCTCTGTCTTGCCCAGCTGCATTGTACAGCAGAGAGTCTTCACAACCTCAAACATATTCACACAGAACAACCAAATATCAGCACAGATCCTCACAGTTCTCCTCACTGTGCACATTTGCCTAAGAACATCTTCCTCCTGTTCTCACTTTGCTGTTATATAATGCTGCATCATTGTTAAAACATTCTACTTCTATTCTGTTTGTCAGGTTATTTGCGGTACTGCAATATTCAAAGCAAAAATAGCAATAGAGGCAACAGAAATAACCTAAAGCTGATTTAGAAACAACGCTTACTTTCCCCCTTGTTCCATTTACCTCTTTTCATTGTTTTGGACAAACCAAAAATAGCAGGAACACTTTAACCCCAGACAGTATTACTTTAGACAGCTCTTAAATCTTCATCTTTGGATAAAACGCAGTCTCACTCAAATAAGTGAAGAGGGTGGAGTTATGTAAGTGTTCTGTTACGCCAGACTCCTGACCGGTTCTTAAATAAGTGCCTTTTAGTTAGGGTGCCTTTCACTCCTCAGCGTGGGATAAGTGTATATTCAGAGTGTTGTGAATAGGGCAGGATACCCGAGTTAGGGGTCTGAGGCAAAGGTGTTGAGCCGCTATGAACCGTTGAACAAGGTGTACAAGAACATGGTCTTCCCGTGTCTGACTGCAACTGGCAGTTGCCCACACAGTCCTCTGGTTGTATAGGTCCAAATTCTGCTCACATGTTTTAGGCAGCGCCCTTGGTTTGAGAGGATAAACAAGAGCTCGTTAAACCACGGATGTTTTGCCTCACAATGTAGTGTAGGTCATGAACCGCATGACGCATACAGAGTCACCTGTACTACAGCTCATGATGACCTGATTTAAACATACCATTTGACCAAAAACAACACATCTGGTTGCATCACAACACAGCACAACAGTGCACACGGAATAGGGTAGTGTCAATGTGACATGATGACTATAGTGATAGTCTTCTTACATTTGACAGCAAAGGTGACTCCTGGGGATTCCTTTGACATTCCTGTCTCCCGTCCAGCGGTCGTGACGTCCAGGGGCATCACGGCACTTTCCGTTTTTAGAACTGTACCGTTCCATGATCTCTGACACCACCCCTTTTGGACCACAGTGATTCGCCCAGTTTATCTCTGCAGGTGGCTCGGCCAAAACATTAACAGAACCACCTTGTTTGACCGCATTTTGCTACAGTGAGTGTCAGAGTGTCAGAGTGTCATTCTGTAGAGAACAGAATGATAATTAGCATTACACTGAGGTGGCAGGAATGAACGTTCAATGAACAGCCCATCCCCTCTAGCTTAGGATGGGGAGTAAAGTGGTCCAATGAATCCACAGGGCAGTATTCTGCTCTGAAGGTCTGGGAGATGTCGAGTTTTCCCTAATTAAGATGGGATACTTTAAAAAGGGCAGTGACAGGTGAAAGCCCGTCTGACGTGAGAAGGATCAGCAATATTGGCCATGTAAATGGAGGGAATCCTCTATCATCACACAAAATAACAACACCCCTTTGCTTGGAGAGGGTGTCGGTGGCAACTGGATTGGACGAGCCTGTTCACATCCGGGCAGCTGCCACGGAATTCTCCAGATTAATTCTGTAGCCAGCCATCGCAGAGAACACTTGATGACTATCCTATGCAGATAATCCTGAATCTTGTTGGTTGTCACTGATGGGATGATACTAGCTCAAGGGGGCAGGAGGTCTTGTGACTGCTGCTCTTTTCCTTTGCCAGGTGAAGACATACTAGCAGCTATAATAGGACATCCCCCTGCTCTGCAGGGCTTAAATTAGATACTCAGGAGAACTGTGATAGAGTGTCAACGAGGGCACAGTTCTCCCCATGCAGTTTCTCAGGTTACAGGCATGAGAGAAGCAGTGAGTCCTGGAGAAAATGTGTGTATCTGTGTGGGAAAGAGAGAGAGAGAGAGAGAGAGAGAGAGAGAGGGAGAGAGAAGAGGGCTTTGATGTTTGACACAGAGATAGATGTGATCATTAGATTTCTCTGTCTCTGTTACTAAGCCACAGACACACACACACACAGTCTCAAATAAGAATTGTGTGGATGATTCTCACGAAAGCAGACTTGTGCTCTGGAGCTGATGATTTGAGTGCCAAAATCATTATACTGTATGTTTTATTGTTATAGAAACAGTCTCTACTTGTATGAAATTTTTTTTTTTTCATGCTGGGCAAGCTATTTGGATATCCCAGTGTGAGTTTTTAACGTACTTGGTGCATGTCCCATCCAAATATTTCATAAATAAGAGATAATTTCAAAAATAGATAATAGCAGATTAATAATACAGTCCAAATGCAATAATACAAGGAAATACAAGGGGGAAAAATGGTGTCCCATCTCACATTTCATATCTCTCCAATATCTTTTTGTGTCTGCAAAGCAGAGAGATTTTTAAATTCATATTTTACCCGCCCTACAGCTATTAGCTATTTTGGATGACAAATAGCTTATAGCTGTAGTGTATCCCGAATAGCTACACCACACCAGTGCTTAATTTGTAAATCGTGGGGTCCTAGAACACAGAGAGGGTGCTGTTCTGGTGGGTCAGGGGAGAGAAGAATCTGGGATTCATCAAAAAATCCACAGCGCCTGGTGCAAATTGGACAACGCCTAGGTGCTAGCTGTTAAAACTAAACAAAACTAAGCAAAACTGTCATCACGAACAAAGCATTGTTTATTTACATTTGATAAATAAACTAGCATGCTCCCAGCTGAAGTGGACAATGAACTGGTGGCTGAAAGAGGGAGACCCTAAGGCCTCCTATGAAGAGCTCATCACCCGGTTCTGTGCCACCTTTGACCCCCTGCTAGAGGCGACAGTGGGGAAGTCAAAGTGGTCAGGGAGTGTTCTGCCTGCCACCTCAATGCTACCGGGCACTTTCCCTCAACCCAGCAGCTCCAGAACCAGACCCAGCTCCTGCTCCTGTCCGGCTGAGGGTGCCAACAGCAGCAGGGACACCTGCTCTGGATCCGGATGCAGCAGGGCCCTCTCTCATGGCTAGGACTCCAGACCTGAACATGGAGGGGAAATTTCTTGCGGAGGGGCCCCTAGCTCTCGATCAAGTCACCACCGGGACAGTGGTGATTGGATCCAGCCACTGCAGAGGCTGTGCCTAATCCCACAGCTCTTGATCTAGTCACCACAGGGACAGTGGTGCTGGATCCAGCCAATGCAGAGGCTGTGCGTGCCTCTGGGTCTCCAGTCCCAGTTCCTGTTCTTGTCCCTAGTCCTGCTCCTGTCCTGTTGTGGTTCCTGGTGCTGTTCCTGGTCTTGTTGTGGTTCCTGTTCCTGTTCTGGTTCCTGATCCTGTTCCTGCTTCTGGTCCAGTCTCTGGTCCTGTTACTGCTCCTGTCGCTGCAGAGGCCGTGCTCCCCTCTGGGTCTCCAGTCCTTGGTCCTGTTCTTGTCCCTGGTCCTGTTCCTTGTCCGGTCCCTGTTCCTGTCACCACAGAGGCCATGCTCCCTCTGGGTCTCCAGTCCCTGGTCCTGACCCTGGGCGCCGACTCACAGGCTCCTCCCTCCGCTCAAGTTCCTGCTCACGCTGCTTTGGAGGCAGCTCCCTCAGCTCCAGTTCCCACTCTGGTCGCCTCGGAGGCCCCGCCTTCGGCTCCTGTTCTCTCTCCAGTCGCCTCGGAGGCCCCTTCCTCAGCTCCTGCTCCTGGTCCGGTCACCACGAAGGCTCCTGACTTGGCTCCTGTTCCCGCTTCAGTTGCCTCATAAGCCCCTCTCTCAGCTCCTGTTCCTGGTCTCGTTGCTGTGAAGGCGCCTCTCTCAGCCTCTGTTCCCACTCCAGTCGCCTCAGAGGTCCCTCCTTTGACTTCTGCTCCCATTGTCTGGGTGGCCCCTCCCTCAGCTCCTGGTCAAATCAACTCAGAGGCTGTTCCCTTGGCTCCTGTTCCTGTCACCTTGACGGCTCCTCCTCAGTCTCCCCGGTCCGCCACCAGAGCCTCCGGACCACCCTGCCCATTGTCTTGCTTTACTCCCTGCTTTTGTCAGCGTCCTCCCCGAGTCTCCTATTCCTCCTAGTTCCCCTGTTTCCCCAAAAGGGTACCTTCCACAACAGGGGCTACGCTTTGTGTGTGTGTGTGTGTGTGTGTGTGTGTGCGTGTGTGTGCGGGGGTGGGGGTGGGGGGGGGGTGGCTTTGTAGCGTTGTATTAATACTAATATTAATACTGCTTTTCCCTTCATTCCTTGTGTTGAATTGTTGATGTTTGCCCACATGTTATGTTGGTTTCTCTGCCTGCCTGAAATCCTGACTCTGCATTCTGTAAGTTCCTGAAGTCTTTTGTTATGTTTGCTTCAAATAAAATGAAAGCTGATCTGCATATGCATCCAGTTTCTCTTACCCGGCGTGACACATCCAAAATAAGCAAACAAGCGATTTACGAGTAACTTCAATGGGAAATAAAAGAATGACAGAACAGATAACATTAAATATTGCACAAAATTTGTTTACATATTTTCATAGTGACAAAGGAGGTGCTGGATCCAATCAAGTAGCTGCCAGTCCCAATCTGGGAAGTCCCAGATCCTGTTCCGGCAGGATCCGGCACAAATTAAGCCCTGCACTATACCTTACCGCTAGTGTTCTTTCAATACTAGCGCCCTGCACTACACCCTACTGTGTTCTTTCGGTAGGCCCTCTTTACTGCAATTTGTTGCCTATCAGTTTAGCCGTTAAATTCATTTTTTGTGTACTCAGTCATTCAAAACCATTTTACTTTCAGCCTATCGTTCAGAGGCATTTAAACCATCAAGAGTAATCAGGGTTCAAACATTACACAATACAGAAAGAATGACTTAAAGAAAACTTTTAAATCTACTAAAAAAGAGATTCCTCTCTCCATGTTTAGTGATGTTGCAGTAATGAGAATTTGTAAAGGGTTGTTGTGTACAGTGCATAGATCAAAGTATAAATTAACCAGTGAGGTAGTTTTAGAGCTTTGTCTTTCTGTTTCAACAGAGATTTTTGGTGAATCTCCTCTTTCTTAATCCAAAGATGACATGTACACTTTGCATTCATAAGAATCACCCATATATTTATGTTTTGGATGCTGCGTCTTCAAGCCATCCTCTCCTAAGCATTCAACTCATCTAAATATTTATTACAGAGTAAAAATCTCAGTCTGACATTTTAAAATTGCAACTGTTGTGGTTTAACAGTTTACTAAAACCTTCGACACAGAGTGATGTATGGCTGTCTCAAAGCAATTCCTCCTCAGTGACTTGCCACGGGTTGACGCAAAGTTTAATGCTTTGACTCATCCGAAGATCACAGTCTTGTAAAAATAACATTTCCACTTGAAGCCCGGTATTCAGTGGCATGTTTAGGAAACAACTTGGAGAAGAAAAGCAACTGGTAGGGATGGCTAGGTTGCCTTTGGAATCTGTTGCTGGAATTTTCACCTATGGTGTCTTCAGTATCGTCTGCATGTTTTGTTTCCAAACGTGATGGATTTCATGTAGAAGCCATGAATCTAATATGTTATGATGTATTGTATAATGCCAGTGTGAATGTGTGTGCCAGCAGAAAGTGGATCAGTGGCACAAGTCTTGGAAATCTTTTCTGAGATTAACAACAAATATAACAAGTCTAACTAAAGTAACTGCTGAAAAAAAAAAAGAACTCAGTTAATCAATCATTTATTGCTTAATTGAATAACTGGCCAACCAAACAACTTGATTGAAATAATGAAGGTGTTTGTTGCTCTTTTTTTCTGTAACAGGTCATATTTTAAAAATGAATAATAGCATGGCTTAGGCCAACAAAGAGAACAAAGGATAAATAGCCTTTGAATGTTGCCTTTGAATTTTTAAGTTCAATCAAACTGTGTCAAGGGTTCTTTTAGTGTTGGTCAAAGGCAGACGTTCAGGAAAGGTAGACTCAGGCGAAAACCGGCTAAGAATACAAGAACGGGTACAGGAGGACAGGGTTCTAGACTGGATTACTCACAGACTCACAAACAGATGTGAGTTGTCTGACTGAAGGACTGGTTTAAATTCACAGGAGTAATTCTCAGAGTTGCACCGTGTTAAGACAAGACTCCCGCAAAGAACAGACAGGGCATCAGGGGTATACATACAGAGCAAAATCAGGACTAAATGAGAACAGAAAACAGGTGAAACAGATCATTAACTAGATAGCTGATCAGGCCGCTGATTAGTAGACTGATGACACAGAACGCTGAATGGTGGAACAAGCGAGGGGAGGAGAGGTTGTTAGGCACACGGTACCAGTGGCACAAAGAATTTTAACACAGTGATGATCACAATCTTTGTCCCACCCAGGTGGCAGTGTCGTAGTGTTAAGGGAACAGGGCCAGCACTCAGGGAGTCATACAGCTGTGCACTGGACTTCATGAGAAAACTAACCATATATGTGATAATATGTACATATATGGGAAACTGCTGACACAGCTAGTGTACCCTTAAGCCATGCACTTAATCATGCATCATCCCAGGAGTGCTGCAGCTTCCTCACACCTGTGGATAAAAACAGGCTAAAATGTTGAATTATCCTGAATTACCCTGGCGTTATCTTCTAGTACTTTATTTTTTGCAATTTCTTTTCTGTTTTGACAGATTTTATTTGCAGTGTATAGCCTATAGGGTTTTAAAGCATTACAACATGTCTACATTGTAGCTTTTTTAATGATGCTATGACTTGCTGGCAGTGAGACCCACTGTGCTGTCTTAAAATATGATTAGAGACATACAGTGCTACAGAGTGGCTCGTTCCTGTACAGTGCTGTATTAACAGTGAAAAAGCACATGCTGGCTTTTTCCCTGACATGAATATTTATAGAAACTATTAATGGTGAACCTGGAGGAACAATAAAGTCCACTTAAGACAGTGAGGTAGAGCAGACTCAACACTGATAACCATTAACAGGAGAATAGTACAGTCTGTCCTTGTTCTCAGTCGGCACTAGGACTATTCGACTTGGACTTGGATCCCAAAAGCACCACTGGTCATACATGTGTGTTTTCTCAGCCCTTCCTCTAAGGAGATCAGCGTGGAGCTTTTAGTGTGGGTTCGGCAGATCTTTAAAGTGAGCATAGCAACCTGTTACAATGGAAATGACCCACTTACAACAAGACTGGCTTTCATTTCAGCCTTGTCTCATATCTTTACATTGTTAAGATGAACACACTAGTAACACACTACAACTGACTACTGAGTAAATATAAAGCTCGATATTTTACTAGCAGGCCTTTATTAATGATTGAACTAAGTGGAATTTATTTCCATGCAACATAAACATGAGTGAAATGGACAAAACTTTGGAATTTGGCCTCATTCCTACAAATTTACTCTCTCTCTCTCTCTCTCTCTCTCTCTCTCTCTCTCTCTCTCTCTTGAACACACACACACATATACACACACACACACACTCACACACACAGACAACCCAAAATACAAACAAAAGATTGAGTTTCTTAAGTGAAACAGACCTTTTGGGAGTTACCATGATGATTCATGAAAACTAAATCTATCCAATTTGACTTTTGGCATATTTTCAGCAAGATTCATGGCCTTTTTGGCATAGTGTTCAAAGCAAATGTTCTTAAAATTAATATGAAAATCAGGATCTTGTTAAATTTTGTGTGACTCATTCGCATTCTTTGGCCTTTGATGTTATCACCTGAGGTTCACATACATTTGCGTTTTTTTCACAAGTGGTAACTTGCCTAAACTCATACTTGCATCTACTGGAGATTAGATAATTATTAGAGACAACAATGCAGAGGAACTTCTGAAACAAAAAGGTTCATTAATGAAAGTTTGTTTTACACATGCATCAGGGAGCCTTTTTAGTCGAAAACTACATGAGGTTAGGCTTTGACTCTCTGTCGTACACTTGCGGCTTTGCCAGCATTATACCTGGCAGCCCTAGGACTAAAGGGCGCCTCCATTTGACCTTTCAGATATCTGGGTCTCTTTGTTTTCTGTTGTGTGAAGTGTCGTTGGTGGTGATTTTAGAGGATGCCCATAAGCTGTGTATTTCTAACCCATTGATAGACTGATGGATGACATCAGTATTATATTCATGAAATCAAGCAAAAGCATTTGATTTGTCTCTCAATTAAACACAGTGTCTCCGACAGTGCAGTAACACACACACACACACACACACACACACACACACATACACACACTGTGTTCTTGGCCAAAACGTCATGGCATTATGCCTTTTGGCTTCCAGTACCGTTTTGCAAAGTTTCTTTATATCTGAATTGAATTGACTTGTTTGCTCTTATCCTGAATTCACCTTTTTATGTAACAGTTATGATTTCTTGACGCCGTGCCACGCATCGTACGGTTATGTTTTACAGTGAGTTTAGAGTTTAGATGACCTGAGTTTAGATAGTTGTATCAGTCTTAAATGTTTAACCAGGTACACAGGTTCATCATGCCTTTTTTTTCTTTTTTTTCTCTCCCTCTGACTTTTATCCAGGCACGAGCATGTCTTGCATTTATGGGCTCACTGTCAGCCAGGCAATGATACCACTGCTGGAGAATTATAGAAATGTACACATATACCACATAGTGTCTGGCTCTGTGGTGTATCACTGACCACTGCCACATGTCTAGTCAGATAAACAAGCCAAGCCCAAACCTAAGCCCTTGGCACACAGCAGTGTATACCGTTGGGTGCCCTTTGGTTAAAGCGCATGATTCAGTGAAACTCTGCGTGAACAGATTCTGAGGCAAACCCCCAGCGTTGGAGCAACATGAGGTCTCTCTGAAAATATCAGCGCATAGTTATCATGTGTTTGTAAAGTTTGGCCACTTTGTCAGTACTTAATAACGTCCTATTTGGCAGACTGAGCAGGTTCCATTTTATGTGGCTCAACTAAGAGTCTTTCTGTTGGAACTGTTTTTTGAATTTCTAAAATGAAGTCTCGCTTCTGTGAAAAGCGGAGATCAGAACCTCAGGAATAATCCAGTGCAGGGAGTACTGTGAGAAAAAGGGGATATGAAATGACCTCCATACAGAATATGGAAACCGTATGTTCTTCTGACAGTACTAACCTTTTACACGTATGTCCTCTGATTTAACTCTATAAGTAATGGTGAAAATCAATTACAGAAGCTACAGATATTTTCCGTCAAACAACACTGATTAATCAAGAATTAACGTCCTCCTACACAGAACAAGAAAGCATTCATTTATTGTTATAAATGATCATGCCTGTTTTCAGTAAGCTTGGTTTTCATAAACAGCCTTGCCCCTATCAAAAATCTCAAACCATCATACCACCTCGACAACTGAAATCACTGTCTAAGAACGTTTATTTTCATATGCACAGGCCACACACATTACAGCAAGATGTTCGCTACGATTCAGTGGTGATAACACTGCGTTTAGTATTTGACTGTTTACAACAGGGAGAACCTATGAGGAGTGGATGACAGATATGAATATTAGTTGTGTATTCCCAAATTGCGATGGCAAAAACTGGGCTTTTTAAATTTTTTTTTAAGGAAGTTTTTAATATCATACCAATAATATGATAAAATAAAAGCTTGGCTCAGTTTTATAAAATGCTCAGAAGTGACCTAGTCAAGAGTAAAAGTTTTAAAACACGTACTCTCATTCCGGATATCTGGAGGACAAGTGACCCCTGCCTCTTGGTTGTAATTCTCATCCATGCACAAACTCTCCATTGTTTATTTATGAATAACCCCAAACTGCTGCAAACTTTTTTTTTCCCTTCTTTTTTTTCACATAGCAGCATGCTGTGCAAGACACAGTAGCCAATAGTTTGTCATTTACTGAAGCGATTAGGTTAATCCATTCATGTACATTAAAGCCCTATATAAGAAGCTTACAATTAATCTACTTAGTGTCATAGAGACTGATAATTTTTTTTTTTCATTTTATCTCTCTGCCTGCTCCACTGTCATCATAAACTCTTGTGTGTGTGTGTGTGTGTGTGTGTGTGTGTTTAGCCTTGTTTGTGGAGTAATTTTTCAGTTGACAAACCGCATCAATATGTATCAATCTTTAAAATTCTACCAATCAAATTACAGATCATGAGGGAAAAGAAGACAAGGTGAAAAGCTCATTAGCAAAATGATGATAACAGAATTGATCAGAATAAATGATTGATCAGAAAAAGGGTGGAATCAGAGTGACTGAACTGTAATAACATAAGCCCTCTCCTGCCATACAGTTTATTGAGTAAAATCTGTCATTTCTCTGAAGGAAGGGCTGTTCTTAAATTGTTTTGACGCTGCACTGAATTTCCATAGCCGAGAAAAGACCATCACAGAGTGCCTAGTTTATCTGGACAGTAAGCCAAAGCAAACAGAAAAATGTATACCCCCCACCCCCCACCCCCACCCCCCACCCCCCACTCTGTCAACAGTGGCTTATCATGTTGGCTATTCTGAGAAATTGACACAAACACATAACAGTTCGTGTTATGAAAACACCCATTTAATACCCAGGTACTGTGGGAGTTAAAATTTAAAAAAAAAAAAAAGTAAAGTACTCTTTTCTCTGTTTGTGTCTCGCTCTCTTTCTCTGTCTCCTCTGGCTCGTTATCAGGAATCGTATAAGATGAAGTTACTTCGACCCATGGGGTGCCCTGGAGATACTGCGACGGAAAGTCTACTGCTGCGTGTTTGTCAGCGGGACAGATGGAATCTGTTTGGAAGTGAGATAGAGCAGTCTGGACTGGGTTGGACTGCTGTAGGTTGTGCTCTTGCTATCAGATAGGTGCTTCCTCGGAGCTGAACACTCGTTATCATACGCTAGATTATATCACTGCGTGCTACTACTCTTTTGAGCTACCACTTTTTTTTTTTTTTTTTTGTAGAAAAGCTCTGTGAACATAGGGAGCAAACTATGGAATGGTAAGATATTTGCATTACACACTAAAATGGAAATTCTAGTCACTTCCATCTAAATGACTGTCCATTTTTTTGTACAGCGTTTACCCATCCTAAAAAAATTTACTGTGAAACAGTGTTAACTGCTTCCTAAAAAAAAATACTGTTACACAGGGTTAAATACATCCTTTTTTTTTTTTTTTTTACTTTGATACAGGGTTAAATGCATCCTAATTTTTTCACTGTGATACAAGGTTTAAAGTATCCTAAAAAATTACTGTGGTATGGGGTTAAATGCATCTGAAACAAATGACTGTGACACAAAGTTAAATGCATCCTAAAAAATTATTGCGATACAGTGGTAAATGCATCCTAAAAAATGATTGCAATACAGTGGTAAATGCATCCTAAAAAATTATTGCAATACAGTGGTAAATGCATCCTAAAAAATTATTGCAATACAGTGGTAAATGCATCCTAAAAAATTATTGCGATACAGTGGTAAATGCATCCTAAAAAATTATTGCGATACAGTGGTAAATGCATCCTTAAAAAGTATTGTAATACAGTGGTAAATGCATCCTAAAAGATTATTGTTATACAGTGGTAAATGCATCCTAAAAAACTGCTGCAATGCAGTGGTAAATGCATCCTAAACAAGTACTGCAATACAGTGGTAAGTGCATCCAGAAAGAATCCATCAAATTATTTGGTGAATGAGCTGGTGAGAGCACTCACTGGAAGAGCACGCTCTAATACACTTGGCATCAGTTTCCTCATCCTGTCTCTCCATAATGCGGAAACGTCTCGTGCGGTGAGAGGAATTTGACTTAACGTGATCTATCGCCTCGTTAATTGTGATGCATTCTTTTATGTCACTTTTTCATAATGAGAAAAAGAAAAGAAAAAAAAGGAGAGAGAAAGCACGAGGGTTCGGACTTGGCCCTCAGCTTTGCGCTGCTTCACTGCTTAAGTTAACTCTAAGATTGGTGTGCTCATTCATGTAGAAATAAATCATATGTAAATGATTTGAACAGCCACAAGTACTCATTGGAGCTAAACACATTTGGAATGTTTAATCCTTACTCAAAAGGGCCTTAAGTCTAATCTTTCATCATCTGGCAGGAAAAAAAAAAAAAAACCCTGAAAAATGGTCATGCACCACATTGTTGGCAAGTGCTGCTGAGCAGGGAAAGAGCTGTTATCCTTATTATACCACGAACAAAAGCTTAGATGTGATGTGTCACTCAGTTCATTGACAACAAGGCGGTCTGGTGAGGGGGAGGAGACTTGTTTTAGTCTGGATGATGAAAGAGACAGTGTGAGTTGAGTTATCAGTCTGCATCTCAACTTCCACCTCCCCTATCTATCCTCATCACCAGCTCTCACTTACATAAACCACCACTCCCAGTTTCTCTTTCTCTCTCTCTCTCTCTCTCTCTCTCTCTCTGACTTTAAGCCAATTGCATAATACCCGTCATTAATTAAGGAAGCTCTTTCTACCTGGCTTCGTGTTTAAGATTGTATCATATACAGATCTGATCGGGAGAGACAGTCCTGTTGGTTTCCTTTTTTTCCCCCTGTGGATGTCTAAAATATATGTGAATACCTCATGAAAGTAGTCATTACACTTTAGAACTGAGCCAGGGCAAATCTCCAGGGTCTTCAATAATCTTTATAAAGCCAACATCCTTCACAGCTCCTCGGGATAGGCATAGCAGATCTAAATTCCTCAAAGATGGCGGCATCGGTGGGACCACAGGGTTAGTTGGCATCGGAGTACTTCTAATTTGTCATTTTAAACTTATAGCCCTTTTTTTTTTTTTGCTCCTATTGGCTACAATTTCTCATTATTCATGTCTGTACAATGTATTACATTATCAACACAAAGTCCTATTGGCTACGGTTTCCCATTATTCATCCCAATAATGCATTATAGTATCAACATACTCTGTTATTGGCTACTGTGTCTCGTCATTCATCTCTGCAACGCATTACAGTGTCAGCATACAGGGCCACACTCCATTTGTTAACCCTCAGACATTTTTACTTTTGTCTTGGTTGCTGGTCAATGAGGAGACAACAGAAACAATAGGACGAAAAGAAAACACAGGATTACGAGAGAGAGACAGAGAGAGAGAGAGAGAGAGAGCGCCATGGCTGTGCTGGTCCAGCTGAAATGGGGCGAAGGAGGAAAATGAGTAGCTCCAGAGAGACTGGCGCCAGAGCTGGACAGAGCTGTCTGACATGTTTACTGTGTGTGTGTGCTGGCACAGGCAGGCACAGACGGACATCACCAGAGTCTCCCCCCCCCACCCCCCCACCCCCACCTCCTCCACCCGTGCTCTATGAGTCAGCAACCACGCCCACAGAGTGAAGCATGAGTCAGAGACAAGGTTCCCATGCCACGCTACACGCAGACTTCGATTCGCTCACTCACCTCTTTTCATTTCTGCTCCAGTTGCTTTTGAACAGCTTTTCGGTATCGCCTCGGTCATCAAGAACACACGAGATAACATCCCTTCCAGTTGTGTCATATTCCAAACAGATTATGTCTGTATAGATTATCGACAACTTGATGTGAGCAATCAAGATGTGTATTGATTTTACACTTACTGGAAAGCTTCAAATCATAAATCCTCTGACTGGTGATAACCCAACAATCGCTAACACTTTTATCAGAATAAAATAAGTCTATTGTTAACTGAACTGAGCAACTCAGTACATTTAAGCAGCTATTGGTAGTATAACATATTAGGTTCAATCTTCATAACACAGAGACCAAAACCTAATGGCTTTTCCCCTCTTAGACAGGTCAAAGAGGACTTGTACAGGACAAAAGGACATATTCCAGATTTCTTTGAGTTTAGAGACTGCAGTTCAGAGGTTATTCATAAAACATTATCACCTTATTACAAAAAAAAAA
The DNA here is from genome assembly GCF_902362185.1 of Chanos chanos. Taxonomy (NCBI): domain Eukaryota; kingdom Metazoa; phylum Chordata; class Actinopteri; order Gonorynchiformes; family Chanidae; genus Chanos; species Chanos chanos. Next base: position 25,496,564 of record NC_044503.1, read on the forward strand.
CTTTAAAATGGAAAAATTGAACTGTAGTTAAGTGAGTGTGTCACTCATAATTAGAATGCTTCACTTTTGAAAAGTCAGAGATAATTTAGGAGTAACCTGCCTTATGTGTTATTTATCTGAGCAACAAACTAATCATTTGTCAAGCTCTGTTCACTCCCAGCTCTGTGTGTGTGTGCGTGTGTATGTGTGTGTACGCACTGTATCTACATTCCAAAGTGTGTACCTTACACTTAGTAAGCTCAGATCTAAGACACCGTTATCTTATAGGAAAGCAATCAGGAACTGTTGTTAATAGCGACTGTGTGCCTTGCTGTGTAACTCACAGGCCTCATTCGTTTCTGTCAGTCTTTAATTTGCTTTCACACCACTGCTGAAACTGACCTAGTTCAGACCTTCTCGCAATGTGATACACGTGATGTTTTAAGGATAGTATGAAAAAAAAAAAAAAAAACCTCCACACAGAGATATATCTTTTCAGTTCCAGTTTAAAGCACACTTGTACAAGCTACTAAATTTGATTCCAAGTCTCTCGGTTTCCTGAGGGCGATGAAATCTTTTAATGTGGCTCAGGTCAATTTTTGTCATTTCTCTCTATACGATAGGTTACTCGTATTATAGCTCTGCAGCGGCCGGACTGCTGGAAACCAGCAACAATAGCGCATGCCCCAACTTGGGCTTTTATTCCCCCCTTTTATGCCCCCTTTACCATGAGCTGACCAAATCACAGGCTACACTACATGCCAGGTTACGGATGAGGGCAAGAAATGCCAGACCAGTGGCATACATGATGGATTGGTTGACTTGACGTGACTATCTTGATCGATGTGACATTCTCTATCGCTGGTCTCTGATATGGCTCACTTCCAGTGATTAATACAGAAAAGACCAATATAATGTGAGTAACAATCCAGCATTAAATAACGTCTTAATTAATCTGTTACTTATTTTGGACTGCTCAACCTCCTTCGCTTTTTTCAGCCTAAGTCTCTCTCAGAGCCTGTTTCGAAATCTCCTCGTACATGAATGGAATCTGCGCAGGAAGTGAGATTTGAAAGATTAAAGAAGTGGGAAATTGAGCTGTTCCCAGATCAGATATAGAACTACATGTGTTCACTAAGCTTCATCAGTCCTGACGTGAGGTGCTTAAATTCAGACGCCACGCAGTTGTTCTGTAGACTTGTGTTCCTGACTGAAGTTTTTATTACATGACTGTAGGGCGGCAGTGACACCTTGGTCACTGGCCCCTGTGGTGTGATTCTTAAGTCATCGACACGCCACTCAGCCAGTTCTATGAGGCACGAATTAAAAGCCAACGTCTGATAGGCGTGAGTCAAACTCAAACTTTTCCACACACCCTCCCATCAGCTGGGCAGGCCTGATTGCGTTATGGTGTGAGTGAAAACTTGCTGTCAAAACAATGCACCAGGCTTATTTACATTCTTACTTTTTTTTTTTTTTTTTTTTTGGAGGGGTGTGTTTGGGCAGGCCCACAGTCAGGTTAGACACAGCTAGCTGAGCTTGGGTTGTGTAGTGTTTTTACTAGTTAAGTCTGTTGACACAGTTTTACACTGGTTAGTCTGGTGTGTCTTTTTTCGATAACAATGCTCTCAGGAAAAGCATTGGGGTTTGTGTGGGTGTGGGAAATTACTGAACGTATAGATAAAAATGACCTCTTCCAGCCAGTTTCAGTAGCGAAGCCTATAGCATCAGGGCACTTTTGTTCCTTCCTCCTTTATTACTCTGGAAATACCCAACGTTTCGCAGAAGAGATTGTTTCCTGAAGCCGGGAGGGTGGGGGGCAAGAATGTGCTTTACAAGTTACGACTTGCACCTCTGTCATCTGAATCTCTCTCAAGAATTTACTCTTGGTTCTGTTTACACACATTTAACCCACACACACACACACACACACACACACACATACACACACACACACACACACACACACACACACAGAGTTCAAGCTGGCTCTAATCCTAACTAAACATAGTGGTGTCATCTTTCAAGGTCAAAATGATAAACAATAATATTTGATGTGATGCTTAATCAATACGGTCATTGTGCTGTCAGGTAACTCCTAAAATATAGGAAATGCCAACAGTAAATGTCTTGACAGGGCACTGGACGACCATGAACCCCCCAGGACAACTTAAGAGAGACTTGGCATAGATTTGGCAAGTGTTCGGAACTCTGTCGGGATGCCACAGCATTCTTCTGCGAGAAATTCCATTATTTCATGTTTTGTTGATGATACTGGAAAATGCCGCGTCATGCACTTTTCTGGAATCTGCCATAAGCGTTGGGTTTAGCTGAGAACTAATGACAGAGACAGCCAATGGCATGTGGTTTGCTTTACTTTGAAACTCACCAAACCATTCAGTGGTTGCTTGGGCCCTGTGGATGGGAGCATTGTCATCCATTGTCATGGAAACTCCTTCTAGTATGACAGAAATGCTTCACCATAATAGGTCGGTGGTTACTCAGAATGGCTTTGTATTAGTAAGTGTTTTACCTTGCCATGTAAGGTACTGAGTGGTTCTGAACTGTGGAAAGAAAATACGCCTCACAACCAAATAAATTTCCCATTTTCCAACTTTTTGGATCATGGAAGAAAAACCCCTGGAATCTTTCTAGTAGCATGTGACACACTCCTCTGCTTTCTGAGAACAAGGTGAATGACTCAATATCTCATGTGGCGTTTCTCCGCTACGCGTTGTAATCCTGTCTGTATTCTTTTCACCACATAAATGTGGCGAGGGCTTAACGTGACTATAGCACCCCTCCTTGTAAAATGTTTAATGGCACTGTTCTTTATGAAAATTCCCCTGGACTTGAAGGGTAGAGAGGTATTCATTTTTGACCACAGCCGACCATGCACGCTTTTTTCTGAGACTTCCCGACCAATATCACCTTAGCCACACGTTTTTTTTTTTTAAACATCAGCAAGTTCAGCCGTCCTCATTAAGCTCTCGTCAAACGTGCCCCAACAATCACCTTCTCCTCTTTCAAAGTCACTGATATTTCCTCCCCTCGTCACGGTAGACAGAATAAAGGGAGGAATGATGCCTACTCCGAATTTTTATGCTACCCAAGGCATAATGTGAGGTTAATCGCTTAATTATCTCAGGAACCATGCCTGAATCAGTGCTCCTGTGTTCAGTATACCTTGTATCCTTCATTTGCTCGAATGTTTGTTATTTGAAGGCACTCAGCTGTAGGCGTGTGAGAGTAATATCTAAGGGTGTTGGGGGGGGGGGGGGGGGTGTATAATACCTAGATCAAATACAGAGTCTTGAGGCCGTTCACATGAAAAAGCCTCTGCATTCATGTCAGTGGCTGCTGGGGGGGGGGGTCCCCATTCCTGTTATCTCTCCCTCGCACAGTGTTTGAGCAATGACCCCAGCGGGAATACACAGGTAGCTCTAATTATCCATCTCGGTTTTATTTTACCACGCTCGCCAGCTAAAGTACGCTCGCATGCGTTCGTGAATACGTCAGGGTGTCGGTTTTTGCCTGCGCTGTGCGTGATGGAGAAGCGGACACTGATGGATATGGCGGAGGGAAAAACAGGATTGCCGGTGCCCCAACTCTCCCACGGAGTCCTGCTGCTCTCACCCCGGGCCATATATCATAGTGTGCTTTACTGTGGGATGAAGTCACTCTACTGTAGCACAGCCGCTTTTATTGCTCCTACTACTGGACATTTTTCTAAGGGCCTCAAGGGCATGCTGGGAAAGGAGATGAAGTGGCTGAGGGGTCTATAATTCTCAGCTCTCCATCTCAGCATGGGGGCCACTTTCAACTTTTCACAAAACACTCAGGAAAGGTAGAGGGAGAGGGACAGCAAAAAGTTAAAGGAAAACAAAAGCCAGAAATTGTGAACCCCTTGACCTATAACGCTGTAATATGTGTGTGTGTGTGTGTGTGTGTGTGTGTGTTGTAAGAAAATAACTGTCAGGAGGAGGTTTGACAGAGAGCAAATCTTGGGACATGACTGTTGTATGTGTGCGTGTGAGAAAGATAGAGGAGTGGGGGCAGGACAGCCAGAGAGAGAGAGAGAGAGAGAGAGAGAGAGAGAGAGACAGAAAGAGAGAGAGAGAGAGAGACAGAGAGAGAGAGACAGAGACAGAGACAGAGACTGAGAGAGACAGAGACAGAGACTGAGAGAGACAGAGAGAGAGAGAAAGAGACAGAGACTGAGAGAGAGATAGAGAGAAAGAGACAGAGAGAGAGTGAGTTCTTGATGAGTTAGCCTTATCTGCTGGGACACAGACAGGTTTAGCCCAGGATCCTATTAACTGCACCACATTCCTCCCACATCTCCCAATTCCTTTTCATTCCCCTTGATACGTGTTCGCTGTTTTGGTGCCAGATGAAAGATTAATGGTTCAAATGAATTCCCTTTGCCATCATCTCAACAAATTCATTGAATAAACAAAATCTCACACATGGAGGCAGGCCCTATGTATGTTGGCCATGTCTGATGTGTGCGCGTGGGTGTGTCCGCGTCTCCCATGCACACATGTTCACATTGGTATCCTGGTTTGTATTAGCTTTCTGTTATCTTTCTGGAGCACAAATTGACAGTTGTTTATCACAAGGGAACACGTCGGCACTTCAAACGAACAGCAAAGCATCACATCGTTCCCGCTACCCTGTTCGCTTATTGTACCCTCACACTTTAACAATAGCTTTTTCAGTCATGCCATATCATACTCAACGTTTGTTGTGCCTTGTGTTTTCAGTCAGAAAAAAAAAAAAAAAAAAGATTAGAGCATGTCCAGAGTCTTTGAAATGATGTCCTTGTAACCTAGTTGTGTAACCTCCTGAAGTGAACACAGGGCTGTTACAAGCTGAGGTCTCTGAAAACGCGTGTTCACTTTCTGTCGAGATAAAGAGGATTTTTGAATTCAAAGGTAAAAACATGTCGTCTGAGAGAAGTTGGTTTGAGATCACAGGGTTAGCTATTAAGGAAGGAAGGCCTACTTTGCAGAGGAAAATTTTCATGTGTGACTATACACAAAGTTGCCATACCACGTTATACTGAGTAATTTGGAGGGGGTGTGTCAGTTCCCACACAGCACTGGACTAAACTGCTCCAGACAGGAAAACGCAACACCGTGCATGTTTGCTTAAGCACTGACTTTCCACTTAGATAATTACTCAAGCATACATATCAAGTGCTAGAGTTTCACAAACCAGACCAAGCTGTGGTAGACACTTAAAATGTCACGCAATCCTCTCTTTCCTCTCTCTCTCTCTCTCTCAGACACACACACACACACACACACACAAATCCTCTCTCTACCCCCCTTTCTCTCTCTCTCTCTCTCTCTCTCTCTCTCTCACACACACGCACACACACACACACACACGCACACAAACACACACACACACACACACACACATGGACATACACACGTGTTGCCCATTCAGCTTCTATCATACAAAGGCCTGTCATTCACATTCACTCCTACAGTTGTTTAATTATCCAAATGATAAACGATAAGATGTAGGCTACAAGATGTAGGCAGGAGGGAGTGTACTACTCCAACAACACTCATTCAAAATGACAATCACAATGATACAGTTGGCCACAGATGATTGTGTTACTGATGTTACTTATCTCTAAGGTGTCTTCATATTACCCTGTATACGCAAACCAGCAAAAAACTATTGTGGTAGTGTCCTTAATTCTTTTATCTCACTGTCTCTCAATCTTGGGCTCTGACTGCCCAATACGTTTGTCATAGTGATACTATACTGGTGATACTGGTAATATACTGGTGATAGTGATTTGGGGTAAATATAGGTCAGTCTCCTTTGCCAACCTGCGTGGACTGCAGATCTCTCTCTCTCTCCCTCTCTCTCTCTCTTTCTTACTCTCTCTCTGAAGTACACACACACACACACGCACACACACGCACACACACACACACACACACACATACACACACACGCACACACACACACACAGACACACACACACACACACACACACACAGAGCCCCTCCCCCCTTTACCCTTTGCACACAGTCACACAGTCTCATTGTGGAATGCTAAGCTAGCACTTGAGTATGGGCCTGGTTTGCACAGTGCCAGGTGACTCGATGACGTTGTCTGAATCTGGTCGCGAGGGCAGTTTCCACTGCAGATTACCTGATCGAAGGCACGTCGCCGTGGTGACACTGCACGAACACTCCGAGATTCTTAAAGCTACAGTACTTTTTATCCATCTCTTTTCTGTTCTCCCTGACTGCATCTTGTTCTTTGGTCTCATAGTTGGTTTTCTTATTCTTTACTGTCTGTTTTCTTTTCATACATTTAGAGACTATGCGATATTAATACATCTTTTTGTTTCCCTTTATTGCAATGACAAAATACATGTTTTCTCAAGTGTTCGTCTGAAAGGCACTTTACTGGATAGATTGTCATTAGTAACTAGCCCTTGTCTAGGAATTAGAAGTAGCCGACAGCTCTTGGTCGTAACAGATCAGGTTAACACAAGGAGAGAAGGCTACAGAGGAGCCTAGGGAGAGATTAATTCAGTCACAGTACGGGGTAGTAGTCTCTCCAACTACTTTGACAAAAGAGCAAGGCTCAGGCTGTTTGTTGGGAGCAATTCCTCTGGGTTTCACTGTGTAATATGCTGAGTCAGTTGCCACATTTAGTGCACCATGCAGAGAAAGAGAGAGAGAGAGAGAGAGAGAGAGAGAGAGAGAGAGAGAGAGAGAGAGAGAGAAAGCATGATGGACAGCAGCATGAAGAGATGGTGAGACTCCTTGTTAGACATCAGGGGTTATGTGTTAACTTACAAGGAAAACATTTAAAAGCCACAGCTGGCTGTTGTTGCTAAATCTGTGGTTTAAAGTCCAGTGCAACACCGGTTCTGACCATTTTCACAGAATGAAAGTTGGTTGATTCTTCAAATTCCCCTCTAATCAGAGATCAAATCGTTCGCGGCATTCTTTAGCGGATTAAGCGTCACAAGGGGCCAGGTTTTTGTGGAAGATTATGATTATGTTTATGTTTATGTGTGGCATAAACCTGCCATGTTGAAGTGATTTAACCCCTTTTGTGTGACATTAAGAGCAGACCATAATCCTATGTAATGTGGTCACCTTTAAGACCAAGTGCACTTCTCTCAGAACAAACACGGAAAGTTTAAGTGATCCAGTGATGCCTCTAACGTAATGTTTTATGAGGGAAAGTTTAACAGGAACATGTACTTGTATAGGTGGGACATTCCTGTAATCATCTATTAATATAAGACCGAAGACAAACTTAGCTCCTATCAGGAGCAAAGTTACGCAATGTTATTTGCTACCACAGCACTGACTCACTTGAGTCAATTAAAAAGTTCTAGTAAGAACTCGGCCAAAATTTCATTGTAAAACAGTTTTAAAAGTGCACAAAAAGTATTAAAGATTGTTAAAAGGTACACGAAAGTACCGCTCTTTTAATTTAACTGTTCGTGTAATTTACCGCATTCAGAAAGAACAAAACATTTTTGTTGTCCATGTTGGAGTCTGAGAGCAACAATGTTAGAAACCATTTAACCCTAGTACCTTGATGTTCCTGGACAGAATGAAAGTCCAGAGATTCATTTGAACACAGAGCTACATGCTCAGTCATGGGATGTCTTAAGGCATGTGAGCATGGTTGAAGGAGCTCGTATTAACAACCTGTGTTCTCAAAGAGGAGTATACATTTGTTTCCCTGGCTGACACTTTTTAAGACATAAAACTAATTTTTACAAGCATTGCATGTAAGAGTACACAGTTCACTCGTAATGTTAGGATAATAATAATAAAAAAAAAAATACATGGAAACCTAGATCCAGGTCTGTGAAGTGTGCTTATCAAGATGCCTCAATTTTATCACTTCAATTTTCAAGGAATTCTTTTTTTTTTCTCCTAATATTTGGAACACAGAACTGGGGCTTTAACAGGGCCATGCAGTAGCTGTCAGTCACTGTCACAGTTTACATATTAGAGCTAAAGTATCATGTTAACACGGCAGATATCTTCAGGTAGAACACATTTATTAAACCGGATGGTAAAGTTCTGTTACGCTGAAATAAATAATAAAACGAGAGAAAGGATAGGGTGAGGTGCAGTGCCAATGCTAACAATAGCATTCTTCAATTCTGGATTGTATCCTGAGAGACATGTAGCTAATCTCCCCATGCTCTGTGGCTGGAGGTGGAATGCATGAAATTACATAAGTACATAACCATTAGGTACTTTTGGACTCTTAATTAGAGAGGTCCTGTTTTCAAATCACAGTGTTTTCCTGCCAAGAAACCCAAAACCATTAAGAGCTTTGAGAACAGTTTGGGTGAATAATTTCAAATGTGACACAGAGTCCATGTTTAATTCTAACAACATGCCATTGTATATAGTACTTATTTTCTCATCTCCGTAACTACTGGAGGATAAAAACAGTGGAAGGGTATGAAGGAGTTCATTATTGTCTTACTTAACCTCTGTTGACTGGTCAGTGGAGGTGACTGAAGCATTGCTTGCACACAAAATGGGCGACCAAGCAAAGCACAGATAATAGCCTGTATCAAATGGATATTCCAGTTTTACTCTGCAAATTAACAGGCATTATGTTTTGTTTGAACAGCGTGCACATAGATTTTAAAGAACTAAGGAGATGGTTATTTAATGGAAGATCTTGATTGATTAAATATTTTTAGCTGTGGAAAGAGTTCATAAAAAGGAAACCAAGAATAACTAGGCAAAAAACAAACAAACAGACAAAAAAAAAAACAGTTGTGCTCCCTAGATGAGTCCCATACAAGGTCTTGCATAGTGGTCAGTCCATCTTTAATTTGAAAACTAGTCTGGGAAGTTGTGATGATCAGTTCAACATTGTTCTTAAGAAGACCTTTGGGACTTTTAAACAAATTAACCCAGTGTTTATATTATAGTATGTTTCATGAGTCTAAAGGCAAGTTTCAAAACAGCAACTGACATGATTACCGATCCTTTTTTAAATCCAGCATTTGCACCATGATTTCTCCATTTCCACACAAGATTTACATCACCAACTGAAAAAATAAGCCATTTTATCCATTATATTAATGTTTCTGTAAGGACTCCACATATTCCAGTAATAACAGAGTAGCTGGGTGCTGACCTACTTGGAGTATCCCTTATTGATGTCTTCCTGCAGTAACAAAATGTTAAGTATGGGTGTATCTAGCTTTACAGAAGTGCTAGCTTCACCTGGTTTTTATAAAAACTGTCCATCTCTTGCTGAAGAGCTGCCATCGCAGACTGGCGACAGAGGATATGTGTGACAGAGGGGCTCCCTAGGGAAAAAGAGGATGGTGATGATTCCTTTATGCCCTCAACCAATGCTGCCAGCAAGACTTGTGTAATTGAGCACAGTGAGGATCTATACTGTGGAGTTCAGCATTTATCTGAGCCAACCAGTATGCTTATGGAGGCCACTAGCTCTGACTTGGCAGGAAAGAGGCCAAGCCAGACATCTTCTAACTGTCTTCTTGGAGTGCCAGGAGATCAGCCACTGCTGGAGCAAACTGCCAAAAACCCTGTCTGGGGACGGTTGGCATTGGACTGTGTTGGTAAGGAGGAAAGCAAACTGTTTCATGCACTTCCTATCAAGCTGCTGATGGTGTCCCACCTGAATGCCAGCCAGAAGGCATTCATGGTTTCAACCACATCCATCTCAACCCAGAAGGCTGACAGCTTCAAAAAGTGCTACAGTTAAGTTGCCATGTGTGTGAGGGCTCACAGGACCTCTGACTTAAGGACATAATTTACAGAGCGGGAAGAGGACATTCTAGCCTATGGGAACAAATTTGTGTTGTTACTGCTGTTACACATGTGCTGTCTGGAGAGCAGAGCGAGTTATGGGTGCCACATATATACACTGAGATAACCTGCTCAGCTTGTCCTGCAAGGAGGAAATACAACTCCTGGATAATTACATTTATCCAAACAGTCTCCTTCCTCACTCTGTGACAACCACGCAACAGTGACACAAGGAGAGGAAAAGAGGATGAGGCCCCTGAAAATGTTTCCTTATTAAGAAGACCAGACCACTGAAACATTGGATTATGCTTCTGTGTAATATATTCAGCTCCTATTTTGCATGCAGGGCTTAAGTTGGTGCTCATGGACCACTGACTTATAAAGAAATGAAGAAACAGGTCTTCAGGTCAATATTGCGTTGGGGCCCTACTTGTATCCTTGTGTCCAAGGACAGTCTCACATGGAGCACGTACAACATTAAAAAACAGTGTGCAATTTAGAGAGAGAGAAGGTAATGAGGAAAAATACTGTGCATTCCCACCATAACTCGATCTCTGAGAACTACTCTTGTTTTGAGTGACAAGAGACATAAGTACTTAAAATTGCACACCAGTTGTCCATCCATGCACAGAGTGTCCCCAGGTGCCACACACCTTTACAGTACTGGATCATGCTGCCATTTGTGGAAAGGTGTACCCTATAACGTTGGCAGGCAAGGAATGTGTCCAGTTGGATTCTACGATGAGCGATAGATAAGGGCTACAGACTCAGGTTTGTTATCACCCCATCTCAATTCAAGGTACTAGCATGCTCAGGGAGATGTGGATCATATTCTTCAGGGGGCAAATTTCCTTACTGCTAATGGATAGAAGGCTGATAGGAGTAGTACCTCCCATGGAGAGCCTCTCAGGTTTCTCCTCAAGGCATTTATTAGCTCCAAAAAAGGGAAGCAGGATGTGGCCAGCATTGGATTTATCTGCTCTGAACAGACAACTTGGAAAATGCAAGTTCAGAGGGCTGTTGCAGGGAATCAAGTGCAGAATGCTCATGCAGTGTCTGGATATTCTGGCATTTCGTAAACACTTTGTGGTTTTCTTAACCCTACCCTCTTTTTCAAAAACGTTCTTTAATGCAGTCTTATACAGGCTTAAGGGATAAAAGCCCTCTAGGCTTCTCTGGCCAAGTTTTGTAGTGAGAATGGGGTTTTTTGGTTATTGTCACATGAAGTTATGTGAACTTATGTGTCTCAGTATATATGTGAGCTTTTAATAGCGGGAAGCTTCCTTTGACCACATCCATCATAATCATTTGCAAGTTGTGGTATTGGTAGACTGTTCTGGTACCGTGCCATTGGAAGTAACTGATGTTTCTGACCAAGTGTAGGATCCTAGCCAGGGAAGCCACTATGCAATCCCATCCAGAATTGGTGAATGAGAACCAGATCCAGGTTTTGGCACTCTGTCCTATGAATGACCAGGACACATCCATAGGAATCAATGCTCTGATATGTGAGGGGTTGTGTGAATTTCAGCCACTGTTCAGCCACAGCCAGCTGGTCCCCTAATTGTCCTGATTCTTTTTCCTACTTTTGCCTTTTCTGCCCAAGTATGGCAGAGGCATCTTCTTACCCACCTTTGGCTAGAGAAACATTGGACACCAAAGATTACTTAACTACACTGGGGTGTGTACACATCACCCTACTGTCCCAGATTCATGATTTTTCCTCAGCATATGGAACACCTGGCACTTGGATCCTGGCCTGTGAGAGGTTCAGTTTGGCGCCTCTGGGTTTCCCCATAACGTCATAGCAGCTTTTTGCAATGTCAGAGACCCACCAACGAGATACTTCTAGAACAGTACTTGCTGCGTGTTTGAGGAATGCGGAAAAGCAGTGTCTTTTCAATATTCCGTTCTGGGTAGCTGTCATTCTCACAGGAGTTGATGGATTATGGTACAGCCTCTCTAGCATTTAGATGTATTTTGATGCAATCTCAGCATGTACACATGGGTTCTTTGGACCAAAGAACCATTATATGTTTTATGAAGGGAGTGTATCATGCCTCTCCAATTAAAGCCTTTCCCGTCCTTCACGGGATTAATACATGATTCATTGATTCGTTTTTGGTGTCACTGGCAAAATCTCATACTGGGAAGCCCGTCACCACCACACTTCCTGTCTTTCTGGATAGGAGGGCCTATTACTGTAGCCCACATGAGCTAGGGTTCACATCTTTTCAACAGGTTTGCAGAAACATCCCAACAGAGGCCTGGTGACATCATGGGCCCTGTATCAGCGTTTTCTTGTTCATATTTCCGTTGTAGCAAATTGGGCTTCATCTAACAGCTTTGTGAGGTTTCACGTGCTAAACATCTCTGCACTGCATGCTCTTCTGAGCATGGGTTAGTCTGAAGGGTAGAACTCACCATAATTCATATCCTTATTTTGTAGATTGTCATTATGTGGAGGTTAGTGTGCTATAATTTATTTACGGGAAAACGTGGTGATGTTGGCTTTTAAAAAGGAGTATTAAAATCAACATGACAGTCAGATGGTCCTTACACTCTGTGGTATTACTAGCCTCACGGATGCTATTCTGATGCTCACCCATAATGGCGGAGTCTCATATTTAAATATATATTTTTGTTTGTTTGTTTGTCTCTTTGTTTTTTTGGGGGGGGGGGTTGTTCTTTGCTTGTTCAGCCATTTCCATGACACCTGTACTTCACTATCATACAAGTATGAAAAGATTCCTAAAAGTTGTTCAAAACTTTATAACCTTTACAGACCTCAGTGTAACTGAGTTTGAGAAAGGTCCTTTATTCTTTGCTGCCCACTACATAAAACATAAGACCTCTGTGAAAGAGGAAGAGATTGCTTGTATTCAACATACTAATATGGGTACTGCTACTGTGATTTCTCAATATGTGACACATTAAGTCTAATATAAAAAATAGTGTGTATTCAATTTAGCCATTATCACTGTAGCAGTAATCAGACTTTGTACAAGCAGACAGAAATTTCATGACACTTTTAAATGACAGGCATCCAAACAGAAATCCATATTTTTCATTTAATAAAAAACAATATTATTTGAAAATAAATACGTTTAATACTTAAACTAAAAACAACAAAAATGTTAATATTTAAAATTTACAGCACCAATAAATATATTACTGTGAAAATATACTAAAAATGTTGCTGTACATGACAAACAAGAGCATTTCTGTCAAGTTAACAGAAACGCATTTGTATCTTAAAACCTGTTAATCCCAGCTTCTGCAAATTCCATGGGTTGGGTCCCCCGACTGAGCCCATCTTGAGGTGCTTCCAAAACCATCAGTTACATAATCTGCGGCTCAATTAGGACCCACTCAGTCCCATCCAGCGCATCACTCCGTGTCTGTCCTGGTAAAGCAGAAAATAGTCCATGCTCTCGTCCCCGGAGAAAAACAAAAACAAAAACAAAAACATAAACAGCCACTGTGTCTTTTGGCTACTTAACAAACACAGATGCTACTGAGTCTAGCAATATGCTAAACACCACTCACCCAAAATAAAAATTAAAAAAAAAAAAAAAAAAAAGGCGCTTTCAGGAATGTTGAAGTATTTTTTTCTCTCTGTACTTTTTTTTTTCCTTAAAAAAAAAAAAAAAGCCGTCTACAGTTTTCATGGCCAGGCAGATTGGTGACAATGTTGACAGGAAACAAAGCAAAAAAAACAACAACAACAATCATAACACTGTATATAAATAGATTCAATCAAATACACTGAATACTGAACATATTCTAGCATTATAAATTAGATGTAGTGTTCTACAAAAAGGGATATTAGGTAGGTATATACAGGTAGTTATTGTCTTGTGATGGACTGTTCCTAAAGGCGTGTGCAATTATCTCTTTGGAAAACAGACGAATGTTAAATAAGCAAATGGAGTTATCCATAATTACAGTGGTAAGCTGAATGCCACTGTTTTCTTGGCAAAATTTTCCCCCCCCCCAACTCTTGCCTCCATATATACGTACATTTAATATCCCTTTCAAAGTATTTTCACACCAAGTCCTATTGAATGTTAGTCAGTACAGTTGTCTTGTGGGCTAAGACTTCACCCCTCAAAAAGGATGACATCACAGAAATTAGATTAGTTCCGCATTCTCTCTCTCTGCTCTCTTTGAGTCCTGGACCTGCCATTCTGTCCAACCAGAAAGTGTTTGAATCTGCTAAACATTCCTTTCCTTCATCCTCTCGATCACACCACAATCATCCGTGTAGCGGTCGGTAGGGAGTTCTGCTCGCCTTTTGGTGAAGTCGTGGTCACAGTTCAGAGTTTCTTTTCTTTCTTTTTGTTTGCTTTTTTTTATCATTTTGTTTCGTTTTGTTTTGTTTTAAATATAAATCCACAGCAGCCATGTCCAGTGAAGCGTTACGAAGAAAATCAAACGGTTTTGAAGAAAAGACCTTAGTCCTGTCCATGTTCAGGTGATTCCCATTCACTGGCACTGAAAGATTCACGCGCCGATGGCGCATTCGTTCACTTGTATGTAGTGTTTCCATTTATAGCAGCGATACACATTGTCATTACCTTTTAATAATATATAATATATATATATATATATGTATGTATTCATATATTAATATCTTAAAAATATATGTTGGGGTGATATCTCTCCATAACTCTTTAATTAACTTTTTTTTTTTTTTACTGTTTTCTCATTGTAGTTTTTTTCAGTCTGTCAAGGGAATGCATCCTCGGGGAGTTAAAAGTGCTGTGCCTAGAAAATTTTCCTTCATTCAGTGTCCATTCCACTTCTCCTCTTATCATCTTCTAGGTTTGTCACATCTGCAAGAAAACATTTCAAAGAATAGGTTAGACTGATTGGCATAAGCACTGAGCCTGTTACATCTCCCAGATCCAGGAGAAATCCCACCTCTAATCAGGTGATCCGCCCCCCTCCCGCCTTTCTTTTGCTACAACCAATCAGAAACATATCACCTGCTCTCCATGTTTGTCTTGTTTTCTAAATGTAGCACACTCATGGAGAGCCCTAGAGTTCAAAGGTTAGGGGCAAAGATGAGGTCGGCTTTCGGTCGGTGGTGTGGTCACCAGATCAGATAATGGTAGGATTCCCCAACCCGCCAGAAAAAAAAAAAAAAACGGTTGCAATTTTATGTTTCCAACGTTCTCGGTAGTTTTAAATCACAAAACACCAAACAAAATGATCATTTAATCATTAGAGTGATCAAATGCTAAATTAACAGAACTATGAGAAGCAAGCAGCATGGACACTTTTCATTTGAACAAAACAGCTGCTAATCATAAGTGTGAAATAAGCATGATATATGATATTAGTAGGGATTGGACTGTTAAACCAATTTAACCAGTGATTGCTTAAGGATGTACTGCAGCTATTATGAATTATATATAAATGAAGCAACCATTGGCTGATTATTGTGAGGGAAAAAATCTGCAAGTGATGCCAACAGACAGCAAAGGCGAGTCATTCCTCTGGTGCTCCATTAAGCGAATAGGATGGGGATGCTCCAGTAATTTGTGATAGTGATAAAATGCCTAAAACTGAATTAAACCGAAACAAAAAAATATACTTATGGGATTTCTGTCCGTATGTGATAAAGTTAGTAATACCAAGTTTTGCTTTACTGATTACCAATGCATCAACATCTCACATTCCTCTTTTTGTCGTATTAGAGGGGAAAAATGTGTATAGACCTAACAGATGTTAAAATCGGTCAAAAATGATGAGACTTTTTTTTTTTTCCCATGCTGCATGTTTAATGCACGTATGGATGATGGGAAGCAGTGTAGGAATTAGAGCAGGGCTTGTGAGCATTGACACAAAAAGTATGCAAACAACAGCATTACATCAGTCCCATCCCAAATTCCCACCGTAATGCTCACATACTGCTGTAAACACACACACACACACACACACACACACACACACACACACACACACACTGGCTATACATTCCTCTAAATCCAACCCATCCCAATCACCCCCACCTCCTCATACACATGCGTGTGTGCACATGCACACTCACACCTCACACGTACACTCACGCATACATTACCTCTCTCAACAGTATTGCCTAATGTCAGAATCCAGGGTGTGTGTGTATTTGTGTGTATGTGTATACACACACCCCTTGTATTAAAGGCGGTAATGTATATAATATAGAGTGTTTAAGTAGCAGTATACTTTACATGGCAGAGAGGCTGTGATTCTGACATCAAGCAAAGATGCCAAAGAATATTCGAGTAGTACAAGCCACAGAAACATACAGAACTACATACAATATGTAATCTATTACTCTAACAAACACCCGCACACATAAACACGCACGAGCACACGCACATGCACACGGACGGACAGATTTCTACAAGGGAGTGAGACGCATGCAATTCATCAGGAGAGGAAAATAATTAAGCACGTCATAAGACCAGACAAAGAGAGAGCTGACCAAAAGCATGTTGTTTATCATAACGGTTCAGAGACAAACCTGCAAGTTCTTTCGTTTAACTCAAGTTGTCTGGACTTGCAATGTAATTGTGTGAATTTGCAGGAACATTTACAGGTGTCAGGGTCCTGAACATACAAGCGCTTTCTTCTCTCTGAGCAAGGCTCACAGTGGCTGCAATGAAAGCAAAAAAGGGAGAGAGAGAGAGAGGGAGAGAGAGAGAGAGAGAAATCTAAGCTAGAGCGTTTTGGGCCAAGAAAGGTGGAACAAAGACACTCATGCACCATCCCAGACACGTAGCCTATTACATCTCTCCTCCACAAGCCCACATTGTTCACAAAGCTCACATTTACACTGTGCAAATGGGCTCCTGCACCTGCACCTCACACATATCCTCTGTGCTGGAGTCAACTCTGCTCTGTACACAGCAGTACAGAAATAAATGCCTAAGAGCTTGTGTGGAATATGGTCGGGGTAGTGTTTGGAGAGCAGAGGACACGTGTGAGGACATAACATATGACACTAATACACACATGTTCCTATGTCATACACGCGTGCGCACACACACCCTCACACACCCTCACACACACACACACACACATTCGTGATGGGCTCATGTGTGATATGGTCATTAGAAGCAACACAGACAAACATGTATCTACACATGATTTGCATGCGACCTAAACACACACACACACACACACACAAATAACTCACACACAAGTACACATGACAAAACGTACAATTTGAAACACTTATGTATCTTTCTTAATAAATGACATTATGAAATGTCAATCTCAAGTTACATCATCTTAAACATCTTTATGTCACAATAAGATATTCCCACAAGGCACACTTGCAAACATGCACCAAAGAGCATAAGTAATACTTCAAAATGACATCTATTCTTAAGTACAGTTTTAAAGATCAAAGACCGGGCACAGCCGTAAATTGCTCTGGTATCCAGTCAACTGAAAGTACTGCAAAACAAATGACATTTACACACCAATTCTAGTGCTGAAAGATGCAGTATCTTTGCTTTTTTTTGTTGTTGTTGTTTTTTGTTTTTTTTTGTCAGTGAATGTGTAGCACATTTAAGAGGGCGGTAAAAGACATACATTTGCTGCATTGCAGGAGCACACAGACGAGCGCTGTTGCCTCGAACGACTGTTTTCCCCCCAGTTCCATCTGAAAAGCCAAAACTCTGTGGCGTGTGCCGAGGAATGTCTTTACTTTCTGTTCTATCTCCTTCACCCAAAAAGCCACGCAAAAAAAAAAAGCTCGGCTATTTTACCAAGCCAAATACATAAATATTTATAGATATTTTACAAATGAAAACAAAAAAAAAAAAAACCCCGGCCAGACTTTTTAACGACACCAGTAACATTAACTTGTATGATGAAACAAATGCTCACAGAGAAAGTTGAGGTAACAGAGGGGAAAAAAAAAAAAAAAAAAAAACAGAGCTGAAGATCCCAGCAGCGACAGAGACTAAACATGGTAACATCCCAGCTACAACAAATTAGTGCACATAGCCATGCATGTTTAAAGATCCTCTATTACCTTTCTGATTATTTTCAAAACCACCTCTGCGGCCTAGTCCTAGTCTCGGATCAAACGTCCGTTTTGTTATTGAGACTAAATGTAAAAAAAAAAAAAAAACAAAACAGAAAAACAACAAAAAAAAAACAACAAAAAAACTGGAACTTTTAAACCAGCTACGAAGAAGAGTTGAGTTTTACAAATAGCGAATAAGCTCCCCCGAAATCAAATGAGCAGCGAACAGGAGACAAACACTGCTCAAGCACAGGTGTGACGAGGCGCTGACAACAGCCTCTGTGTGTCTCTGTCTCTGTCTCTTTCGCTTAGGGCCTTTGCCTCTGCCCTTCATGGATTTTCTGGAAAATAGACAAACAACGCAAAAGAAAAAAAAAAAAAACAAAAAAAAAAAAACAAAAACAAAAAGCATGTCTAAATAAAAAGTAGAAACACTCATGCAGAGACATCAATCAGTAAGAACTAAACCAAAGAGAAGAAAAACGTAGCTATGATAATCCTTTCCCGTACCTCGTCATGGGCAAAACGTATTGAATTGTGTGACTGTGTTTGCTTGTATACAGGGGCTTAGAAGGAAGTACTGTGTGAAAGGAGCGAGAACTGAACATGAGCTTGTGAATGATCTGAGTAGCTAGCCTGGCCTGCCCCTAGGACGGGGGGGGGGGGGGGGGGGGTTTGCCTACGTGCTGTGAGACAGGCAGGGGAGCAGAGATGGGAAAGGAGAGTGTGCTCAAGTCCATGACAAACGGATTTGATTTAGCCCTCTCAGCTAACCTGATCCAACTCTCCCCGGGCCCATCCCTGGGCGTATTAACCCAGAAAGCCGCCGACTTGCACACACGTCCGCCACTCATCCAATTAAACAAAGTACGTTCTATGACCTACCCACACCGAGTATAACCAGCCCGGCCGCACACGCACGCACGCACACACACACACACGTGCACGCACGCACAAACATGCTGGCACGCACTAAGACATCCGTGCACGCACGCACGCACACACACACACACTCATACGCTCACACGCGCACGCACACACGATTCCACCATAAAACAATAAAAGAATCCGTACAAGCACTAAACCCGAGGCACCCAGTCGTGCTGTCTCTGGCCAATCTAGTATTTACAATTCTAAATATAAAAATGGGTTAAATGCATGACACCTGTTGCTATGATTAGAATCTGGAAGTAGCAGAGGGCTGAGGGTCGTTCTTGAGCAACTGGAGTGCGGGAGACAGCGGGTGGTCCAAGTCTCCCTCAGCTCTCCTGTTGCCGCTGCAGTAAAGCGCTAAACTGTCAGCCATAAAAGAACAAAGCCCCCTTCTATGGAAAAAAAAAAAAAACTGAAAACAGATCCTATAAAGAGTGGTGTTATCAGCAGTATAGTAAAGATAAATGCAAGTGCCCGGTCGTTTTCCTGCAAGCAGGGTTGGTAATGTTTAAAAAAAAAAAAAAATTTTAACATGAAGGACCCGGGCACCTCACATTATCGCGCGGAGCTGGGAGGCTTTGGCGTAGTGGACGTAACGTCTCATCTCGATTGCCCGTGTGTCATGAATATGGAGCTTGATGTATAAAGATACTGCACTTTCAACACTACTTTCAGCATAAGCGGCAGCAACCACAGTGGGCTGCCTGCTGCTTTGTGTCCAGCTGCCTGCTTCTCGTATTGGGCCGAAGAACATGGTCAAGAGGAGTGTTCAGAACGTGTTTAAGCCCTACCCTAACAGAAAAAAAAAAAACTGGCTGGAGAGAATGACGGTGTCCATAATAATTTTGCTTTGTTTTGTTTTCTTGATAGGTAAACACAAGCAAGGCAGCCATGATGTCAGAACTAGAATAGAACCACTGGACACACAGAGACACCCTCCCCAACACACTTCTGCTTTCACAATAAGCCCCAGAAAAGCACCAAACAGTTTACTTACTTTTCTTTCTTTACTTTCACCTCTTGCTTTGGCCTGGGGGGAGAGAGAGAGAGAGAGAGAGAGAGAGAGAGAGAGAGAGAAAGGAGTTGAGACAAAAAAAAAAGGTTTTGTTCCACGTTTCAGTTGTATAACTAGATTCCTGGGTCATGCAAACCCAAAGGCTAAAATAATCTCTTTCATGATACTTACTTGCATTCACACTTTGTGTGCTCTGTGAAACTCAGTTGGTAATTATGCTGCGATACGCGCTGTTTCGTTCGTATTACCTGTAGAGAGAAACAGCATAGACAAGTTAAAAACCTAACAAGGGTTACGTGGGACTGTGTGTGCATGTGTGTGTGTGTGTGTGTCTGTGTGTCGGAACTGGCAAAAAACTATCTCTGCAAGTCATACAGAACAGCTGTAACCACAGGCTGACACTGATAAAACCATTCATCAAATGACTTGCTAATATACTGAGAGACTTAACACTTTTAGACACATTTCGTCTAACATTCTTATACTTGCTGCCCCCCCCCCCCCACTCTTAACCTCGTGTCAACAGTAGGACTAGACTGTAGCCAAGAGAGACTCCAACCACACAAACAGGGGCGTAAACAGAATGAGCAGGGGTAAACAACATAGCTGACATGCCAGTCCACACTGCCTTACTCCTCACAGGCCCTCAAGCTGGACAAGAACCGACCAGAAGAAACGACCACGACAGAAAAGACAGAGAGAGAGAGAGAGAGAGAGAGAGAGAGAGAGAGAGAAGGAAAAACAGAAGGAGAAAGACAGAGAGAGATCTACTGGGACCCTTCAAATCTTTTTTTTCCATTAATCATCTAATAACCCCTCTGCCGCCCGTCCTGTTAAGCGAGTCAGCGTAGAGGGCTGCTCCTCTCACCTCCATAGTGACGTTGCGTGTTTCCGTGGGGACGCACTCGAGGGCCTCGTCATTGCAGCAGCCCGCACAGCGCCGGAGCACCACGCACGACGGGATGTACGTGTGATCGATGTCGTCAGGGTACTCCTGGATGATGTCCACCAGCATTTCCCGTGTCTGACACCAGCTTTTGTTATAAACCTCCATGAATGAAACCACTAGATGAAGATAATTGGGTAGAGAAAAGGAGAAATAGGGAGAGTTGGTTTTTGGGTCATCAATCTCATCACATTTTACCAGAGGAGTCCACTAGACTTCTACGATGAAGCTGTGTTTTACAGATCCTTTCCACTCTTATATCTTGAGTTTTATGATTTGTTTTTAAAGCTCTCTTGCACAAACTCTATTTTTACTTTCTTCCCTCCAGGCTTGCTGGTTCTGCTCACCAGTAGTGCTGAATTCTTGTGTTCTTTTGTCAAAGAAAATGGAACAAGCATTTCCTGAACAATGCTGATTACCAAAGCCAGCTTAGCAGATAAACAATGCAACAGATCTATGGCTCTAACTAACAAAGGCCTTTTGTGCTGATGAAGGAACTAATTTCACAAGTGAAAAAGGAAAAAAAAAAAAAAAAAAATATATATATATATATATAAGAAAGAAAGAAAAAAATCGTGTCAAAGCTTCTCTCCTTCACAAGCTTCCCAAAAAGCACACACAGATGCACATACCTTATATCCCATCACAGCTTACCCCCCCCCGCCCCTTTTCCAGAATAATCTGTGCACCACCCTGGTTGACGTCCCGTTATTCTCTTTGACCCCCAGAGCCTCATGACCCACAGGCCGCCAGGGAAGCCCATGACCTCAGGCTGTGTGGCGCCAAGGTTCACCTCTGACATTTGACCCCTCAGAGAAAGCCCACCCTGTACTGAGATACATGCAACTCCCATACTAGAACTAACTTTATATCTAAATTGATTCCTGACAGACATTAGGTTTCGCTTAGGGAAAGAAAAAATAACCGTAACTACTTTCTAGAACAGCAGCGTGCTCATCTTTAGTCACAAAATCAACAATGCATTTCCTACAGGACCACCCTCTCACATAGTACTGTTGGAAATGTCAAAAAGTGCAAGTATAGTTGAGATTACTGCTGGCATGTTTATTTAGCAAGTCAGAATCATATCATGCTGTTGTTGTTTTTCTGCAATTGACTACGATGCTAAACTTAGTTTGTCTGATCTATCCAATGCACAACAGATTTGCGAGTGTCCAAATGTCTGGGGATATTTTCCATTGCAGGTGACGAAATGCGTAGCAGTAATGGCGGTTGAACAACACATCTCAGTGGAGTCAAAACAGCATGAGACGGGAGTTAAGTGTGAAGGTCAGCAGCCCAGAGGTGGCACAAAGCCACTTTTAACTTAAGTGAGAATGACAAAACTTTCTCTGCTTGTCCAGAGAAAAAAAATGGCCTGTACTGGGTCCTTTGCAAACAATCAAACTTGACTAGGGGGGTCTGCTACATGCAAATAAACCTGACCTTGAGGAGAACTGACGTATAAACCAGCTGTGTCATTGTTAATAAACAAACATGACCATGTCCACTGCCCTTGGCCAGGGCTGTCTGTGTCTAGGATAAATGAACTACTTTGACAGTATCAGTGACAACTTAATGGAAAACTAAATGAAAAATTAAACATCAGAAAAAGAGAGCACGTATGGTTACGTCTGGCTTCTTGCACCAAGACAGCCTTATCAGCCTTACAAATTTTTATCAAGCTCTGCTCTCCCGCTGATAGTATGAAATACAACAAAAGTAACGTCTTGAACAAACTAAAGTAGCCTATGTCTTAACGTGCGTGGCTGTATACACATTTTGGCTTCTGAGGGGCCTGTCTTTCAAGTGGGTATAATCTGTCCACCTGAGTCCGCTAGATGGCGGCTTGTTCAGCAGTATCATATTTAAATAGCCATAGAGGCCGTAGCGTTTTTTTTTTCTGGCACATTAAACGTACATTAGAGGTCCATACCTTCATTTTTGCCCTTTGCCCCTTCCTTGGGTATGTGGGCAGCCTGTGAAAGGTAAAAAAAAAAGAGAAACACAGTTACGACGCATGGCAGTTATCTCGGTTATCATGGTTTTCTCACGTTTTCAATGCGTTTTTGTCAGCAGCAATTCGGCTTTTAACATTGCAATAACCTGCGTTTACATGTATAGAGGAGAGCTACTAAAAATGAAAAATGCACTTTAAGCATCATAACTGCACTGCGAGTTAACTCCCTAACTTCTCCTAAAAACGATTTTTACACGTCATATTTATCTACAACATACAGAATAAAACATGATGAACTGTATTTTACGCAGGTGCGAAGCGAACACGGGGGAGTTTATAATTTATTTGGCTGGACGTTACAGTACTTGTATATGTCTGCATCTACTTACTATTAATTTTCCCGCCTACGGATTAGTCGCGGTGGCAAACTGCCTTATAACGTCGCCTTGCCCATCTCACGTTACCGCAGGTGGTGACTGGTGCAACAGCTCTCACAAATTGCGTGAGAATCAGGCCCAATTGTCTACATCATCCAAGTTGTCTGAAGCAGACAATGAGCGTAATACCAAACATCGTAATAATTCTTCTCATGTTAGACTACGTCACTAAAATGCGAAGACTGCAGTGATGTAAACTCTGAAATAGCTTACTGAACGACTTTATGTACTTAAATGGACTCAAATGGTGCTTTAGAGGTAATAGCTTCAACATTGTTTCAGTAGCATTGACGCTATATTAATGCAGGACCTGCACTGATAGATCGGGTCGTTATTGAGGGCTTCGAAAAAATTTAGGCTATTACTTGCATAGTCCAAACGAGATCTCAGTGGGTTTATATTGTGAACCCATGGTTACAGAGCAACCCTGCGAAAACGAATAGCAGTAGCCTGGAAATAAACCAATAAGCGGTGGCCTGATCATGATCAACTTTGCTGCAAAAGCAAATTGTGACGGGGCAAAGAATATACTGTTGTCAGTAGGCTACATAATGTCACTGTGATAGCGTTTGTCAGTAGTAACACATTTACCCTGTGACGTAAAGTAATAATCTAATAATTAATATTTTGGGTGACTATTGCAATACCTCTGTTTCAAGAACAACTGAACTATGGACCAGTGTGTTTGTAAGTATGACGCTGCATTATACAAGACTGGCAAAACTTCTTAACAGGTCTCATCAGTATGCCCCTTAACACTGAGACGTGGCTGTAGATCTCTGCTGAATACAAATTAAATTATAGTGAAACTGTGAGTTCACAGTAATCCTGTTGTGACGGCGTTAAGTAAACAGTGACACGACTGCTGTTACAAATCGCTTGTAATGTCCGAATCTATCATAGATATACAGGCAAAGCAATGACCTCGCTACGGAGCGGCAAGGGCGATCTACTCATTAATGAAACATGAATAGCATTCTCCTAATTTATCCGATCCGATTTTGAAACCCCACCCCCATTTAAACAGAAACCTTACCTTTAAAGCGGAGAGATGAAGAAGCGCCGCAAAAAATAATTGTACCGAACTGGTAACAAAGTTCATGATTATAATTCCAACAGGCAGTTGCGTTGTGGGTTGTTAAAATCGGTATTGTTAAAAACCGTTTAGTATTCAGTGAAGAAAAAAAAATAAATAAAGGAAAAGACAAAATGTTTAAAAATACAAGGATGTGACGATCTATATTTCTCTCGATGAGGTGCGTTATAGAAACACCAAATCCATTTCTTGTCGCACACAGTGCAGATAGTGGCACCTGTGAGGAATCCTCACGCGAAAAAGATTGAAATCACTCTTGATGGGTGAAAAATCCACTATGTCTTGGATTTTGTTGTATTCTGTCACGCAAAAAACCGTTGGATTCTACAATCCACAGGAGAACGACAAGTCCATAAATAATAAATAATCTCACTCCGATAGAATATTGGTCAGAAGAAAAAACGTAGAAACTTTCACAGACTTCCAAGCGCCACTTGACTTCTGCGCGCGATACCAGAGGAAGCGTTTAGGCTAACGTTACGCATTTAAGATCACTCAGAGAACGACATTGCATTTACCGGTGCAAACTGATCCAGTGGAAATCCGCAATTGAAATGTGCCGAACACCTTCTCTTGTTCCTTGTCTTGTTTCTTCTTTTGTTTTGCCTTTTGTTTCTTGTTATCAGCTGTACCTCCTGTCGCGGAATAGACAGACCTTGTCCTTCACCTCAGCTCGTTTATCGCCTATACCGTTCACCGTTCAATGTTCGTGATCTTGAAAGAATGAACGGCGTAGGCTGTGCTAAACGTTAGGTCTCATTGGTTGGACGATTTTACGTAGGGGACGTTGACTCATAGTGCCACCCCTATTGGTTACTGTCTCTGTTCACACGTTTTAAGTTTGTTAACGACTCACCTAAACCTTGACCCATAAAATTATAATAACATGAATGAAACACGCAAATTATATTAAACTGCGATATAATACCATATTAAAGTGAAGCCGTTAAAAGAAAAAAGCCAGCTTAACTTTTAAAAAAGAGATATCGACCTCGATAGGGTACTGCGTTCAAAATTTGTACCTGAACTCTGTGCATAAATTCTAGCTATAAGAAGAGGCTTCATAAATGTCAGTTGTATAATAATCCAGAGTGATTTAATAAAGCACTTGAAATGCCATTATCGAAGTGCTCTCGGTCGAGAGACGACACCATCATTTAAGCGTCTGTCGTCAACTGCTAAGCGCTCAGACGACTCAACTAGTGCTGAAGTCTAATCTTTCTGTATCGCAAGTCTTGAACGCTTAGAAAAACAACAATTATTGTATTATAGTTGTAAGAGAAAGCTAAAATAAATGGTGATGGAAATGAACTCCCTGTCTCGATTAGCTGACGCTGGTTAGTAACGGAAGATTTTTTTATTTGTTTGTTTTAAAATCCGGTATACGGTGAAGAGAGACGTGGCGACTGACGCACTGAATACAGGCAGAATCAGTAGTCTATATCCTGCACCAGTCCTATATTCAAATGAAACAGTATAAACATACCAATATGGACAAAACCTGCGAGTGTGTTTGTAGTTCTTTACTTCTGCTTTTTTTTTTTTTTTGGTCAAATTTCTCCCTGTCACGTGTGTCCCCTGGATGATGTGAGAGAACTTATTTGGAACCCGTACTGCACCCTGTTCCAGCCTTCAGAAGACGGGTGGAAAGGTGACAAGCTGTACTGATGTTTAACCCCCACCCCTCTCTGAGGGAATTCGAGTGGCATGGAGAAGTGATGCTGGGCACTCTACCATTCGCATGAATCCACACTGCTGTGAAAGTTTATTGAAGTCAGCCAGTATTTTAGGATTCTGTGGGGAAGGCGCCCCATGTCATGAAGGCATTAGGAAAATGTTCTCTCCGTCTCTGCCTGTGTCTGTCTCTCTGTCTGTCTGTCTGTCTGTCTCTCTCTCTCCCTCTCTCTCTGCATTGCTGCATTTGCTTATACTCGCTCTCCATTCTTTGACACAGAGATGGGTTACTGCTTCTTTTTTTTTCTCCCAAAGTCCTCAAGGGGAGGCATTCAGCACTGTTGCTATGGTTTCCTACCTCTCCAGCTTTCCTCCTCTTCCCCTTTTTGTCTGAAAAGCCTCACTTCAGACAAGTTCCTGAGGATGGTCGGAACAGCACTTTGAATTCTGTCTGTAATAATGAGAGACTCCAAAAAGAGCTACAATTATTCATTTAATGGGACGTCAGGTCTGCAATTTTACCATGAACTAGCGTTCAAAATACTTACGATAATTCAGTGCAGTGCTCTTTACAAGTTTCAGTTTACGTTAAAAAGTTTATCGAATCCACAGTCAAAAGAAGTTTGATGCACAGTAACATATAGGAAACAGAATAATCAATGATACCGTCCTCTCTTACCAGGAATGGCAAAGCACACTCAAAGAAAGGTTAACTGACACACGGCAGGTCAAAGTTGTAAAGTGGTCGACGCGCTTGTGAAGTCTGTCAGTTTACTGGCGAAGGGAGAGGCTTCGGGGGAAAAATATTCCACCAGCATCAGTGAGTCCGATACGTTCACACTTGCCTTATCTCATTACCGTATCTCTGCGTCCATTCTAGTAATCACTGCCGTCTCACAGCCTAGTCTTAGTGCCTGCTCTCAGGTTGTGTTTCGTTTATGTAACCAAAGTGCACCTGGCGAACTGTAATTCGTCCAGGGCCTGTCTCTTATCTCCCAGGCCCTTCTTTTAGCTCTTTAATCACAGGCAGCTGGGGCGCCAGTGGCTTAGCCTGTGTATCTAAACAGCGGCCCATCAAGAGGTGGTAGCCTCACTGCGTTTCACAACAACCTCTGAACCTGTGTTCTGAGACAGCCGAGGAGTAAATAATCACTCAGGCTGGTCATCCACAGACACAGATCTGTCCCATGTATTGTTTTAAAGGGGTCTATTTTATTTGGTCTGTCGGTCTGTTTATTGACCCTGGGTAATGTATGTTGTGAAGATGAGCTTTGTTCTTTCTTTCCTAAGGCTTTGAACTCTTCCAGGCTTTGAGTGATGTCCCATAAGCCTGGTGCCCTAACCGTTTTACCCTTTTTTACCAATAGAGGGCACTGTGTGTGTGCAGCTACTGAGCTGCACTTTTTAGACCTGTTAATACACGGCAGAGAATAACAAATTTTTACTTCAAACAAACATGTACCCATAACAGTAACTTCAATCTGTTCATCTGTTTGAGTATTTATGTTGTCTACAATTATAGTACTACTTATTTTACAACAGTTTCTCACCCACGTTTTTGGTGTGTTTAGTCTGAGCAATGTCCAGGCCTTCACTCACAAAGTGGGCTTACATTTCTAACCCTCTGGTCCATACGACTTCACGATCTGTTTTCAGTCTGAATGACACCATTCAAGCATAATTTTTTTTCTTGAACATGACAACAACCAAAAGCATTTAAACAGCTCCCTAAAATGCTACCTGTAAAAAAAATGCAGTTTATCAAGTAAATAAATAAAATCTTGATGTTCAAAAACAACAAATTATGAAAAAATGACATCACACACAAAAAAAGAGTCAGTGCTCCAGCATGTTTCAAAGGTTCAGTGCTAACTTCATTCCTCAACATTTTTCCTAAAGGAGTTTCCCACTACCTGTTTTTTATGACACTGAGCAGTTGAAGTGACTGGAAGCAGGTCTGAAATGGCTTTGGCTTGGCCTACAGCCACACCAATTTGTACAAAGAAGTAGAGCACAGGTTTTAAATGCTGCCAGGTATAATGTTAAGCAATTGTGAACGCATATTTTCCCACAAGCAACTCAACTCATCCATCTGCTTGCTCTGGTCCTGTTCAGATCTTACTGATGTCTCATTGTTCACTGTGGTGTTCTACCACCCGCATGCACTATTTTCTCACAACATGGAAAGTTTTCTTTTCTTTCCTTTTCAGCCGTAATTTAAGGTGATTGATCGGAAACATTGCTTTCCCTTCCCACTGCATCTGATTGTCTTTTTATCAAGCATGATGAAACATAGACACATTAGCTTGAATTTCATGAGTAAGAGGAAGTAAAATACCATGGAATAGACCTATGTGAGCAATAACATGTATACTTATTATATTTAGTCCTAATCACTGATGTTCTTCTTTGTACACAAAGCTGCATATCCAATTGCATATTTCATTCCAAGGTCTCTTAAGTTCTGGCTTTTACTGTCACCTTGATTAATAATCAGCGGATGAATTTGTTATGTCTTCATAGGACCTGCTAGTTTGGGAAACTAAGCAAACAGCGCTGTTGGATAAAATCCCTTCTTATTCCCCAATGTTTATTTGTGTAGCCGTAACTTGGTAACGCGCGTTTGTCAACGGTAAATTCACTCTGTGTTTGAATTTGAAAAGACTTTTCGCAAAACTGTTTTGGAGTTTTGTTTTGGGTTTTTTTTTTGCAACACCAAAACACAAGCACAGACTTCACTCTGCTGTTGAAGCCATACCAACACATTAACCATTAGCACCCCCCCCATCCCCACCCTACCCTACCGCGCCCCCCCCCCCCCTCAACAAGCCCTTGTCCTTAATCCTACGGGCCTGTTGGAAGCCCGTAAGACTTCTCACATGCTTTCTGCGAAAATATTTAGTCTGGGCCCCACGTCCTAGGGAGTCACAATGATAACATGTGCACTAGCAGATCAAGACAAGGCTGGGAAACCCATCATATCACAATGAGAGAGAGAGAAAGACAGACAGAGAGAGAGAGAGTGGTTGATCATGGACATTAGAACACTGGGAAGCTCTGTATTAGTGAGGTAACCTGAGTAGGAAGAGTGTGCTAACTCCCAGTATCAGCAGAACGACACTCCTCAGCCTCACAGCCTTAAGTTTTAATTGAAGAATAACAAGCATGTTCATCTGCTGCGTAAGAGCCTCCCTCGGTTTTTTGCTGATGAGGGGAAATTGTTTTTGGAGTTCTGGGTCCGAAACTTAATGATCCTTCCCTCTGTCTTGTCAGCATCAACACCCACACTAAACACACAAAGGTACATGTTTGTGTATACTATTGGATTCCAGCTGCTGGTAAAACATTCCGTCTTCCCGATCACTTGTGCCTCCACAGAAAAGCTTTCGGTAGCAATCACTATTTAAAATTCCTCCAAGTAGCTTACAGAGTTTTATACGTGACAAATCGAGTCTCCAAGTAATCTCAGATGGAGATTTAGATGAAGTGCATCTACAAAGACTGTTGACAGTCAAAATACTATTGTTTCATTTGTATTACGTAACAGAGGTATGTGATGTTTCCATTGCCGCTCTCTTCTAGTGTTGCAGTGGCCAACCATTGTGTGGCTAACACACAGTATTATTTTACATTCCTACTAATAAAGGGTTTTACTGTAACTGTCACTTCCCTTAACTGACTTCCTGATCTTCTCATTGCCAGTTAGAAACCAACTCCGATTTTTCCATGGAAGTAGGGAAAAGTAAAGTGACATATTACCACACATATTACCACAGTTGAAACATTTTTTTTAAAACTCTGTTTACTAGTTGTCAGTTAATTGAAACAGTTTAAGCTTTTCGAGGCAGAGCAGAGTTAAATCCGTTCTCAGCAGATGCGGATGTTATGTCACCCTTTATTGGATTTGAGACAATTTGATTATCCTCAAGGGAGAGAAAACACTGCACACTGGCATGAATAGCATTTGGTTTAACTCATTCACCCAAGTCAGATACCTCATCTGCCCTTAGCTTCCTGCTCCATCATTCGTTTCAGAAAGGGGGAGAATGAGAAAGTGGATAGTTTTTCACCTATTGCCTAAGGTTGGACAGTCCCTCCTGGTCTTGTTGTTGCAGACAGGCCAAGTCAAAGTGCCCAGGATTTCTGAGTCAAGACCACACTGCCACAGATGAGTTTGTCATAAAGAAAATAGGATTCTCTGCTCTCTGACTCCCCCCCCCCTCCCTTTTGATTATTCACGTAAATTTAATCCTTTGTGTTGAACATACCCAAAAATCACAACTTTTCTGTGGATTACGATAGACTTTTGACCCAACTGCCAACTGTAAAGTGTTAATCTGGCATTGATGGATTTCTTGATGTGACAGAGTTAAACAAAGGAATGTGGAGCTTAAAGCTAGCTTTGGTTTGTCTGGACCGTGTTTGTATGTGTACTCATCGGAGTAACTTTTTTAATACACTTTTCCTCTCTCCAATACATCATGCGTTGGCCAAGCAGTTTGAAGTTTTAGGGTAGTTACACACAGTTATGTATTAATTTTAAAACATGTCAAATGCATACTCATCTCCTTTAAACTGAATATGGCTGATGTGTTTGCATTCCTGGTAAGAATGTTGAAGTTAGTTGTGGGCCTGCCCGATAATTAAGATATACCTGTCAGTCTGATGACCTCCAACTATGAATTTCACATGTGAATTTCGTAATGTAGAGTACAATTAACAACAGACAGATGGTGGAACACACGACACGTGAGAGTAAAGTTTGCTTCGCATCCAACACATGGCTGTGAATCAGACCACATCTTAGTGTGGAGTATAAGAAGACCCAAACTGAAATCTTGACTCGTCATACATTCAAACTCGATATGTCAAACCACAAACCACCAAGAGATAAAATTCTAGAGACATGTTCCATTTTTTTGGACTGGACAGTTAGCCCTGAACGGTGAGTCACATAAGACATGTTGCTAGAAAGGACAAGCCTGCTATTAATAAAACAGGCAATTTATTTTCTCTATGTCAGAAAAAATGTGTTGAAACATCGTTCACAACAGGGAGCTGTAAAAGGCTTAGGGGCGGCACTTGCGATACAAACTTTAGGGAGGAAAAACTATCTCATCAAGTCACACGCAAAAGTTCTGCTGAGTAAAAGTCACACCCTTGCCCCAAATAATTGAACTGAAGAGAACGTCCCCCAATCCGTGGCAAAAACACAGTAACTAAAGCCAAAGATCTGTGAAGCTTTGAGGAGGGACTAGGCATTGCCTGTTCTACGCACTGGGCAGTTACGTCTTCACTTATTTCCCAAGTTCTGCCCAATGGAGTCACTTTTATAGTTTTATAGTGCTCCGGCCAACCGTTTGAGTGGGAACCAGTTTGGGTGGTCTGAATTGTTGTCTGTGTAGACTAGACAGTTAAGTTCCCAGCCAAAGCATAGGCTCCAAACCAACATTCCCAGGAATATAAGACTAGTCCATATGAAAACTCTCATCCTTATGCGCTCTCTCTCTCTCTCTTTCTCTCTCTCTCTCTCTCTCTCTCTCTCTCTCTCTCTCTCCCTCTCTCACTGTATGGGTGCCTTAGCCCAAAAGGCCTTCATTTATCTATAGCATATCCTCTTCTTAGTCTGGAGGCCTTGAGCAGCCACACATGTTGTTCTTCATAACTTCATATGGTAGACATTATTACGATATCTCTTCCCTCTCGTAATTTGACCTGAATGGGGTATCGCGGTCTTCTCCTCTAACCTTGAGGCTAACGAGCGTGCCGCGGGAGGACCTGGCCTGCAAATGACAAACGCATGCATTCTGGTGGAGAGTGTCCACCGAGGCTCCGGCTTTAGCTCGTCACGCACAGAACTAGCGTGTGGAAAGCGGGCGGACGAATCATAAAAGCGAAGGAGAGCAAATGACAAAACCTGCTGACAGAGACAGAAACATTCCTCTCTCTGTGACCCAGAGGAGCATTGACTTGAAAGCAAGGTTAATGTTTGCACACCACACTTAGCATGATTGCTTTAGCTTCGCACGTGACATCCTTTTAGAAAAACACAGGTGGAAAAACAAAGCCTAGAAATGTATCATTGTCCTACTCTTGCATGGCAAGATAACACAAGCAGGAATTCAAATGACTTGTCACCTGGTTTTTTGCATACATGTTTAAGAAGATAAGAGGAGAAGATAGATATACTAGTGTTACGAAATACCTTTCTGGTTTTTTTTGTTTTTTTTTTATTGGAAGAGATGTTAGTCAGCTAGTTTGCATTTAACTTGTAGGAAGCAGGAAGAGGCATGTTGGGATAAGATGGAGCTCCAGAGGGTGAGAGAAGAGAACATAAAAAAGAAATGGTGCCATCATATCAGTTCCTCCAATCAAACCAAAGAAACAATGGCAAAAGCAGTTAGGGTTATACAGTACACTAGGCAATGATATGGCATTCAGATTGGATGCTTGCCATCATTTGCTGTGGGCCCCAGAGCTCCATGTTCAACCTTAATCCAAATTCTTTGGCCTCTAGGCAAACTGCCGCTTTTGAATCTGAGTAACCTCATATTTCTCCATGTGAGCCCCTTAGCTAGAAGTTCAAGTTCATTTTATTGCTCAGTAGGGCTTAACATTTAGTTAAGATTATCAGATATAACAATTTGCCCCAATTTTTCTCCTCCTCCTCCTCCTTCTTCTTCTTCTTCTTCTTTTCCTCCTCCTCCTCCTCCTCCTCCTTCTTCTTCTTCTTCTTCTTCTTCTCTCTTTTTCAAATTGGTTCACTATATCAGGGGTTCATTGAGGTCATGTGATTCTTTTATACTGTTTAAGACACTGAATTATTTTGAGCATTTCTATAAACTCAGGCCAAGGCAAGATTTAATGGTGAATTGCAGATGATGCAGAATTGCAGTGCATTCATGCTTCCTACATCAGTCTGGGATTTGCTATAAATGTATGTTACATATCCTTAGACGTAAAAAGAATGTTAGCGTGTGAGAATTTTCACATTTGGAAAAGGAACAGACGGCAGGCAGCCAGATTTCCTCTCACTGCAGTCATGCCATGCCCTGGTTAACCCAAAACCATTTTCTCATTTTTTCACTTTTTGCTTGAATGCTTAGAGCGTAACCATTCAAACTTAGGGGGAAAAAAAAGTTCCCTCCGCTTCATGCAAATCCTTCCCAAAAAAAACGAGCCACTGGAATGCTGTTCTGAGATGTGCTGCAAAATTAAAATGCAATAACAACTGAAATGTTTGCCACTTCCTTCAGCAAGTTAGGAATTAATCTCTTTTTTTTTTCAGCCAAAGGTTCATAAACACACACACACACACACACACACACAAGCAGATTGAGAAGGAACAGATCTGCTTTTGTTTATTGACACATTTTGACATCGTGTGACTGCTGCGCCATGCCTCCTCTGACCTCTGACCCTGTACGGTCCATCCTTCTGTTCTCTGTCACCTTGATCCATTTCACAGAGCTCCATCTGAAAGATGGGCGAAAGAAGGAAGACATCCCTCAGCATCTCCTCCAGCGGGGGAGACGTGAGGGAGAACAGTTGGCCATTGATGTCTCCAGTCCCGCGCTGCCAACTTGGAACACGAACAACATTAAAGTACCTCAGTTACTTAGTACTAATAAGACTCAAGTGGAATCAGATCAGTTCATTTATTACTTCAAGTTATTGTGACAGACGTTTCATTAGAGGTTGTCTCCAAAACCTCAAACGGTTCCTTCAGCTACCCGTAAGCATTCTGCTTAGGTCACGGCAAACAAATACACTAGCCTTTGGGACGTGGCGACAGGGTAATATCTCGTTGGCCGCGGATACGAGACGAAATAAATTACCTCCATTTCCTCTCCTATGCCGCGGCCCCCGCGTCCGCCGGTTGCGCAGAATTTTCCAAATCTTGATACGCCGTGTTCGGGTAATGGCTCCCACGCTTCATGACTAGCCTTTTGTGACTTTGACGCGCAAACTTTTCACTCATCGCTCTTTTTCGTCATCGCTGTAGCTGACTCCTCTCGAAAAAAAAAAAAAAAGGGAGGCTTTCACTGCCTAGGGTTTGATATGCCCTGACGGCAGCATTTATCCCAATGAAGTCTCTAAGGCATTAAATGTAATGAAATATGAGCAGATGGTTAAGAACATCCACACACATTTTCTGGAGGATCTGGCTGTCTCATAGTATGAAACCACTGAAATGCATGGCGTTGTCATTTACTCAGGATTTACAGTGTCGTTTAACTCGCGCGGGCCAAGACGCAGCTTGCCACAGACCAGAGCAACTCAGTCACTGACTCGTACATTGTTAATATTGACTCAGAGTCAAATCTACTAATTGAAATTGTTAACTGAAATCAGCGACTTTCGGGGAAAAAAAAATGAAAGGGATTAAATAAGACCAAAAGCACCGACATACCCATTGTTTTTTTTTCTCCCTAAGCATAAAGTCTGGGACTGTCTCATGGACATTAGTCTGTGAAGTGTGTATTGTCCTCACACATTAACAGAGCCCAAAGTGCGCTTTCTCTGGGTTTCCATGTACGCTGTCAGCATGTTAGAACGTTTTACACCCGGCACATATAACAGGTCATTTGTACAGCTGGAGATTTTCTCCGACTAAATTGCCTTGTCGAGTTAAACCAGGGGACTTGGGATTTGAATGAAGTGTTTTCACAGTCACACGCTACGTACGAGTCGTAAGTGGAGGGGGAGGCAAAAGTATGTCTAACCTAATCACAACGAAAATATACACAGCGAAAGTCAAAGTCTCCCTAATAAGAATATAATTCTAGCTGATAAGCTTCAGTGCACATCAGCAAGCAGCTCCTTAAGAAAACGTTTCATTCTGCTTTCAATTACGCTGGAAATGGGCTTGGAAAATTGATGGATCAGAGGGTTCGTTGAAATGGTCCTTGGTTTTATAGTCTCGAATGTGTAAAGAGAGGAAGATGGATTATGTCGCGGCGATAAATGCTCAAAATTGAGACCTTTTTTGTGTGTTGTGGAGCAAAGGAGAAGGGGATGGGGGTGGTGAGGATGAATGGGAGGTTACTCCTTGAAGCTTTGGTTGAACTAAGAAGGATGGGAATTGATTTCCTATTTCCCTCATGCCTCTACCATAGATAAGTCCAGCTGTTCTCTCAGCACTTATCAAAGTCAGTAAATATACTGTCGGCCCACGAGGAAGAAACTTCACTTGTATTGACATATCATTGCTTTGGGGCATGTCTTGATGGTACGCCTATGCTGATATACCAGTTTCAACGGCGACCTGTCTAACATTATTTTTTCGCATGCGTAGACATCTGTTCTGGGAAAGTTGATTTCCTCTTTTTATAAAAATTCCCCACCTCTGCCAATTCTCATTTATCAGTTCACAGATCAACACAGTGTCATATGATGCCAAAAATCGCATTGCACTGGAATATATCCGTCTACTTCTCTTTCCTCTTTCTTTCTTTCTTTCTTTCTTTCTTTCTTTCTTTCTTTCTTTCTTTCTTTCTTTCTTTCTCCCTCTCTCTCTCTCCTGCTCTCTCTCTCCCTGTCTATCTACCTCTCTCTCTAAAAAACCTGATGTACAAAATATAAAGATATGACTTTTACATTTCTGTAAAGTCACAAGGTGCTCACAGAAGGTGACAGTCTTATAGAAATCACACTTTTGGCTAATATAGTTGAGGAAGTATGTGAGAGTCTAATATTTTTTCTACTTTTTCCCCTTATTATCCTTTAACTGGAGTTTCTTGGGGGGGGGGGGGGGTTGGCAGAGGATTTCCTTCCATTTTTTCCTCTCATCCTTGCTGTGAAACACTTGTGAAACTTTGTGGTTGTGTGATCGTGTGAGTGGTTGTGTGCGCGCAGACACGGACTCTTGACTGACTAGGAAGGTTTTACTGCACACCTGAATTTTTGCAACACTTAACCTTGGCTACATCTTTTGCTTAAGTGACAGATGGAGCAAGAGTAAAGAGGCAAGTGCCAATGAAATACACAGCGAGAGAATAGTACATTTATGTTTGTGTGGAGACACACTGTGAATTACTTACATAATTCAAACAACATCAGTTGTGTGGAGGACCAGTTATAAATTTGTTCCTTAGAGGAGGAGAAGGATAGAAAGAGTTATGAAGAGAGAGAGAGAGAGAGAGAGAGAGAGAGAGAGAGGACTGTCGGACAAAGGAAAGGGATGTTCTTTGACCTTTCAACGCAGGAACATTTTCACACAACAATAAACATAAAACAAATAAATACACCATTAGACATGGAGACAATATTCAACATTTATCCAGTATTTCTTTACAATAAAAACAAAACTCAAGAATAAACTTCCTGGCGTTCGTTGCCTGGTGCAGTTTTTGTCTTCCTTTCTCAGGAGGGTTCGTGAAATAGCCCGAGTGAACAAAGATGTAGACAAATAAGAATAACATTTTAAAAAAAAAAAAAAACGTCATTCTTCACGTGCCAGAGGTTTATGTCACTTCCCCCATCACCAAACAAACCATATGCCCCAACTCCTCAGCAATACCCTTCTCTGCGTAAAGCTCACCTTTGAAAAACATACACACCAGAATGTGGGAGAAAAGAAGAGATTTAGAAAAGTATGTGTTAAGATTAATGAGGGAGGGAAAGGGGGGGGGGGCGGATCAGGTGAGTGTTTGGCATGACAGTGTTTTTTTACAATGTATCTTTGCATCACCTAGAACTGTATTCCAAAGAATTCCAGAGTTCAAGTGAATACCTTGTGTTTGGGTGTGTGCGTGGGTTTGTATGTGTGTGTGTGCGTGTGTGTGTGTGTGTATGCGAGCGCTTGTGTGTGTGTGTGTGTGTGTGTGTGTGTGTGTGTGTGGATAATATGACACTATATACATGTACGCACTTGCACACTGTACTTTTAGATCAAAAAGAAATTAGTGCAAATAGGTGTGGTTGTTAGTGTTTTTATTATGTAGCATGGAAATTTACTCAGTGGGTGTGACATCACAGGTACAGTCCCTTTGATTTCAGGAATGACTCCTATGATGAAGTCAGATTTCCTCTGTTTATTTTGCCCATGAAAATGAAGAACAGCATTCCCAGACTAATAGGCTAGACACCAACAAGAGAAGAATCCTCTATGTTTATGCTTAAACTACGGTGCTCAAGTTTTCTTTTGAAACAAGCAAACAAACAAACAAACAAACAAAAAAGATTCCCTAAATGAACATTATAGCATGTTATTTAATTGTGTATTTGTTGCACAAGCTGTTTATGTTTTTTTTCAAAGTTTATGGGAATAAATTGTATAGAAGCTGTTCCATACTCCCATTACGCACAAATCCCCCCCCCCCCCCCCCCCCAACGCTCTACTTTTCATTTGATTTGTTTAGACATATTGGATCAGCAATCATATTGCACAATGTTTCCCTCAACTTCGACTGGTTTTGTCTGTAGTTGCTTTGCTGTCTAAAATGAGAACGAGTGGGTTCTGAAGCATGGGAAAAGCGTGTTTTGGCAGCTGAGACAGTACCAGGAGAGCCTTAAATCATTCCAGCCAAATGACATAGCTTTGGATCGGATAGTCTGGTGCTGCCCTTACACGGGGCATACTGCACTTATGTAATTCCGAAGTATAGAGGTCAATTTTTTTTTTTTTTTGGGGAGGAAGTTTGAGTTTGCGTGTGTGTGTGTGTGTGTGTGTATGTATTTATAAGTGTGTCAGTGTGTCCTTCCTTTTACCCACGTACGTTTGTTCCAGTGCAAACACACACCTGCACCACCAGTCCTACCCCCATTTCCTTCTCATGTTGCTGTTTCTCAGGTCAGCATCTTTGAATAATCCCTGTGGACATGCTCCTGACGCCGATGGAGAGAACAGAAAGCTCTTTGCATTCCTTGAGGTAAGTTAGCAAATCGAAAGGAGAAATCCATGTGCAAATAGCGTGGAGTTTGTTTGTCTGTTGACTTTAGACCCATTGTGTCTCAAGGTCCTTGTTCTTTCTGCCACTAAGATGTTTCCTGTTCAGCTTTGGTTCTTTACACGGGGGGCATGTGTGAGACCATCTCCATCGTCTCACGAGAGTGAAGCCTTACCTCTGCTAACCTGAAAATACAAAAAAAAAAAAGGCCCAAGAGAAAATCCATGAGTGATTCTCATCACAGACCATTTTAGAGCCAACATCTGTAGAGCTGTAACGCCACACAAAACCCATGGGATCTGTGTGCCCGGCCTTTTTTTTTCGTTTGTTTGTCTGTTCTGTTTTGTTTTATATGGGGTGGGGGGTGGGGGAATGTTTTCAGTAGAGCAGAAAAAGAAATGCAGAACCCAGCCTTGAATTTTCAGATGATGAACATCTGGACGTTGCCAAGGTAACATGATCCGTTTGGCTAAGGAACAGACACCTGGACACCGAGGCATTGGAATAATAAGGTAATGAGCGTTTCATTCTCAGTTACTCATGTGAACATGACAACACAACCAGTGTCAAGTTTTACATGCTGCATTAATGGAATTATACATCTTATATGTTCCCTGGTGGAAAATTGTTCACTTTGCAATGCAAATACATGTATCCTTTCATCCTTTCAATCTGGGATCAATTTACTCATAGCCTCATTTAGATTTTAACTTGTGTTTATTCATCGCAAGATCATAATCACCAAATTTATCAAGAGACGGATTGAAGGCATGTTGCCACCCACAGTGTTGTTTGGCTTTGTGCCCAGGTGTCTCCCTCCCCCTAGGTCATGTGACTGAGTCATGTGGTATTTCTCACCTAGTTTTCAGCACCTATTGAGCTGTTAATATTTTGCATGGCACGGCGTGCACAGCGTTGTGTGTATGTGTGTGTGTGTGTGTGTGTGTGTGTATGTGTGTGTGTGTGTGTGTGTGTGTATGTGTGTGTGTGGGCGTGTGTGCGTGTATGTGTGTATGCTCATGCGTGTACTGAGGATGGCAGTCCTTGGCACACCCACGGCCCTCAGGAACAGCGTGACGTTAAGCGGTTTACGCACGTCTTCCTGGCACTTTGGACTGGCAGGTGGGAGTTTTTGAAGCACCAACATCAGGGCTTCAAGTGTTTTTCATTAAAACAAAGGAAAGCTCCAGTCAGCAGCGCTCATTGAACAGCGAAGGGTCTGCGTGAAGTGTAGAGTGTGGGGGTTCACTCCAGTTCATGTATGGACTCACTTAAATATACTACGAATACCTCCAAGGCTGGGCAGAGGACGTCAGAGCAGCTTCCTTTGTTATTGGTGTAAACCACCAATTCTGCTGAGTGATAATGTGATAAATGTCAATATATGAGCAATTGAAAAACATGTTTATGCTGGCAGGACACGCGTTATATAAGAGAACCCCATTTTAACACGGTGCATGTTGTGTAAGCGGTCCCTAAAGAAAAATGTCTTGTTCTTGAAGCAATTAGGTGGATCGTATTGTTTGACCCCTCTTTCTCTGACCCGCTGGACGACCCGTATCACCTCGTGTCCAATCCTCCTTTTCTTCTTCTTCTTCTTCTTCTTCTTTTTCTTCTTCTTCTTCTTCTTCTCCCCTGTGAATGAACCTCCTAAGCCCCAAGTC
Source organism: Chanos chanos (assembly GCF_902362185.1). Classification (NCBI taxonomy): domain Eukaryota; kingdom Metazoa; phylum Chordata; class Actinopteri; order Gonorynchiformes; family Chanidae; genus Chanos; species Chanos chanos. The sequence continues at coordinate 25,536,000 of NC_044503.1, forward strand.
CCAAGTCCTCAGACCCCAGACACAGGGTTTCATGAGCGCCCCGCCTGGTCCTGTGGACACACTGGTGATGAAGATGATGGCAGTGAACCGATCGAGGACGCAATAGCGAATCTGAGCCCCGAACTGTGCGTAAACATTATCTTTTACTTTGAATGACAGAGTGAGAAAGAGATGGAGATAGATTTGGCATGTACATACACACAGCCAAACAAACAAAGGAAAATTTGCAGTTTTCTACCTAACCCCCAAGGCATTGTTTATCTTTCTCTCTCTCTTTCTCTCTCTCTCTCCCTCTCTCTCTCACACACACACACACACACACACACACAGTTTAGCTGTCCAACCACTCAAGTCAGCCCGGCAGTGTGTGTCCTCCTTTTACTCATTGTGAAACTGCTAAGATCAGAACTGTCTCGTGGTTCTGGTTTTGGCCCAGCACTGAAGAAATGTCAGCGCCTCACTGTGACCCGCTTAGAGGGGAGACTGAGGTCTCCAAGCCTCAATAAAACACTGTGTAATGACTGCCAGGCAGAATCCCATAGGAAATCATCCTGTGACATGATTCTCTGCTTTGTTTGGGGTTTTGTAGCTGGTTAATTAGTGCAGCCACCCCACACAGTTTTACAGGCCCAAACATAAGCATGTTTGAGTAAGAGTTTTAACAAAGCTTAGACCCCTCCAGCTCCCCACTTACTGACATTGCCTTGAAAGACATTCCATCAACTAACCTGCCCAGACAGAGAGGGGAACTCAATCAACAGTCACAAAACCCTGTTTACACAAACACTTTGCGCGCGCACACGCACACGCTCACACTCACACTCACACACACACACACACACACGCACACACACTCACACACACACACACTCACACACACTCACACACACACACACACACACACATACACACACACCATACGAACAATGTAAAAAAAAATTGGAACTTAAGCTTAACTTTAGAAGCTTGTTTACATTTTAAAAGTGGGTTGGGTGTATATTAAATATTCTACATTCTTACCAAAGCATGTTAAGTTTGTTCAGTAAAGTTTTGATATTTCAATGTCCAAAAAATTATCAGGCATGCTCTCTTTATTTGCGATAGCCATGCAGACTTATGGGCATTATGAGCGACGGATGTCGTCCAGTAAACATAATTGTCTCTTTCATGCTTCACTTTGTCAGCATGCTCTCTTGTAGCAGAAAGGTGTATCCTGCTTTTAGTATTTGGGGGTTTTGGGTATATTTTGGGGTTTTGGGGGTATTGCGGAGCATGGTGCATTTTGGGGTTCCAGTGCCAACTCTGCCATGTTGGCCAAGGGCATTACGAGTAAAGAGACTGCTTTAACAATGAAATGAATGGCACTTTCTTCTAAGAGCGCCATGCCGCTTGACGCGACTTTGTAACCCCTTCTGTGAGAAGTTGTGATGGCTGGTTTTGCATGAAAGGAAAGCATGGTTTAGCCTCAGAGACCCAGTGTTTGTTTGAAAACCCACACTTCCATACCAATCAGCATGGACCTGCCATCAAAGTACCTCTTCTACATTTTGGTACACAGCCCTGGAATGAACTGAGGTTTCTACAGGGAACACAATTACAAGGTAACTAGTAACATGTAGATAACTGGACACATTTAGTAAGAAAAAATTTAAAAATCTACCTTAAAGAATAGATTGTTAAAAGTCGTAAAGAATTTAACTTGAGATTTCCAATTTGTGTCCACACTGATGTGTCCACAGAGTTTCCTCAGTAGAGCAAATGGAAGAAGCTGACAATGGTATTTTAAGTAACGCACCGGGTTCCCAAAATCTGCTGCTGATTCAGGCACTAAGGTCCAACTTACATCTGTGCCACCTTAGCCAACTGTAACTGAGAGGTCACGGGAACATGAATGCTGTGTTGTCTAAGGTAGGTGAGCAGACTGACGTCCCTGTTTCAGTCTTCTCTCAAAGTCTGGTTACTATGGAGTTGAGGGTAGAACCAAACAATAGCACCATCTACCAAGTGTGTTGCGTTTCTCGATGATACGACGCAACGTGTCGTGAGAGGAAATGAGTGATTAGCTTCACTGCGGACAGAAGAACCATTTTTTTGGCCTTACTCACCTGGGTGAAGATGACTGCAGTGTGAGACTGTAAGATGATGAGCAGTTGGGCAGTCTGAATCAGGCAAAAAAGAAGAAAAAATAAACACGCCACTTCAAATTTTTTACAGTGTGTGTTGAATTATATGGCATTTACTGTTTAAAAGTGTCGTTAATAAGTGAAGAGAGTATCCTTGATGCCGGCTACTAATAAAATAATATTTTCTACTCCTCAAAAATGTATTTTAATGTTGTAACAGAACTTTGTCGCTCATTAACGGAAGGTTTTTGTTTTATGCTTCAAGCTTTAATGTATGTTGCAGTTATAGCAGTCAGAGTGTCTGGTCTTTGTTGGAAAGTATGATACTTAAATTGATATGCATCTTTAAGGCACTAGACCTGTATGAAATTCTGGCAGAATTTCATACAAGATATTTTAACACAGTAATCGTAAGATATTAGATTAAATTAAAAATAAAAATGGAAAATTATCTGAAATAAAGGTAAACAAAAAGAAAAAAACAGCTATTTTTTAAAAGCACTCAAGTCTAAAATGCGTGTGAGAGAAATTCTCTCTCTCTCTCTGATGTAGCACAGTTCCACAGTTTAGAGAACTAAATACAAAAGGGAGCTTATCTCAGTGTCTTCTCTCTGTGTCTTTACTGCCTGGGTGTCCAGGCTAGTTCAAGAAAATCAGCTTTTGCAGGTAACTGGCTGATTAGTACTTAGGATGGGCACAAGACAATTTAATCCTTTGACTAGAAATAATGGAGGCCCATAGCCATTGCATTGGCTGAATTACAAGTTGCTGTAGAAATTTGGTGCATATATAAACTCAGTAAATATAGTTTTAAAAACTGTACAAAATTTTTGTTTTGGAAAATTGTCATGATTAGGCTATTTGTTTTTTCTTTTTTATTCTTAGTTTTTGCTTTTTTTTTAATCGGTTTTATACATGTGTAAAAAATATTGAGATATTACTCCTGGAAATGTTTCATTCAGTTTAGTCATGCAACTTGTTGAGTTTGGGTGGACCTTTAATGGATATTTTAAAGTTAGCTCTGTTTAGTGCAGAACCTCAAAGAGTTCTTTTAAACATTCTGAATGTACTGCTAAACAGATTACTCATATATTTGGGAACTTTGGGACATTTTGTGGTGAGTAGTATACTTTTAGGAAGTAGAGAGGTGGGGGATGGGGTGGGGGCTGAATTTACCAGCATGTGTTCCCTGCTGCCCACAGACGTGGTGACTGTAGCATGGACCGCGGCCGTGCGAACGCACCAGTTCATCTCAAACAGGCAAGCACGCTTCCACTCCCTCAAGCACTAACTATTTTTAAACCACTGCATGTAAGCACATGCTAATGCAGCAATAAAACACCTTTAGAGGAGATGATGGTAGCAGAGTTTCACACAAAACTACTCACCACACCCTGTGCACTCCACTGAAAGCCAAGAAAATTATTGTACGAAACTTAGTTATACCATTCATTTCCTCTCTCCATTAGTGAAATACCGAAGGTTATATGCGATGTGATAAATGTGCTTCATAATACCATTTTGATTTTAATATATTCATCAAACAATCCATATTGAAGCCCAGATATAGCTCTAAAGTCCAGATGTTTTCCCAGAAAAGTGGTTAACTAATCTGCAGTCTCTACTGACAGTATTCGGTGAGTAATTGCATACACCGAAAGTGAGATTTACCACTCCCTTCCATAGGGACTGGACTTATGAAGAATTGACTAAACATGTCTGATTTCTTAGAAATGATAAAAAGAGGTTCATTTACTGTAATGAACCAGAATGAGGAATATATCATGAAATAATTGTAGAGAATGACTTAAAAACTTAGTAGAAACTTAGAAACATCAGGAGACAGCGAGCCCCGGAGCGTTAGTCATGAAATAACCATTTTTATGGTCCGGATTTATTTCAAGGTTTGTCGCTGCTTTATTGGTGGTCCCCTACAGGCAGTCCATAAAACAGCCTCTGACGAAAGCAAAGAGATGCTCCAGGATTATTCACTTGGGGTCATTACACCTTTAATCTCTTGTGCTCTTTCTTTGTCACAAGAGACTGATGATTTCATTAAGGTGCAAGTCATTTGAGAATAAAAGAGACAAGCTTTCCACGTAAGGTCGTTTAGATGTGGAGGACCAACACTGAGAATTGCTTTCATTTACTACAGAGTTAATATAAGTTTACAGGCCATTGAAGATTTTTCATATTTTGCTTTAGTGCGTCACACTGTCATGGGCAGTGCCTGGAGTTTTGTTTTCAAAAGCACAAGCTGTCCCGCCATGGCCAGTAAAACATGGATCTCTTTCAAAGCTGGCAATGGTCTATTCGTAGTGTCTCTCCTCTGTCTTTCACGGTCATCTTGTCTTAAGTCATGGCTTGACATGTTCCTATGGATTTTCAAAAACTGTGTTTTGAATTTTTATTTAATTTAATCTTTCTTAACGAATTCTCAATGTTGTGGATTGTGGATCGTGTCCTTGTTTGGAAGTTTCCTTGTTGCTCTTGGTTCAGACTTTGTAACATTATGTAACATTATAACATGTTACCCAACTAATAACTTACAGGAACTGAATTTACCCTGAAGTCATAAGAACTGGTGCAATTTAAAACCATTGGTAGCCTTGTGATTTGCCTGATTTTATATTTATGATATTGTTATAACTGAAAGTATTAAACATTGACATTCTTCAGTAGACAGACACTTCTAATTCAGTTCTATGTCAAAAAAAAAGAAGTTTAAAACAGGCCTGCTACTGAAAACAGTGAAACAGTGAAAACTGTTGAAGGTTTGTCTATAGGCACTGTATGTGTCCATTATAATTCACACACACACAGACACAGTAGCTCTCTGTTCTTATTGCCCTACTCAGAGGGGGTCCAGGTTGATGAGTAACCGATGTGAGAATCATTAGAGCTGGTCTGTACCGTTTTATTGTCTTATGCCATGCAGGTATAGCTAGAGGGGTGGGGTGGAGGGGGGGGGGGGCAGTCAAATCTCCTATGGGAGCCGCTGTCTCATAAAAGTCATATCTCCCCGTTATCAGAGTTTTACTAGGGGATAAAGCCCTTGGCTTTACTGCTGGCCATTTGCAGGTCAATCCCCTTCAGAACAGTCAGTCTGAAGTAACACTCTCTGTGGTCTGTGAAAGACATTGAAAAGGGTTACCAGTGTCTCCACGCTCAAATCAGTATATGCCATTAAAGTGCATCAAATGAAAAAGTGGGGGAATATAAGGGCTCACGGAATGAAGGAGCCTCGGAGTTACAATGTAATTGTGGAGTAAATAAAGATGCCCTTTTCTCTTTTTTTTTGTTCCTTTGAGGTAACAAAAGCAAAAGACAAAGATACAGACACGTTAAGTCGGGGGGGGGGGGGGGGGTGGTCTGTGTCGTGACAAAAGAAAGTAAACGGCGGCCCAAGCGAAAGGACACGGGGAGCACGCTAAGCTTCTTGTTGAGGAAGTGATTACCTACCCAGTGGGTACTGGAGTAGTAATAGAAGTAGAGCTGGGGGGCTTTTTGTTTTTGTTTTTTTTTTTTTTTCTTTTTGACCAGACCTCCCTCAGACCACTCCAGGCCACCCGCTACCACTGAGGTCACCAGGTCATGGGTCAGGGGGGAGTTATCCTTGCTATGACTAATTATACTTCAGCCTTAAACCCCCTTTTATCCAGAGAGACAGAGAAAGGGATTATGAATTATTAAAGGCCGTTATGAGAAAACCCAGTGGAAACTACAATAATATTTAGTGTGGTGGATATGCCGGAGGAGAAAAGCTGTTTCAAGATTATTTAAATCCATGCTGAAGTAAAGACTGCATACATTCGCAAACTGGAAAATATTTACATGAAAATCTAGATCAAGTCATGAGGACATTCAAAAGACCTTCAATGCACAACTTTATTCTACTAGTCTCTGCTGGGTTGATGTGATGAGGATTGGATTTTTCGGCACAGCTGGTGCGAGACCTTGCACAAGATGAGTTAGCTGCCTCCAGAGGGAGCACTTTGGGGAACCAAATGCACACCCTCAATTTTAGCGGAAGACTAACCCAAACTGACAACAACAACAACACGAATAGATGGAATGGATAAGCCAAAGTCGCTTTGTTTTGGCTAAATTTGAGGGCAGTACCATCTGTTTCCTTCACAAGCAGCAGTCACATTCTGTTAAAACCCCGTCGTTAGTATTACGGGAAATATGGTTATAACAAATATGCTAACTGCAGTGTGCTTGGGTGGTGCAGTGGAAAAGATGCTACTTCACTACTGTAAAGACCTGGCTTTGATTTCCCCTACCAGTGCTTCCAGCTTGGCTGAGCATCTACGCGAGTGTGTTTGGTGTTGTTTACTGGCAGGAAACTGGCAGGGGGTACTGTATCCATATTGCTGTAGTACCGGCTCCTGTTGGTTTGCCAGGGCACCATACTTGTAGTGGGCAGATTGGGGCAGCATGGCATGAACCTCTGCATGCGTTCTGGCATCCCAGAAAAAGTACACTGCGGTCTAGTGAAAAGAAGTGGTTGGCAACTTAATATGTGGTAGTCCATGTCCTTTCTGGGTGGCATGATGTGAAAGTGACAGGAACTGAAAAAAAAAAACAAAAAACGGCGTAACTGCATACTGCGACAACTAAATTTAACTAGAACTGGCCTGTGATTTCCTCTGTGTGAGAGACTTTGGAAGAAATGCTAGCAATGAATAATGATGGTAGCCACCGCAGCATTTCTGTGAATGAATTCCAAGTTCACTAGCTGTCGTGCGGTAAGTTAACACCATATAGTTTAGTCTGAAATGACAGTTGTCTAGCCCTTCGTCAAAGTGTACTATCAAAGTTATAAATCGGTGCATAAGATCCCTGCCCTGCAGTTTTGAGGATGTACGTTTTAAACTTAACAGACTGCCACAAAATTTCAAGGTTCTGGGCAGGTCTATATGAAAAACAGACATGGTTACACTGATGGTGACTTGTAACTGTCTGATGGGAAAACAAGACACAGACAGCTTTTGTCTGCAGTTTTAAGGCATTTCAAATCATCATAGTCCCTTAGTACTGTGTCCTCCAGGATTACTTTATTTCCTCAGTTACTTTGATGACACAGAAGAAACAACCCCTGAAGAACGCAGTCAACGTATTCGCATTTGACACATACTTTTAATGTGGTGAGGACATGGATTCGGTGGTTGCTGTTTGTGTTTGTGTTTCTGGGTGGTGTTGGTGGTGGCAGGGGGTGTCTAACATGGAGGTGCTATGTGTCTCCTGTGTGCTGTGTCCCGCCTGAGGGATGTTTGAGGCAGGGCAATCCTGGTGTTATCAATCACCCATTGGACAAACTAACAGTCCCAACTACAACATGTGGTTAGTGTTACAGCTCAGCTGAGCTAACAAGCTCAGGCCTCACTGATGTATAGACAAGGGCCCTGGTCTATCTCAAAGCCGCATAGCTCTCCACGCAGGAGTGGTCACAGCAAACCTAAAAAAAAAAGTCACATTGTCAAAAACCAAGCCTATACTCTTAATGCAAGATGTTAGGAGATTCAGTCTCTACAAGAGAATCAGTTCCTGAAACCAAATGCTGGAATCATGAAACCAATGAAACCATTTCCTGTAAGCATTTTTGTCTGCTGGCTTGAGCGTTGGCTTGAGGAAATATCGGTTATCAGAAAACCAGTTACTTTTGTGGTCAGAGCAAGTAAACTTGAGAAACAATGCTGATATTTAATTTGTAGAATAACGCTGACATGAAAAATTAACGCAGCATAAATCGTGTTCGTACAGCCTTGGACCACCAGGAGTGAGCAGAGCATTTTATGCGCCTTCTGCTCACACACCCAAGATTGATATTTGCGGTCAGTTGATTTGCAGCAGATTGTTAGTCTGTTTTGCCTTACCTGACTCACCAATGCACGAACATTGCATTCTGGTAGTGTTCACATTTGACCACAGTTGGCCTCAGCTGATGTGTTTCCTTCAGATTAGCCTGTGAACATTACCCCTCTGCGCTGTTCAGGAAGCTGACCAGTCTTCATCACTGAAGCTTCTGTCAAATGTGCCTCCTCATTCAACTCTCTTTCAAAACCACTCTTCCTCCAGCTACGATGGCCAAAATAATGGACAAATAGGCCTACCCCACCTTTTTATACATAACCCTAAGCCTGATGACATGTTAGTTGATTACCTCAGGAACAACATCTGTGTGGAAGCACCTGCTTTCAATATACTAAACCTCATTTCATCATGTTTCCTTTATTTTGGAAAATAACTGAAGGTTGCACTTTTTTTTTGTTTGTTTTCTTGTCTGAGGTTTATTTACCAGTGTGATTCAACTGAACGGGGTTCGGATTTCAGGTCTATCAATTAAATGTCAAGATTTTATTGCATCAGTTACATCCAAAACTTTATAGACCCACACCCTCAGCATTAATATCTAAGAGTACCAAATAATAACGACGTGAGAAAAACTGAGAAAGATTTAAAACACACACACACACACTCACAGTAACAGCAGCAGAAGAAGGAAAGTAGAAGATAGCTGTGTTCTGGTTAACAGCTTTATCTGACTTCGGGATATTGGGTGGGTCGCGGTGTTGTGGTCATAGTGTTATTTTGCACCTCTGCTCTGGGCTTGTCATTGGGAACATGTTCTGCTGCGTTATGGCATGGAACACAAGACACTGGATGTCATTGACCCATAATGCTGCACCCCTGCGATTATGCAACATCCTGAATATCAGCCTCGCGCCTTGTCTACAGCATGCACCATGTCACCCTTCACTACCAGTCAAACACTTTACTGGAGACTAAATCTCCAAGTTACATTATCTCTGTTCTCGCTGAATCACCATGGTAACAGAACAAACATCGGGATTAATCTCAGTTACTTTACCAAACTTGATGAATGGAGATATTGAAGCAATGGTGATAAGGCTAGCTAAATATGGTATCACTCAACGTGATCTGATTTTTTTTTTTTTTTTGATATTGATAACTCGGTTACACTCAAAGCATAGACATGCAACAAACACACAGTACTTATGTATGCAAAAACACATAACGCACAAGCTAGTTGTTTCTTTGGCTGGGCAGTATACTGTTGCATAATTCCCCCTGCTCTTGCGTTGCACAGCGGTTCCTGATTAACAGCTGTGACGTGGGACTAGTGCAGAAGAGGCTGTGAGTCACACAGCTGGAGGAATACACACTTTCTCTGCTCTCAGTGCCTGGTGGTCAGGAACCCCCCTCCTCTAGTGGGCCACCCGCCAGCAATGGAAACGCGACCGCATCTGGTATTGCTGTGTTTCTCTGGAGGGGTAGCTTAGCCCTCAAGTGACTTATACTACATGTTGTGGGGGAGGAGGGCTGGGGGGAGTCTGGGGATGAATGCGTATGAAAAATAAGGATTATATGGATTTCTCATCCAAATTAGACAATTACGCACTGTGTCTTACTCAGCACTCATGTACATGCTCTTGCTCACATCTTCCAAAGTCTGGGGTTTTGAAGGTCGCGTCAACTCCATGCCTATAGATGTTTTCTCTCTCTCTCTCTCTCTCTCTCTCTCTTTCTCACTCTCTCTCTCTCACACACACACACACACACACACACACTCATTGATGAGCACACTTACTTGGAAACACTTACGCTTTCTGTTTTTTGTTTACAAACACACACAAACAAACATTCATTCTGTTGTCAGTGATTAGCTCTGCCCTTTTGTTTTTTCGTCAAGAAGGTTCTAGAAAAGTGGCCACCCATCACACCATGACTGTCTCTCCTTGATGTCCCACCAAATCCAGTGACGTTGTATTGAGGATCTGACTATTTAGGTGAGATTATGTTGTTTAATTAAGAAAGCAGTGATATCAAAAAAAGGAACCAATTCCCTCTGAGAATGCTTTAATTATATTTTAGAGAACAGAAAATCTCCATGCAACTGACATCCACTCAACCTTAGCCTTCTCTTCCAGTTCCCCCTTACCCAGTGCCTCAGTTTGCACTTTTAGATTGTTGTGGAGGGGGGTAGGGGGGTAGGGGTGGTGCTCTATGTTATAAACATCTTTTGGGGTTTTAAACACACAAGTCTCAATGGTTCCAAACTGTGGTTCACCTTGCCCTACACTGTCAGTCAACAAGCTGTTTATGTCCAAAATCAGGGAGTGTGATGTGTGACTCACGGCCCCGCAGTGCTAAGAATTTCACCCATTATACAGTTAGAAACAGACAAACACTTCCCTAAATGGGACCTGCTCAAGTGGTGAGGGACAGATGTTTGCAGTCAAACCAAACAGGAGGAAACAACATCTTTTGTACTGATAAAAAAAAAGAAAAAGAAAACAGACAGTTTGGAAGCAGAGGTAAAGAGTTCAAAAAGTGACACTGTAAGGCATTGCGCGTGTGTGCGCGCACACAAAAAGTGGCTAGATGCCAACTCAATGTTTATCTCCCTCTGCTTTATTCCCCTCTGATATTTTAGTCTTACAAGCTTAGATCTCTTGCCCCTTTGATTTTTTTTAACAGTCATTTTCTGACCTCCTGATGAAATAATGGGAAATATGATTGAATATGAACACAGACACAGAAGGAACTGTCTGCTTTTCCAGTTTTTTTTTTTTTTTTTGTAAAGTAAATTAATGACCACAAAGCAGGAACGGCCCTGGCTCCTCACTAGCTGCCTACACACCTCTCTCAGGAAACACAGGTCATCTGTGGACTAGACAGACTGTGTCTGTAAATCTAAAAATGTCGTCATCTTTTGGGAGCAGATCAACTTTAAAGAGATAATCCAACCAAGTGTTATTTTGTGTCATAGATAGATAGATAGATATATAGACAGAAAGATAGACAGACAGAGAGACAGATAGATAGATAGATAGATAGATAGATAGATAGATAGATAGATAGATAGATAGATAGATAGATAGATAGATAGATGACTTTATTAATCCCCAGAGGGAAATTAAATCATCAATACAACAATAGGTACATGAACACAGCAGCTAAGATGAATGAGTAGAAAGACTAATGAATGGATAAGCGGGGATATTGACTGATAGTCCGGTCATAAATAAGGCGCAGATGAAGGCATAAAGCGGTGAAGATTAATAACATCTAGATACAGTCAATATTATAGAGTGCAAAGAAAGAAGCAGTTAGAATAATAAATAAAAAGGTAAGACCCAGTTTTAAAGCAGACCTGATATATTCAAGTGATCAGATGTATTCATGTGTTCTGGTAGTCCTAATGTGCAAAGAGCAGGGTGTTAAGAATAAATAATAAAGGCAAGTTTAGTCCATGAGCAGTTCACATGTCAGCAGGCCTGGCAAAAGCAGATGAATTGTAGAGTCTGATAGCAACCGCAGGAATGACCTCCTGTATCGCTCCTTTACACACCAGGTTTGAATAAGTCTGTTACTAAAGGTGCTCTTTAGCTTGGCCAGCATGTTGTGTAGGGGGTGGGAGGCACTGCCCGGGATCCCCAGTAGTTCTGCCAGCATTCTGTCCTCTATCATGTCCAGTGTGACCAGCTTGGATCCTGTGACAGACTCAGCCTTCTTTATGAGTTTATTCAGTCCGTTGGCATCCTTTGCAGTGATGCCTTCTCCCCAGCACACCACAGCATAGAAGATGGTGCTTGTAACAACAGACTGAAAGAACATGTGGAGCATCTTTTTGCATGCACTGAAGGGCCTGAGCCTTCTCAGGACGGAAAGCTGACTCAGGCCTTTCTTGTAGATGACCTTAGTGTTGGTGGACCATTCCAGCTTGTCGTCCAGTTGAGCGCCCAGGTACTTGTAGGATTTGTTGAGGATTCTCCACGTCACTCCCACTGATGCAGATCGGAGAAGGCGGGGCCTTCTTCTTCCTGAAATCCACCGTGATCTCCTTTGTCTTGACCACTTTCAGCTGCAGGTGGTTTTCCCCACACCACTTCACAAAGTGGTCCACCAGGCCCCTGTGCTCCTCCTCCTGGCCACCCTCTACACACCCCACAATAGCAGTGCCATCTGAGTCGTACTTGAACTCCAATGTGTAGATGGTGAACAGGAATGGAGATAGCACAGTTCCCTGGGGGAGCCCGATGTCACTCACCAGACACCCAAACACACAGCTCTGTAGCCTCACAAACTGTGGTCTGCCCGTCAGGTAATCCTCGATCCATGCGACCATGGGGACATCCACCTGCATGTCCTCCAATTTATCCTTCAGCAGTCTGGGCTAGATAGTGTTGAAGGCACTCGAGAAGTCAAAGAACGTGATCCACGCAGTACTGTTGGGTCTATCCAGGGAGGAGTAGGCACTCTGCTGCAGGTATATTATTGCGTCATCCACACCAACATGTGGCTGATGCGCAAACTGCAGAGGGTCTATTGCTGAGCTCACCAGTGGTTGGAGGACCAGTCTCTCCATGACCATCATTGTGTGAGAGGTTAGTGCTATCGGCCTATAGTCATTCGGGACCGTGGGACACCCCTTCTTAGGCACTGGCACCAGGCATGATGTTATCCATAGCACAGAAACTCTCTTGAGGTACAGGCTCATGTTGAAAAGGTGCTGGAGTAATCCCTAGCCGAGACATCCCTAGCTGTATTCCTCCACATAGCTGGTCAGCACATGCCCTCAGCACCCGGGGGCTGATGCCGTCTGGTCCAGCAGCCTTGCCCTGGTGAAGTCTCTCTAGCTCTCTCTTCACATGGTTGGCTGTGATGTGAAATCTAGCTTGGGGATTGGGGGACGTGGCAGGGTCTGCAGTGGGTGTTCATGGTGGGGTTCGAGGGGGTTGGATGAGGGGGTGTGAATGGGCCTGCAGAAGGTGTCTGCAGTAGGTGTCAGTGGGAGGCTGAAGGGGGGGGGGGGTATGAACGAGTCCTGGGTCTCCTCTGATGGTGTCGACGGGGGGAGAATGGATGTCAGAAAGGGACAGTCCTGGGGGGCTGAGTGAGTGTGCAGCTCAGAGGGATAGTGTGGGGGAGGCTGGAGTTTGGGGGGCATGAGTCAAACCTGTTCAAAAACTGGTTCAGCTCGTTTGCCCACTCTAGGTTACCCTCGGCTACACCCCTGCCTTTCCTCTGGAAGCTGGCGATCTCTCTCATCCCACTCCAGACATCCCTAGCCGTATTCCTCTGCAGTTTCTCCTCCAGTTTCCTTCTGTAGGAGTCCTTGCTCTCCTTTAGCTTGTACACGTTTGAGCGCCGCCCAGTCCCCAGTCCTAAAGGCCCTCTTCTTTTCATTAAGTAGGGCCCTCAGGTTGCTGGTAACTCAAGGTTTGTTGTTTGGGTAGCAGCAAACTTCTTTTGTGTGAATGGAGTTGTCAACGCAGACGCTGATGTACTCAGAGAGGCAATCTATTATACCATCAGTGTCCTCACCATGTGGTTCATACAGGGCATTCCAGTCAGTGGCTTCCAGGGCCACCGTGCAGTGTCTCAATGGCCTTGTGAGACCATTTCCTCACTGTCCTCGATGTCACTGGTTGCTGCTGAACAGCTGGCTTGTATGATGGTGTGAGCAAAACTAAGCTGTGGTCTGATCTGCTAAGAGGGGGCAGGGTAGTGGAGCCGTAGGCATCTTTAACGTTTGCATACAACAAATCCCAAGTCTTATTGTCTCTGGTTGGGCATTTGACAAATATGTAGAGAGCGGGAAGGGTGGTGGAGAGAGAGGGCATGATTAAAATCACCTGTGATTGCGATGAAGGCACAAGGGTATTTTGTTTGCAGTCTCACAGTTACTGAGTGAATTATGTCATATGCTGCCTCCGCGCTCCCTGATGGTGGAAAGTAAAAAGTGATGACAATGGCACTAGTAAATTCCCTTGGACGAAGTCTGATGGCAATCAACTTGATGTCCGGGCTGCAGACGTCCTCCTTAGCAGAGATGTGTCCCCGATTGCGCCATCTGGAGTTGACAAGTATGGTAAGTCCCCCTCCTTTCTTCTTACAGTGGTGTCTCTATCTGCACGAACTGCGTGGTATCCAGGGATAGTCACATCTGAGTCAGGTATCTGTTTCTGTAGCCAAATCTTGGTGAAACACTTGACACTGCACTTTTTGTTCTCCCTCTGAACTCTAACGAGTGCCTCCAATTCGTCCATCTTATTTGCAAGGGACTTCACACACCCCGTAAAGAGTGCAGGGATGCAGGGTTTAAATCTTCTTTTCTTCATTCTCCGTTTAACACCGGCACTGCATCCCCGCTGTCTCCTCCCTAGCTCCTCCGGAATTGAGGGCTTTCCTGCGGCCGCAATAGCCAGTCGCCACAGGGCGATCAGCTGATCGCATGTGTAGGTACTGCCGTCGGAGTTACAGGCATGGCTTCCCATTATTAGAAGTGGTCTGAGGGCAAAGGAGAGCAATACAATGTATCCAAACAATTGAAAAAGCATCTTGGTGTTGAGTGATGTCCAGCAGCATAAAACAACGTATTTGAATATGACAAGTAGCCTACTAAATACGATAAAAACTCAATAAAAACAATGAAGACATATGGAGCTGCTACAACAAGCTGCCGCTAGCACGGCGTCATCATACACGCCATCATACATAGGTAGCTGTGGCCAAATTCGTCATGTTTCTTTTATTACTCTGGCCCAAATTCATTTGGTTCAGCAACCCAATACTGGTATTAACCCTCTGACCCTTCAAACACAGCATTCTATGCATAGACTTCATGTTCACCTACCAATGGCTATCCACAATTTCTCTCAGTTACAATTCCAGTTATACTGACACACACACACACACACACACACACACACTCACACTGACACACACACACACACACACACACACACACACACACACATACTCAGACACAGACATTTCGTTTCCAAAATTAAAGCAATACCAAATATATTTGTCAGAGTTTACATTAGCAAGATCTGGGCTTTGTACCTGTACTTGTTAGTTGCTACACAGACTTGCCTGTGTTGATTATTGCACTGGCATGCAGTCAACTGGAAAACTGATTCAGAGAAAAGGAATTCCAATGTTGTCCAATGAAGTGCTTATTCAGTACAAGGTTCAAAAGCGTTTTCAGCCAAATATATTTAATGGAACTTTGTCACCTTGAAATATGTAAATATTGACCCCGAAGTCAAAGGTAAAAATGCCTTGGAATAATTCACTTCATTGCTGACCTGCTATATAAAGTCCTTCAGTATATATTTGCAGACATTTCAGTCAGAGAACATGTGACACATACTGAGTGATGTTGAGTCATCTTCCATTTATGTGATTCTCTTATGGAAGAAAAGACATTCACTGAATACTTTTCCCCTGGGTATTGGTTTGCCTCTTGAGGCGTATGTCATATGTAGATGGGTTTTGGTAGGTTTATAAATTGTTGGCCCACATCCAAGAGCTCAGTTGTGCAATTCTTTAGTCCCATGCTTCAAAGATCCAGCGCCTCAGGTTGCATGAGAAAGCGTCATAAAGGTGTACTCAAACATTTCGTGCTAGAGGAGTGTCTTCTTGAGCCTTGGTGTTTAAAAGCGAGAAGCACGTCATGTGTACATTAATGAAATCCAACAAATTTAAGTTTTAACTCAGTGACAAAATTGTTGTCCAGTGATTTTACTTTCTGATAGACTGCGTTACGAGAGAGACACTTTATTAATGACGTGTTTTAAAGTCACAAGAGGCAAAATTACACTGTTGTGATGGAGCGTTTAAGATGTGCTGTTAAATGAGTTCATCATGGACAGGAAGTTAAAGTCATCTGCTGCCTCCGGTGCCTTCCCTTAATTCATCTGTAGAATGTCCGTGCTTGCATAACTCACAGACAAAGGACATTACTATACAATGATCCACTGCTGAATTCCGGGAGCCCGACACCTTATGCTGGAAAGGGAAAGCCTGACATGGACATGAATGACTCATTCAAAACGGAGGGCTGTGGTTAAGGGATCTTGGATGAATCCTGTGAGTGGAAAATGCACCATCACAGTGTGAACATTAAGCACTGAGCAATACACTCATCATCACTATTATTATCATCATCATCATCATCATCATCACTAGCTACGATTCCCAACTTTACTCTCCCCCAGCCCACCTACAAATCTTTGAACATACTTACTTGGAAACTGAAGGCATGTGTCTCAGTTCAATGACATGATTTTGCCTGCTGTGGTTTCTTTCCAAGTTTGACACCGTCTGCTATCTACACTCAGTGCCAGTGTTCCTGTGAAGAACACAGTGCTATTGCGTAAACCTTAACCCATTTTCTTCTCCACCTATATCTGCATATCATAATTGCCCTAAATCTGTGTGTGTTTGAGAGTCTCCAGATGTCGCCCCACCCCAACCTAATGCCGTCAAAACAACTCCCATCGGTAAAATTCACTTCGCCCAGAAGCAAATGGGCTGTTTCCAGATGGAATAGGGTGGGCCTTGGATATCAGAAGATCAACAAAATCAGGGTCCAGTTGTCTGGCTCTCAAACACATTTTTTTATATACTACAACAAGAAATATTTCTATATAAACTGTAGTCTCACAGTGGCCCAAAGGCTCACATGAAATAATATTTTAAATGCCACACGTCATTTTTTTATTAAAGTGATATCCTGCATTGAAGTCCATGACAGACATATTGAACACATGTAAAAGCCAAAAAATACAGAGCTTGTTTACCCTGTTTTCTTCTTCACTGTTAATAAACTAATCAAAGCCTAAACCAAAACCTCACCATAGCAGCCACAGGACTGACTCATCTTCTGTCAAGACGAGCTCACAGAGTTACCTAACACACATACAGTTCTCAGAAACACATGTATGTAGAGAGTCTATGAGTTGAGCCTGTTAAGGTGGCATTCTGAATGGCACTGCGTTCATCCATACACACTGAGCATGCTCGGGGCAGCTAAACCCCAAGCGACGGACACATCGTGCTTTCACTCGGTACTCCGTTCCGAAGTGGGCCTCCAGTGAATGCTTGCCCTGGAGGCCGAGTAATGTAAACGTGGTCTCGGGGGACCGAGAGTGGTCCATTGTAAAGTTGCTCTGTCTGGGTCTCATCCCCTCTCTCTCTCTCTGTGTCTGTCCATGGCAGGCTCCATAAATACACCAGGTGTGTAAACATGCCACATCCCGGCCCCTGGAGCCCTGGGGCCAGGCTTCACTTCCTGAGGCACTGGCGTCCCTCCACGGAGCCAGGCCTCTCCTTCACGCCCCGCAGATGGGTGCACCCTGCTTCCTGTCTCCTGGGTGGGGTTCGCCCTTTGCCACAGCTGGCCTGCAGATTTCAGCCCTTGGAAACCCTCCTGAAAGAACTGGGTGGCTATTCCCAAAGGAAAGTGCCAAAAGTGTACCCATAATCGTTCTATGGATCACCGAACTGTCTTTGCACCCCTCCACCTTCACCCATCCTGTTGTTAAAGACAGAGGGCAAAAAGGTCACTGAGTCCTCTCTGAGCCATGCTGAGTTCTAGACAAAGAGTCATAGAGATGAGACATTGAACTTACTGACCAAGACCATAGGAGCTACAGAGGAGGACCTGGCCAACTATTGGTGGTTAACTGACATCTTCACGCATTCGGAAGTGAGGGCGGCGGGTTTGGCAGATTGGGTCTCATGATGTAAGTTGTCATCTGTGTTTACAGAGTGAGCAGATGCATACGGAGCAAAGCTAAGGGTGGTGTAAGGTCAGGCTTTCTGGTCATGGATGGACTATCTCCATTGTCTATCTTTTGGGATTTTCCACGAAACCAACTTATTTACTCTTGGGATTATTTAAGATATACAGCTATTTTAGTGGAGAAAAAAAAAAACCTCCGGAAATGAAACGAGCAGTTAATAAAGTCTATGCAAAAGTATAATCTTAGAAGATAATAGAAAATAAAAGATTTGTTTTTGTTTTAAACAAGGTTAACATAGCTCCAAATACGTGCAAACCTCACCTCTGGCGCTGATTTCAAAACTCACCATGTACTGAGTAACTAGGAATAGACCAGAAGTGATTTGTGGATTGTAATATCAAACTCGTCCTATGCGATGAATCTGACCAGTTCATAAAAATAGAACCACGCCACCTCAGCTTTTCCCTCATGTCGGTGGACACTGAGAGACTGGTGAATGAAAGAGCTAATAAACTGTCCAGAAAGTAAAATACACCCTTACAAGAGGCCCTTCTGTGGGGTATCACATTAAACATGGTTTTAAACAAGAGAGGAAGGTAATAAAAGGAAATAGTTACACAGTTAACATTTAACACTCTATCTGTTCCTAAGACTGAAAGTGGAGCTAATTGCACCTTGCCATAGTTTCAGTGGAGCTGACAGTTGACCTTCTCCTCAGTTCGTTTCCTATTCCTGCCCCTGAATGTATTTCAGCAATAAAATGATAACACTTAACTGGTTACTGTAACTGCTGAGCAACAATTAGTGTTTTTATATACATGCATACACACACACATATTTGTATATGTATATTTGTGTATGTATATATATTTACATACATGTATTTTTATCTATTTATATTATATATATATATATATATATATATATATATATATATAAAATGAATGCATCTTTGACATGAATTAATCTTGCACACCGATTGACTGGCATGGAATGTCTTGTTCATTTTCGTTGTAAAATGGTTGATCCACCAAAATGACTGTGTACCCTGCTATGTCCATTTGGCTGGATAACACCACATGATGTGGCTAGATGGTATTCATGATTATTTATGACTCTCTGTGAGTCTAGAAACGTGCAATACCGTCCAGTGTCCAAAGACAAACACATTTTAAGAATTTGAACCTTGTTTCCTCTTTTTTTTTTTTTCTAAGCTGCGTAAGAGCAATATTATGCCTGTTGTCTACGTGCGAGTTGCCAAGCCATGTAACAACCTCAGGATTACTATGTGGTACGATTAGAGAGATTCAGTGGAAAGTTACAGTATTGTGACAATATTAGCTCTTTTAGGGGTTGAGTGGCTGATTCACTGGCCTTGGGTTAATTTTCTGCTCACCATCTGTTCGGTAGAGCAGCACAAACACTTCCATGGAGGAATACCATAATCATTTGCATGTCTACGAAATGTCTTTGGAATCTCCATTACCCTCAGTTAAACAGGACAAGTAAACTTTGTATTAGTTTGAGCAACACATTAGCTTGAGCAATATGAGCTGAAATTGAATTTATAGATCTCTCCCACCAACAAGGCAACATGCTGTTGTCTCTCTCTTAAACCAGATACGTTTTTACATGTTTTCTTTTTTTTTTCATTTAATTCATGCATTTAGTCATTTGATAGTTGTATTTAGTGCAAGCGGGAGTTGTGTTAAATTAAAGACATAAAACAGATGCACCATTTATTAGCTGGTTATAAATGTCTTATAACATAATAGGGTAAAAAAAAAAACCCAAACTCAATTACACTTTTCTCTGCCTTTTTAATGCTTTGCTGTGTGCTTCTGTTATGCTCATTCAGTTTTTCATTTGGCAAGGATACCACTAGAAACCCTGACTAAACCTTGAAGAACATAACAAATGTGAATCATTCAGTTTGATTAGGACGTCATGGAAACCATATGTCATATTTCTGATTGAAGCCACTTCACAGGGATTTCACTGACGTAATAACAGATCGGTCCTGCTTTCAAAATATTGGAATCATACAATGCAAGATACAAATGTTGAAAGGCAATTGTAAATCAGACAGAGGTCTGACCCCCCACCTACCCTTCCACCCCAAGGGGGTCTCAAGGGAGCTTTTAATCACTACCAGAAAATATTTTGTGGTGACTAACCCTTAGATCTCACCAAGACTTCCTGAGAGTTGTAAAGCATACACAGAAACTCCAGCTGAACTGGAAACAACTGATATCTGATGTCTGTCTACAGGTGAATCGGTGCTGAGAACTTTAGAGTCACATACGTAAACTTCTCCATAGTAGCTGATTTACAGAACTCTTTTCTTTCTTCATTTTGTGACTCAACAGGCTGATTAATCCTTCGCTGTCAGTGATTCTCAACCCACTTTCCTCCAGGTCTAAAACAATCAGATGCTGCAGTGATCCAAATCAGCCAGGTCAACCGCGCACTAATGTTTCATTTAAGTTTCACCCCACCTGAAGTCTTTTGCCCCTTATGTCCCCTTCTTTGTTTGCACAGGCTCCAAATAAGTGCAGCCCAAGAAGGGGGTAAAAGAAACTAGTGATATAACCACAGAGTTGCAAAACAAAACAAAACAAACATCCTGCAGTGTTTTCAATCTGTTAGAGCCAACTTGGTTCGCGGTTGAGATGCTGTATCGCTTGCGCGCGTCGTTGGATTAACTGATGGAGCCTGATGGGCCATGAGCCCTGATAGCAGGTTCAGACTAAAAGAAAAAATATCGTTTTTGTTGTCATTGTTTTTGTCGTTATTGTTCTTGTTGTTGCTCTTCTTCTTCTTCTTCTTCTTCTTCTTATTATTATTATTATTATTACAAATCTGTGGGATAATGAGTCTGTGACTGATTTAGGAGAATGAACTGGCAAATGAAAAATAGTATAAATAGTATAAATCACCATAAATGCATTTGTGTTAAGGGCATACTCAGGGGGTATGTCACCTCGGCAACAGCCTGTCAGAACATGCCTGTTTAGTGTGCAGTTATGCAGATAGTTCAGACACACACAAACACATACACACACACACACACACACACACAAACACACTTGTATATTGACAAACACAGATCTCCAAAAAAGGCAGACTTTCAAATCACTCATTTAGGAAAAACATTAAAGAAAAAAAAAGATAAACATTCATTTAATACTTTCGTGTTCTTACACCACACAGCACAAATGATCGGTTGCGGTCTGGCCGCCATTTACGGTAGGTGCTTGAGTTCACGCTCCAGTTGGCAGGCGTGGGGTCCGCTCGCGAAGGCAGCAGAGACAACCTCCTTACCCTCTCACCGCGACCAAAAAGTCTTGGCGTGGACCAGACGGGCAATAAATGCAAACAGCCAAATATCACGAGCCGCAGGCCGCTGAGTGATTTGAGCCCCGTACCAGTGACCCAGCAGGGCCGAGCACAGGTCTCGCAGATTTACACTGACCACATGTTGACCTCAGAGGGTACACTGACCACCACACCGGGCCGTAAAAAACCCCTCACCGCCGTCGCCATGCATAACACAACTCCAAAATTCATTTCCTAGCTTAGCATGGAGTCTGCTCTTTTAATTCATCCCTCTGAGAGGGCTTAGGTTTCTGGTGGCCTGGTGATGTGAGAAATGAGGGTATAGAACATGGTCTGCTTTTCTGTGCACGTGTGTGTGTGTGTGTTTTATGAGAGTACTGGAGTGGTTCCCGTCCGCTCTGTGTACAAGCAGATCTATATCATCCGCTGTCTCGGCCGTATACATTAAGCCGCCCTCCGCCTCACTTTCATTCTTTGCTCTATAAACGTTTACATAGCAGCTGAGGCATTAGCTGAGACAAATCCTTTTGTGTCCACTTGAGTCTTGCATCTGTCATCAAAAGTTGTTTGATTTCTTTCTTTAAAAAAAAAAAAAAAAACTCTCCGTCTTACTTGCTTTTCAGCTTGTTGTGCTGTTATTTAATGAGCCTTTGATATGAACAGGCTTTGAGAACACATTTGGGGCATTCTCGCTCAGCCAGGCCCTTACGCTCATGGGTGTGAGAGGGGAAAGAGAGGGTGAGCTCATGTCTTACATAGGGGAAAAAAAAAAAAAAAAAACTTTGTGTGACGTGAGCGAGTGCCAGGAATACACAGCGCCACGGTCTTAAGAGAGAGAGAGAGTGCAAAGGCCCCGCGGTACCAGTGGGCAGTCAGGACAAAAAAAAAAAACCAGCCCCTAAAGAACGGACGAGACGTGATGCGAACAAATGGTCGCTGACCACATCACTGTATTTGAGTCACTGAACAGTGTTTCCTACTGAGTCGGTTTACCACAAAAAAAAAAAAAAAAAAACTCTCTCCCCCACATTCTGACAAAAGCATAGTCTAATGCAGTACATGCACTAGGTCTTGGTTTGGCTTCTTTATTTTTCCGGTCTGACTCATACAAGAATATACCATTTTCAGAAAGAGGAATGCAGTATCTCCCTTAGCCATATCGGTGTGTCATGACGGAGACCACCAGACTGTAGACGATAAAGAGGGATGACCTTTTTTTTTGTGTCTGATGGATGAGTCATATAAACTTTTATATCTACCTGTTTCCCATGCTGGGGCATATTGGGACAGTCCAGTATGTATGATGATGGGACTGGTGTTTGTCCGAATGGAAAGTCATGGAAAAAGTATTTGAAAACATTTATGTTTCTTATCTTATTTTTCCAATTCCTTTGAAGAATAACTTACCTCTTAGTTACAACAAGGATGAATGTTGGGAAAAGAAAAGAAAAAAAAAAGATTCGTAGGTTTTTTCACTCTTTACAACGTGCTTATAAGGTTATGATTACAGTGCATTCCTTTAAAAATGTTATTTTCATTAGTATGCACCCCAGTCTTAGCCAATCCTCTGTCACACTTCCTTGAAGAGTTCAGCATGCCCTGGAGGGGGTTTAATTACATTAGATTGGTAACTACAACGCCACTGATGTATCTGCGATGTCGAATGCATCAGCCTACGGTTTAAGAGGTGGCCGCGAGGTTCGTATAAAGTAGGCTAAATAAAAACGTTGGGGATATACAGACTTAATTTCTTACCGTTAGTCAGGCCTCTGGGTGGTTGCTCGTGGGAGTGAGTTCAGACGGTTTTGTCGGGAGAATGGATGTGTAATTAGGTTATAAATGAGTGTAAATGATCGGACAGACGATGACTCATTCAGATATATACACCCCCTTTCAGCTACATGACTCCGCGAACGTTACGACACGTGTATGGACTCACGGAAGATTCACGGGGAGAGTCAAGATGAGTTCGCCTTTTACCGTTTACGTTTGGGTGTTACGTGTCTCGACACCACACACGATACACACACCACGCAATATACAAACATTGCCTAGCACTAAGACTCACTTCCTGCCTTTCAGGGGGGGGAGACTTCTACTTTCACTCAAACGGCGAAAGGAAGATTACTATCGCTTTGAATCATAGAAATCGCGCACATCATTGTTGCCTATGTGATCTTCGACGCAGAAACCGACTTATGTAATGTCTATGGAAATCACCAGAGACAATAAAGAAAACATCTGTCATCTATGCGTGTGTGTGTCTGCATGTAGTCAGGCTGCACTCCTCTATACAAAGTCATGCTGATATAACCTTTTTCACACACAATGTCGTCTTGATTTTTATAATAAGTAGGTTATATTGATAAGATAGACAGCAGGTGATTGGATAGAATGAGATAAAAGCTGTACTCCATAACCTTTCCTTTTAAAGCTGTTTAATGACCTCTTTTTTCTTCACCTGTTTGTTTTGGACCTGTACTTTTGTACACTTTTGTGTTTAGGTCATTGACCCTCTTTATCACTCACCTTCACTCTTTGCCCCACCCCACTGCCTGTCAATCAGCGTCTCTGTCATCTGTTAATCTTAAGCCAGTCTCTCCCCCTTTCTCTTTCTCTCTTTCTCCCCCTCTCTCTCTCTCTCTCTCTCTCTCTCTCTTTCTCTACAGGCAGCTTTTGTCACTGCGGAGCTGCCCATTTATCTGTTGCCAGTTACGGCCACACCTGTCCCTTTATGTTGTTTATTCCTGTGTGGCCCTAACTCTCTCTCTCTCTCCCTCTCTCTCTCTCTCTCTCTCTCTCTCTCTCTCTCCTTCTCTCTCTCTCTCTGTGCCAGTCTGCTGTCTCACTCTACTGAAGAGCTTAGGGGAGATACAGTAGGTATCAGTGCTAATGGCTCTACCAGACATTCCAGTTCTTACTCTCATATAGTCTCTGCCTACAGCCTCATCACAAGTCTTACATAACATTAGAGTAATATTTTTAATATTAACTTCAGTCTGATCAAACCCATTTAACCTGTCCTCAGCTTGCTTGGTTGGTCATCTCCATTATGTGTTCTCTTGTCTTTCATATTTCTTCTCTGTCTTGCATTCCATCTATTCTCTCTCTCTCTCTCTCTCTCTCTCTCTCCCTCTCCTGGTACATTTTGGGCAGGTATGAAACTGAAACAATGATACCTGTTAACAGATTTCCAGCAATTCATTCCTTCCCAAATAAAATATTTTAATTGATGTGACGCTACAGGGGAGGCTGTTCATTTTTTTAAAAAATCTTGCCAGCAGACATAACGTGTGTGTGTGTGTGTGTGTGTGTGTGTGTGTGTGCCCGCTATAAACATGCCTGCACACACACACACACTCTCTCCCTCTCTCTCTCTCTTTCAAGCCTCAGAATAAATCATTTAATTGTAGATTTTGCCTTAATTACCATTTGAGCATTCTTCTTTGCATGTATGAAGTCACTTGGCAAGCACCCTTTACCCACATCTGTGGCTCCAAAAACACTAAGAAAAAGGAGGAAAGAGCTGCTGCCTTTTGTTCCAGAAGAATGTCTCTGACTGCCCATTAACGCATGTTTCCGGGGCCTCTCCGGGCAGGGGGCCTCTTTCCACGGGGGCCCTACTTTGGCAAGCACCCCCCCCCCACCTCCACCTCCACCTCCACCTCCACCCCCCCTTGGGCCCCGCCCCAGGCAGGATTCAGCGTTTTTGGACCACTCACGTGCTCTCTGTCCCTGTTTTGCCACCCCACTGAGTGTGTCACAATGGAGAGCAAATCAAAACTCAATTTGATACTAATCCGTCTAATTGAGGAGCCAAATCCCAAGGTAGAAGGTGGCTTTGATCTGGAGGGAGGGGGGGGGCAGTGGTGGAAAGGAGGCCTATAGATTAAGACTCCCTAAGCTGCTTTGGTGCCATAGAGAGAAAGAGGGGTTTTTTTTTTTCACCTACCTTTTTTTTTCCAGTTTCATTCTTCCCTTCCTCATTCTTCTTTTTTTTTCTTTTCTCCTTCATTTCTTCTTCATACGCAGAGGACAGGGCGAGAATGGAGTGGCCTTCCATCGCGTCATGCACGAGAGACGAAACACACACACACTGTAACATGCGTGCACATAAACACACACATACATAGGTTGATACAGTACATTCACAGAAGCCAAGAGCATTAAATTATTCAGTTATTATGTTATCATATGCACTTGAAGCACCTAATTCTTCTTTTTTTTTTCAGTTTGCAGTTTCATGGTTTGCTTTGCCTGGAATAAGGCACACATCATACGTTGCATTTCGCTGGGTTGGGTACATATTGATTGCTTTGTCTATAAAGTTCAAACATAATCAGTGCTAAGTACTCACTAAAGACAAAAACATTGCCCTGTTACCAATGGCCTTGGCATTTTTTTTCTCTCTCTCTCTCTCTCTCTCTCCCTCTCTCACTCCCTCCCTCCCTCCCTCGCACTCTCTCTCTCTCTCTCTCTCTCTCTCTCTTCACTCGTATACAAAAGAGCAACATTAAATTGATATTGATTTCCTGGCAGATGTGGGGTGCTTGTGTGTGGTGGGGGGGGGGTGCAGAATGATGCGGGTTGTGCGAGACATAAAGGTCAAAATGGCCGAATGCTGCTATTTCTGGTGGTCCTGTCAGAGACGGACTCTGACCCGTCCTGACGTTGCACTGGCACACGGTTCGCTTTTTTCCTTTCCACTGAATCACGCCGGACCATCACATGTCATGTCACCTTTCTGCGTGGGCCCGTCGTCCCGCGGAACAGGTGGTTCTGGGAGTCGCTCTTGTACCAAGGCCAAGCTTTTTGTTATTTTCGGGTGTTGTTGGAGGTAGGGCGCGCGTCTACAGAAATGAAATATATGCAGAGCGAGATTAATTTAAGATTTATTCTTTAAAGACCTGTTGTTACTTTTTGTCCCGGTTTGGTATGCAAGCTTGCAGGATGTTCTCTCAGGGGGGCTGAGCTCGTGAAACGTGTGAAGGAGGGCAGTGCCAACACCAAGTCGCTTTGGCCGTATGCCCACCACCTCCTCTAAACCACTCAGCAAGAACAAAAACCCCTAGTCTGTTCAGGTGACTTAACACACACACACACACACACACACACGCATACGCACACAGTGTGGGCATGGAGTTCGTATTTCAGTAAGACAGCGTGTAATTTAGCCTTTTTAGTTTCATTGCATTCCTTGTGTTCACACAAGGCATTCTGACAATACAGCTAATGTTTCCCTCAGTGAAAGATTAGCTGTCCTTCTTAACCAAACTCCAAGACACCATTCAGTTCTTAACTCTCTCTCTCTCTCTCTCTCTCTCTGCTTTACCACTAGTGGGATCATTGGGAGAGGAGCAATAGCGCCCCCTGTCTGCCTTGACACGCTAAACAACTTCGGGTCAAGGGCCTGAGTCTTGAATCAAACATGACTCTGCCTGGTGTGAGAGAGAGACAATATATGAAATTGCCATGGTTACTATGGCAACTCATATTGAAGTAGGACAGCAGTCTCAGAGTTTTGCCCTAAGTGAGACAGAAAGAAAATTGCAATCGTGCTAGTAACAGTTGGAGTGTTAAACCTGTGTGTGTGTGCGTGTGTGTGTGTGTGTGCCTGCTTGTGAGATAGGTGGGAAGGCATGCAAGAGAGAAGGTGACTTTTAAAAGATTCAAAGAAAAAGAAAGGGGATCCAGCACGAACAGAGCATCCCTGGTTGGTATGTGCAGAGAAACCAGGGCACATTTCCCATGGGTCTCTATTTATCTTCTTTAATCCACTGAGTGTTTAGTTTAACTCTCAAGGCGTCTGCACTAACTGGTACTGCCTGCCTGTGTGTGGTGATCACTAATCTGTCTCTTATCTGATGGTCTCTTTGGAACCCACCACAGGTTGAGATACTGGCAGTAACTTCTTCACAAATAACAAAACTCTAAAGTGGGACATCATAAAAAAAAAAACCTTTAAGTGTGAGATCTCTCTCTTTTGGAAATCGACCGTTTTTTTTGGTTACCCTAGCTGCGGTTGAGAGCAGTGTGAAATGAAGAGAAAGAGGAGGCGAGTGCTCTAGTTTCAGTGGAATGCCAGGGCAGTCAGGTTCCTCTTGTTCCGTCCTGCGCTCCAAAGCGATAAGGAGACAGATGCTCGTAGTCCAGTATTTTTCCATGCGAATCTGCTGACAAAAGATGGCGTGAGAGACAGAGAGCGAGCGAGAGAGAGAGAGAGAGAGAGAGTGAGAGAGAGAGAGAGAGAGAGTGAGAGAGAGAGAGAGAGAGAGAGAGAGCGAGCGAGAGAAAGAGAGAGAGAGAGAGAGAGAGAATACATAAGAGAGGGAGGGGAGATGGATGCAGCTGTCCGGTTTATTTATTTATCTATTTATTCTTTTTTTTTTTGTAATCTAATTGCATTTCCTCAATCCTTTTCTAGACACGGCTAAAGCCCACCCTCCATTTGTGCATTTGTGTGGAGCGTGAAACCCCTCGAGCGACGGGTGTCGTTAGATGCCCGCTGTGTCACCGCAGAGACTTGATACCGACTTTATGCCGCTCAAACATTACATGCTGTCCGTGTCTTTCTTTAGATGAGCAAAGTTCAAACGAACAGGTGCAGAGCGCGCTGTAATTTAGCTGGCACGGCTTTCGGGCCCTTCTTTGGAAGACCCGGGTCCCCCTGTGTTGTTGTGATCAAAATGCTACAGCTCTATTGATGGATCAGAACGACGAAAATGTTTTCAAAGGAGATGAGACACCACAGGCTTTGTGGTCGTCTGTAATGCCTCCACGTGCCCCTGGATGCACAGAGAACCAGGGAGCCTGGTCAAGTTGCCAGGAGGGTGATTTGTTCCACTCAGAGTGGCACAGTTACTTCTAATATTCTACAAGTGATTTCTAAGATCACTTTCGGAAAGTTTAAAATACCCCCCTGAGATCTATATGTTCTGCCCTGGAGGTATTGTGTTTAAGTTTGATTTCTACTCTAAGCAAGGCATAAATAGATGTGAAACAACCAACAGCGTGATTTCTGCATCAACGGGAAAAAGAGACCTTGACAAACTGGAGTGAGATCTGTATCTCATTTCCCACTGAGTGTGAATAGAGACCTCGGTGGAGAGATCAAACTATCCTTAATGTGCTGAAAACCCACTGGAAGTTGTCACACCTAACATCTGCCAGATGTGTTTGTGTGTGTGTGTGTGTGTGTGTGTGTGTGTGTGTTGAAAGGGAAATGGAAAGGAGGAGAAGAGAGAGGGGGAGGAAGGTAGGAAAGTCCTGGTCTAAATACAGGGCCCAAGCTCAGTGTAGGTGGGCTTCCATCTCTTTTAGGGTCACGGAGGATCGGGAACCAGGTGTGTGTGGTTCCTCTGAGTTAAGCACGCCCCAGGGAGAGTGTAGAAGCCGTTGGGACCGTCAAGAGGCCCAAAATTGCTCCAGCACCTATTAGGACCCAATGAACTAAAAGCTCCACATGCTCTCTGTCAAAATAGGGCAGACAAGTGGAAGTTTGGGCAAAGAGAAGAAAAATAATCTGATGTTTTTCTCAAATATAATCAAATGAATGCACCCCAGCTGCAGAGCTGGCTGCACAGCCCGAAGCCAGAAGAGAGTGGTGTGTGTGTGTGTGTGGGAATGGGAACTGTGGAGAGGACACGCAGAAAGAGGAGGATGAGCAGACTGGGAGACGACAGGGGAGAAGCTAATGTCACCAAACTCACACAGGAAGAATCACATGACCCGCAGTCCTCCAGAGAGCTCTTCCAAATACACAACATACGCACGCATTCATAGACACAAACACGCACGCACACACACACACACACAAAAAACACACAAATACACAAACCCGCAAAAACATAAGCATACACACACACACACACACTCACACATTGACGTACGCAAGCCGACTCAGTCTCCCTCGCAGACGTACTCGCCTAGAGAAACAGATGTCTTTTCACGGTGTATATGGAAAGATGACTTGGGGAATCCTTGGGTCAACCAGTTCTCTGACGTGTCAGGAACCCACAGAGATAAGGTGACTTGGCCTAATTTACGTCAAATAGCTTCATTTTTGAGAAATTCTGGAAACCCAGAGAGGTCGCAGTCCGGTTGACGCATTAGTATACGTAAAAATTGGAGATTCAATAATTAGTTGACCTCACTTGTATTAACTGGCTCACACCCAGCATCAAAAAAGTCTGTTAAGAAAGACAGCTTGAAAAAAAAAAACTTGTTTATGAATGAATACAGTCATAAAAACTATGAATGAATCAATCTGATGAGTGAGACAGCTTGGGAAAAAAAAATATTCATTTATGAATGACTACACTCATACAAACAATGAATTCATGCAGAAGGATGTAATTCATAAAATTGTAGTTTTCCTCTGCTTACTTCATGTATGATGTTGAATGCAGCTGAGGGATGGGGGCTTTAGCAGTAAGACACTGGTAAATAAGTGTGTTTTTCAAAGTAGGAGCCTGCTTAGCATTTTTAGGGCCCGGATTGTCAAAATATAACATCTCACACTTTGTGAACTTGGCTGCATTTATATGTATTTATAAGAGTTACCTAACTAGAATCTTTCCGTGTTGATTAATCTCTGGTAGGAATTTGTTTATCCTAGCAAAATCATCAGTTAGTTATCTCTTCTTTTCAGTCCAGTGATATTTGTCTCTCATTTCTATTCATACTCATAGCCAGTTGTGGCTTAACAAACCCAAAGCATGGTCATAAGACTCGGCTCGTACTCACACAAAACTTTAATGGGCACAGCTGCAAAATTATTAAATATAGATTATTATTTTGTGTAGATCACGTATATTGGGGACTGTTTATTTGTGAAAGCGGTCGTACCCCCTTATGTGTCAGATCTTATTCGTAGTGATATGGAAACTTTACCGTTAAAGTAGGTTCGCTACTCATCGCACGAGGTAATATAATCTTCTAAGTTTTGGTCATGCTGCTGGGATTGTTGATCAACGTGAGGTTCGCACTCATTAATTCTGTCACATTTTATTTCTTACGCTTCAAGTAAGCGAAAATAATATTAAAGGAAACACCAGGAAAGCAATATGTCACACAGGAGGGATTTTTTGACGGCACAGCTGCCAAACCAAACTGAACTGCGACCGCTAAGGGATTCGTAAAATTTACAAGTGACTGATACGATTCCCATGTATAGCCTACACGTAGTAAAAACTACCACAACCGTTCACGTGAGGTAATGTTAACGATGAATCATTTTAACTTTAAAAAATTAATAAAACCACGTTTACAGGGGCTTAATAGTCCATAACCACCATAGTCTGCTGATGTTGTGTTAGAACGTCGGGGGGAACAAATTTCCAAACTAAATTGGAGCACAAATCTATCACGTCTGAGACTACCAGTAAATCCTTGGAGCCAGGAGTACTTTCAAGAGTAATCCTAATCTTGTAACATTTTTTTTTTTTTATGTCAAAAACGAAATTTATGTTAAAATTAACCATATTGTCTAAACATTTTCCACAGGGCATACATTTACTATAAACTGTTATTGATATTAGTGGTAATGTTGATATTATTCCTCCATTTTAAACACGCAACAAACTAAGGCTCTCCAAGACGGTGTAATTGAATTTGCAGCAGGGCCACAGCTTTGAGTCGTTAGCACTGTTGGACCAGTTCCACCTATGGGCAGTTTGCCAAG
Organism: Chanos chanos; assembly: GCF_902362185.1. Classification (NCBI taxonomy): domain Eukaryota; kingdom Metazoa; phylum Chordata; class Actinopteri; order Gonorynchiformes; family Chanidae; genus Chanos; species Chanos chanos. The sequence goes on from NC_044503.1 coordinate 25,566,710, forward strand.
AGAAGGATTACAGACTGACCAACTTTCAGCAGAGAAGTGGTTGAGGGGGGAAGTAGAGGGACGGATGGGAGAGTGTGTGTGCTTGTGCGTGCGCGCGCGCGCGCGTGTGTGTGTGTGTGTGTGTGTGTGTGTGTGTGTGTGTGTGTGTGGCGGGGTGGGGTGGGGTGGGGTGGCGAGGGGTTGAGGGTAATGGGGGCAAGTGGCTTGACTCAGCTGTGTCTAAATGAGACCAGCTGCAGCTGGGCTTGTACCTACTCCCCCCCAACACCCACCCCTTTTCCTGCATCATACCCTGTCAGGGCAAGGGCATTGCCACTGCAACACCTTTTCTTGTCAGCAAACTACCCCGCCCTACTGCCCCCCTCTTAAAAAAAAAAAAAAAAAAAAAAAAAAACTCCCCTAACTTCTAACAGAAACCAGTCAATCAAAACGCCATTCGATTGCTCAACACCACAGCATGCGTCCTAAGAGTTTGTCTCTAACTCATAAAGTTCATTTTGCCTGAAAATTCCAGATACCACACTGTGGTCAAGAGTTTGACTTCATGGAGGTAGTCTGACGTGATAAGAGAGAGAGAGAGAGAGAGAGAGAGTGGAGGAGTGCAGTGAACAGTTCAGAGTGAGGTCAATTCACAAGGCCACGCATGTTTTGGTAATATCTTGCTCTTTATTTGTATTACTCCTCAAGGATCTCAGTGGAACATTTACAATCTAGAAGCTCTACTGTAGCACTAATGTATCCAACGCATAGTGTAAAGAAAAAGTGACCAGGGTAAAATTAATGAGCACTTACACATTCTGCTGACTACAGGGTTTTTCGAGGACATATATTTCACACCAAGGACAGGAGAGCTAGGCTCACGCCATATGTTCAGACAGGCGGCTGTGTGAAATGACAATCCCTTTTAGCCTCTGTTAGCCAGGAGTTATCTTGTTAAAGTGTCTCCTTCTGCTTATCACACCGGCAGAGTCACACTCAGCCGAGAGAGGCAGGGAGGGGGGGTTTGGCGGTGGTGGCTGTTGGGATAGGGCATTGAGGCATGCAGTTTGGATTTGACCATGGGAATTCTTTGCACTGTCTGTGTTGGTAACACCAGCAAACTACAGATTAGCCAAGCATGGTCAGATCTCACCTAGCTTTCTTTTTTTTTCAGTCAGTAGCAGACACACACACACAATAGGCCATAGCCACTCTAACCCACTAACTCAGTCACAATGCCTGTTTCTCTCTCTCTGTGTCTCCAAAGTTTTGTTGTCCTCAGGTCAGACAGACTTTTTAACTTTGCAGTCATTTCATGATTGTCAGTTGTGACCTCCATCGATGAGAATTTGTATGGGGGAATGGGGTAAAGTCACTGGACTGCTCTGCTGATCCTCACGGCATGCCTGCATCATTGGCTAAACTCTTCGTGGCGTCAAGCCAGGTATACAGATGCTCTCAGACTAAATATTTGGACATTTCCGGAATAAAACTGTATAAATGAATTACAGAGCTAGGCCGCGGCCCTTATCTGTGTGGGTCGGACAAGGATCCAAATCGCGGGACTAAAAAACCTCTTGTCTTTTGTATGAGCTCTGCACGTCCAACAAGCAGTCAGAGTGCAGTCAGATCACCTCAATCAGTGATTAGCGCGGTCCATGAATCTGTCTGCTTCTCCATGGCTTTATGATAACTGTTTCAGACCCGATGGTGCGGACCGGTTTGTCTCTGAAGGTAAAGGTTCTGGCTGGGCCAGGCCCGACACAGCTCTGCTGGCAACGCACAGACGCCCCCCTTTTTTGTTTGTGCACGCGTTTCCTGCCTCCACGCCTGTCTGTGCGATAGGTTGATGGAAAACAGATGCTGAGCCGCCGCCGCCACCTCCCCCCCCCCCCCACACACACCCACCCTCTCCACCACTTACACTCCTGTTCCTGAGCTCTGACTGTATGTCTCCATCAAAGTTAGACAACCCCAGAACCATCCTCCCCTTCAAATAAGAAAGGCCACAGAATACGTCTTATTTTGGTTTGTTTTTCGGGGCGTCGTGACGTCTTTTCTAAGCGGAGTAGCTCACCGGCCCTGAAGGCGGTACACGTGCGTATGGTTTCCAGCATCAGTGTCCTGAGAAGGGAGGTGCTGGTTTTGCGAAGGATCTCCTGAAACACTTGTCTCATTCTCCTCCGCCTCCTCCTCCTCCACAGCTGTGAGCCTGCAGACATTAAAGGGAAAAGTTCACATGATCTCATATAAAAGTGGAGCTTGCTATTGGAGAGCCCTTTGATGTTTCCTCTGTCTTGTTTTCCTGCATGGGACACACATGGCCAACTCGAGAAGAAGACTATTAAAGTTTTTTTGGGAGGCCCTGCAGTCTCTAGGTTCTTTTCTTTTTCTTTTTTTTTTCTTTTTTTTTTTTTTGCCTTCCCACTCTGTCTATCGCTCAACAAGCCTTCATGCGAGTCCCCACCACCCCCGCCTTCAAACCAGCTCCGTTTGGGGTCATTTCTCTTCCTACAATGCCCCCTCCAGATCAAACCCCTACCAGCTGGACACATCCTTTTTCTCACTCACTCTCTCTCCCTCTCTCTTTCTCTCTCAGGGCAATGGAAGAAAAGAGTTGTGATGCTAAGTCCTCAGAGGCAATAGCGAGGGGATTCAAAGCTTTGAAGTGTGATAGTACTCACAGCGTGTTGGTCACAGCAAACCCACCACAGTGATTTACTGTCAGTTTAGATCTTCTCTAAATCTTACAGCTCTGGCCCCACGGGTGGCATGGAGATTTGTGGACGTGTATGGACATAGCGCAGGAGTTTGAAAACTCCAATGTTTTTGGTTTTTTTTTTTTTTGTATGTCTTGTCTCTGCTGTCTGTGAATATTGTAGATACACATAGTGTGTGCACAACTGTTCTGCTTTCTATCAGCAATGTTCAGCTATGACTCTGCATTTTGTATCCAGAACCAGAGAAGCCCAAAGCTGTTCTTCGGGAAGACAAGCCAATTTACTAGAGCCATTGAATCGGATCCAAGGTGTGGTTCTAGTTTCCTTTGGCAGCAATCACATGATGTCTCAAATTGCACCAGACAACGGAGTCAAAGCACTAGTTTTATGTCTGATTGCTTTACGGTGCCAAGGTGAATGTCTCTGTGCATGTGCGTGTGTGTGGGGGGGGGGTGGGGGGGGGGGTGTTTATACATGTGAAAGACATAGTCACATAAACAGAGAGAGAGAAAGAAAAGTGGATTAAGCATGCAAGGATGCAGCCTAATTTGCCGTAAGTGAAAACGAAAGAGAAGGGGCGAAAGCATAGAGTACATCAGAGTTGCATTAAACACGAGCACATTAACAAAGTTTTTTTTTCTCGTAATATGATTTAAATCACTAAGTAAATAAAATAAAACCGATTTTTGCTTTCTTATTTGATGCCATGCGTTTAGCCTTGTGTTTGCTTCCCACGTGAGGCCATGTGTGACACTGGTTTTCTCCTGTGCTCTGCTACAGTATAATTTCATTATTACTCTGTCCCTCAGGTCCAAAAGAGGGGTGGGGGGCGGGGGCCGGGGGGCGTTGGTTGGGGCGTGGGGGTAACCAAAATATTGAAAGTCGTCCCTCATCATTTCGTTTCTGGGAAAGCAAGTTAAAGCCTCTTATGCTATTAGCTTGATTCATATCATTTACCTTCTGCCAGATGGCCTTGCTCCTCTTCCAAAGGCAAATGAATGGTGAAGCTACTCATCTCTTTACTCAGTCGTGTAAACACTCCATTTGAAACAAGGTGCTGTAACTACATGCACTCTGTGTGGTCAGCTCCTCCCGTACCCCCTTTTAGAAAAGGCTGGGATCAGTGCCTGAGGCCATCAGTTGAATGAGGCTTAGTTGCTACGATACTCTAAGAGTGATTAAAACACTTTTTTTGTCCGTAATGACATTGTACCTTTGAGACCGTTCGCACATAAAAGACGCAGAACCTCGCCTCGTGACATTTGCGAGTTGTAAAACTGGAGCGTTTTTGGATTTAGTCTACATGAGGGGCCTTTAAAAAATAAAGGAGATAATGAAATGAGCTTTGATTTTTACAGGACCCAGATGAAGAATAGGGAGGAGAGCTTCCTCCTAATGAAAGGACGGTGTGTCTGTGTGCCAGTCTTGTGCCTCCGAGATTGTGGCACACTGCACAGTTCTGTCCTCTGTAGAATCTCATTTCACCTAATTACGGTACCCATCTCCTCCGCATACCTGATTAGCAGAACATGATCTCGTTCTACTGAGGTTATCCAAGGACACCAGCCGCTTTCGGTCTAAATTTCACCGTTAGCCGATGCAGTCTCCTGACCGGAGAGACCTTCACCGGTTATCTCCTGTACACGTTAGGTGACCTAATCCTGAAGCAACTGACCAATGGACGGAGAGAGATAAAGAAAAAGAAGGGTGAGCTGCACTATCCTGCGGGTTGCCCTCCGTCCATCCCAACCCCCCCCCCCTTCCCCCCCCACCCCCCAACGCTCATGGTGAAACAGCTGCTTCCTGTCTGAAAACTGAGTGTCCAGAAAACCCTGAGCCAGACCTGTCACCGACAGTAAATCAGACCATCCATTCGTGGGAGAAAAAAAATGGATTTAACTGCCACAAACTCCGCAAGCATCTTATGTACCACTGTGTTGACACATAAGCTTGTGGAATAGCCCGACGGAGGCCAGAAAAAGACATATTTCATTATAAAATGATTTTGGACACTTTAAAGTGCGTATAACTAATGTGGTATACGTATGATCCTAACGTGGAATAATTTGTTTCTTTTATTTGGGCAATTCTGCTTTGCATGTCCTCCAAACAATGGATGTCAACCAAAATATGTAAAAAAAAAAAAAAATAGCAACCGCAGGAATTGAAGATGTTTGGATACTGGCGCATTCCCCAGAACTCAACAGCTTTTTTCTTTTTTCTTTTCTTTTTTTTTTTTTTTTTAAATCTGGACACTTTTTCAGTAGGGCTGTTAAGAGAGTTGCACCCTACAACAGCAAGTCAGACATCGCGGTCATTGCCAGTGGCGTCCATTCTCCATGCCAATGGACTGCCACCGAACCTAGGTTAAGACTGCCCCCTACTGTCACGCAGGTAATCTGTGTGAACGGGGGGTGGGGGGGGTGGGGTATCCTTTTCTCTGCTGTAACCTTTCACAACCTCTGGCACGTGAATCTGCCCAAAATTTGTGTAGGCTTTAATGTCACGTGTTGCGCTCGACCATTACCCTACCTGCACCTCCGGGTGCCTTTCCCCTTCACTTTGCTCCTTTCCCGTCACAGTTAGAGTTAGTACCTGTATCTCTTTTTCTGCTTCTCTTCCCTGGAGGATATGTGGAACCCTGGCCATCTCTCCTTGTTTAGAATAACAAACTCTCTGTATCCCTGTTGTCCCCAACTGATAATAGAGCACACAGCATTGCCCAAGGCAAAGGAAGAGGACTAATGACTCTTCTCGCACCTCCAAAAATAGGAACTGGGTATTTCCTTCACCTCTGAATGTGGGAGAGGACACATAGTCAGTTTGGCCCAATTGAACAGGTTGGGGTGCAGTGTGTTCAAGACCACCCCGTGTCGGTCGGGAGACTTCAAAAGGCTGTACGGTCAACTAGTGTTTAATGGGAGCCCCATTACGTCCCTCGCTGTAATCAACCGAACACAAAATACTGAGACGCACTGAGGCGTGACTGAGTGAGATCATCGGGTCCACCGCCCGCTCCTCCCGGAAAGCATGGGAGCATCTTTTTGTGCCCCCCCCCCCCTCACGCCCACTCCCACGTCCCTGTACCCGGGGTATCCATAGCGCTACACTGTCAAGGGTCACCAGGTTCCTTCAGAATATCAGAATAGATGAACTCATGAATGGGAGGACTTTGGTTGTACGTCAAAGCTCCACGAATGGGCGTGAAATCCTTTTTTTTTTTTTCTTCCCCAGTTCAGCGCTTGTTCATTTTGCGTTCAACGTGTACAGTACATCCAAATCAAGGTTTGAGTCATTTAGACGGAGGCAGTAGACAAAGATCACATTGTCCTTCTTGGTGCATCAGAAAGTATATACAAGAAGTCTGTTTCGTAGTCGTCGGGGAGAGAGAGAGACAGAGAGAGAGTGCTTCGGGGGGTTTGAGAGTCTACTTTAATGAGATAGACATGAACCAGTCCGTTTTTTTTTCACTCGTACACATGGGAGAAGTAGAGGCTATCATAAAAACACTGCGAAAAGTCCGTCAGTCAGTCAGTCTGCTCCACCCTGCCAGTTTCTGCTAACTCTCTCAACCCTTCCGAGCTTTGCCTGCACAGAGAGACTTGACCTGTGTGTGTGTGTGTGTGTGTGTGTGTGTGTGTGTGTATGTGTGTGTGTGTGTGTGTGTGTGTGTGTGTGTGTGTGTGTGTGTGTACACCCAAGCAAATCAGAAAAACCTGTAACATCTGGACACCATTCCAGGCAGGATCCAGTCACTTGAGCACACATTCACTGAGGATTCAGACAGAGGAAACCCTGTCTCTCACATAGACTGATGTAGAGTTGTCATTACTCTTCATTTGTGTGATATAAACCTACACAGATCTCTCCATCATCAAACATTCACTCACTTTGCAGGGATTTAAAAAGGAAGAAAAAAATAGAAGCAATATCGATTAGCCTATTTCAACTGTGCCATCATCCATGTAATTATTTATTGCATCATGATTCTCTCGCTCTTTCTCTCTCTCCATCTCTCTTTCTCTCTTTGTTCACTGAGACTGATGTTTTCCATTGACACATAGCAGAGTATTTATCAGCAGGGCATGCAGAAAAGACTCAGATTTCAAAGGATTCTGAGTGGGGTTTTTTTTCTTTTTTTTTTTTTTGGGGAAAGCTTGCGGTAATCTTAGCCTAATAACTTCTCCTCAGAGGTTTCGTTCTGGTTACACGTGTTTCTCTGGAGCGTCTGCTCTTCACCTGACGCAAAATCTTTAAGATACTTAAAGACTCCTCCACGTCTCAGAGAGCGCAGAACACGAAAGTGAGCTTTAGTTCGCAGCACTTTCACAGTGTTAACACGTTCCGAAACAGTGTTTCTTCTAAGTGCTAAAGCGGAACGGGGAGAGAATATAAACCCACTACGTGTACAAAGTGTCCTCAACAAGAATGTTGGAAAAAGAGTCTGTTTTTTTTCTTACAAAAAAAAAACCCAACAAAAAAAAGAAGAAAAGGCCTCAGGTGAAAGCTGGCTGTTAAAATTTTAAACTTGATCACTTGAAGATGTTACGCAAGGTCATGTTACTGATCGCATTTGTGCCAGTCCAAACTCTTAATATGCCTTCTAACTCTCATAACTAAATGCTAAAGACAAGGTAGCGAATTTACATAAATGTGTTACAAATGATCCATCTGACGTTTCTTTTTTCTAATGCAAAATGATAAACGTTTTGATGGACAAAAAAAAAAAAAAACCTCAAAGTTCATGACTGGTTACTTTCAAATCCATAAAAGACAGAGATATTATAAGGGTAAATAGCTGTGGTTTTATGTGTCCAAAGTGTATACTCCTCTTCAGGTAACCATAGACGCGTTAAATACACAATTTGTATTCGTGCCTTCATATCTGCCCCGTTTAATTTCAGTGCGCTCTCCAAACCATGATTCTTAGAGTCAGACAGCTGTGTTCCAATAAATATTTATTATCTACGGACAACAAACCAAATCCGGTCATGTAACACCATCTTTTTCTCTTTGGCATAACTCTGAAACACAGATAAACTCACACTCCCCGGGGCGTTTTCTCTAGAGTGCTTTTAGGCAGCCTTTTGGTATAATCCACAGGGAGCCAGAGGATGTGCAGTGAAATGATATTTCAGGTAGAGTGATGACGAACTTTGGTTTTTGCTCCTGGCTGCTCTTCACAGTGAAGTGTCCCTCTGCGATACTCACGTCAAACACACAGCTGTGAGAAACGGACAGCTTACAGGACTGAGTCAGCCCCATCTCAACAGCTTGTGCACCCTGCTCCAACACCATCTTTCACACCGTTTTCTGCTCCCCTGATACCACCCCCCCCCCCCCCCACACACACACACACACACACCTAACCCCAGCCCCCTTCCCCAAGTTTGGAGGAGCTGTGTCTCATTAAGTGCAGAGAAGAGTAAGTTCTCAGCATGACCTTAGACTTTATGGTACCGTGACCTTTGTGCTTCTCAGCTGTAATGTGGTCACATGTCTTTTTTTTTTTTAATTTACTTCCTCTATTGCTAGCGTTGAAACATCTCTGAGAGAAAAAAAAAAAAAGCGGGAAGTGGGACGTGTTTCCGATATTACGTGAAAGATCACAGGTTTAAAAAAGTTACGACAATCTCAGTAGTATGTGCCTGTATATGGTGTGGTTCTGTTTTGCTCTGTTTGTTTGTTTGTTTGTTTGTTTATGTGGTGCACATGTGTATGTGTGTGTGTGTGTGTGTGTGTGTGTGTGTGTGTGTGTGTGGTGTGCGTGCGTGCGTGTGTGTGTGCGTGTGTGTGTGTATCCGTGTGTGTGTGTGTGGTGTGTGCGTGTGTGTGTGTGCGCGTGTATGTGTGTTTGTGTGTGTGCGCGTGTGTGTGTGCGTGTGTGTGTGTGCGTGTGCGTGTGCGTGAAACACATACGAATGACTTTGTGGACTGGCCTGGCTTGCGTGAGAGCACAGTCTACACGCCATGGAAACAGACGGAGAGGAAGTGAAAGATGCGCAGGGTAAAAGGAATCAGAGCAGAGCCCTGAAAACAAACCGCACAGCAGGGAAAATCCTGACGTCATTCACAGCACTCACTCATTTCTTTGTTTCTTTTCCTAATCACTCCATTCGGCCGCCGGCCCCTCGAAAAAAACAACAACCGAACTTTCTGTTTGTGTGCGGGATATCAAACTGAATGAATATTCATATTTGCTTCATAATCCACTCTACTAGTACTTTAAGCATACAAGTATGTGACACGAAAAGGGATGCCGGCATTGAGAGTTCTGTGTGGATTAAAGCTGGGATTAACGTGTTCTGCGTCCACGTTTAGGAGACTGAAAAATGGAGCGGACAGGTGGATTTCTCTGAAACAGAAAAAACTCTAAAAAGAGGAGTGTTGTCAAACACATGTGAATGGGTTTTCAAAGTGGCCGCAGTTTCATTATGCGATCGGTGATGCTTCCTGCATACAATTACCATTAATGAAGCTCAGCCTCTCTCTCTCTCTCTCTCTCTCTATCTCTCTCTCTCACACACACACACACACACACACACACACACAAGGAGAAGAGTAAATAGACAAAGAGAGAGAGAGAGAGATGGAATGGGAGGCGGAGGGGGGGGGGCATGATATGTGTGTAAGAGAGCAAACAAAGGCGTGGAGCAGTTAATATGGGGTGATGTGAGTACACAGAGAAAAGCAGAGTGGAGAGAGAGAGAGAGAGAGAGCCAAAGAGAGATGCAGAATTCTACGCGTAGAAAGAAAAGAGAGAGAGTGAGAGCGAGAGAGAGAGAGAGAGAGAGAGAGAGAGAGAGACAGGGAATGAGGCGGGGCGGGCTGGGGGGTTGAAGGGGTGGGGGGGGGGGGGTATTCAAGGGGGAGCTGCTGACGGTCTGCACGTACGCCCTGGTCCCTTTTGCCCATCGGCAGCCCCAGGAAAGGTGGGGGCACGCTGGGGACAGAGCTCCGCTTGGCACTCTCACATGGCGAAGTCTCACGTCGTTGGCACACCCCAACCTTCCCAGATCACATCACAGGAGGGGCATGAATGCTCATTGTCGATATTATGAATGTAATCATTCATGTCCTCTTCGGTCCAAGCTGAGATGAATATCGAGCTGATGAGAAGTGCTTTCAAAAAGCCCCCTCTTTTCTGGCCTAGGAAGTCTCGCGCTTGGCTTTAGTGCTATTCCCCACTTCATTCAACAAGAGAAAAAGCCATTCAGGCTGGCTTTCGGGCTATTCTCTTTCACTCGCCTTTTTTCTTTTTTTTCTTTTTGCCTTCCATGGAACAGTCCCTTTTAACACATTGTTCTTGTGAAGAGACAAAAAGAACGACAGATTGTATGTCCACTACAGTGGGCAGTTGTCACGAGTTTCCTGCCCATACATGAATGTTTTATTCTCCTCTTCTGCTCCAGGATGCCACGTCTCAATTTCTGATGATACTCAAACACAGGAAGGTTCTGGCCCTGCCTCTCTGCCGATGTTTTCACAGCAGGAGGAAAAAACTCCTGATTAGTTGAATCCTCGGGGGTTGAGAAGCTGCACTATCAATCTCTCGGAATGGTTGTTGGCTCCCGAAACCAACCTCGTCCGCACAGTGAGCATGCGTGATGGACCGACTCCAGATTGCCGTTGATAACTCATGCCAACTGCAATGTTGGTTCAGCCCATGCCTGACAATAGCTCGAATAGCTTGCCAGCGCATCACGTATGCGGCAGAAACCGTACTTGCGGGTGACAGAAATTTGATAAATTATGCCTCTTGCATACTTCTTGGCCTTCTTGCACCATAGCACAACCGGTAGATTTCACAACTGTAACCAACACCCCCCCCCCCCCCCCCTCCACTCCTCAAAGCCCCCCAACCCGCCTCCACGGACTTGCGCATCTCCATGTTTTGTGTTTTGCCTGGCAGCTCTACGACCATCTCTGTGGTATGTCTGCTGGGCTGGTGCAATTAGTCCATGTGGGGTAAGGGTGCTAACCTCACACATTCTCTCTTCCCCTTCCCACCATGACATTCAAACCAACATTGTCTCGTTGCCCCCCCCCCCTCACCTCACCCCCCCTCCCTCACATTTCGCATAGCGAAATGTCAGCCCCCCAAACAAACCCCCCCCCCCCCCCCCCCCCCCCGGCACCCCCCCCCCCCCCTTTTTCATCCAACCCAAAAAATTCCATCCAACTCCTCCTCTGCGGCCCCCAGACGTGGGCCCTGTTTGTGTAGCGCCATGTTTCATTTGAATATCAAAGCCGACGAGAAGGTGGCCAGACACTTAAAGCCGCGTTTTGTTTTTTTTTTTCTTTTTCTTTTTTTTTTTTTTGGTTTTTCTCTCAGGAAACGTGACCAGTAATGTGTCTGTGATGAAGGAGTGGGTCAAGGGAACAATGCCTGCTTTGTCAGGGGGGCAACAATGATCGTTCTCTCATCGATGAAAAGATTAGAGAAGCTTGAGTATTTGCATTTTCGGTGCATGCTTCTCTCTGTGATTTCTTTTTTCATTTTGAAGGGTATCAATAAAAATGCAAAATGTTTTCTTTCTTTTTTTTTTCTTTTTTCTTTTGGATGGCGCAGCGGTGGCGTGTTCCAGTGTGACTCCCCTTTTTATCTGACAACCCAGTCAACTCTCGCTCGATACTTTTTTTTTTTTCACTTATCTCATTTTTGTCCACAATGGGAAGGAGTTAAAACGGAACCGTACACATTGTAAAAAAAAAAAAAAAAAGACCTCATTGTTTCTTTGTAGATTTGAAGCTTGAATTCCAGAGAGATGAGACAGACAAAATAGAAGGAATACAGTGAGAATGTGAAAAGAAGACAGATATGGTCATTTGTGTGTGTATGGGGTGTGTGTCAGAAAGTTACAGAGAGAGAGAGAGAGAGAGAGAGAGAGGGGAGAAAGAGAGAGAGAAAGAGTGGAAGCAATACATACAATAGAAAGAAAAAAAAGTGGCAAGCATATTGCGTATCTGAGTCAAACAACAGAAAAGTCAGCTTGATGGATTTTTTGTGGAGCATAGAGGGCTGTGTTAGAAGTAGGAAGCTGTTGTTAGTGCGACAGGTGCTCTGTTTCATCCTGGACTACTCAGACAGCACAGCTGTACACTAAACACTCCCCACTCTCCCTGCCCCCTGGCCAAAGGGTAGAGGGCTTATCAAAGGCTCAAAAAAAAAAATACAAATAAAAAAAACACTTTTTTTCTAGCAGTCCAATTCCTTTATTAAAACTTGGAACTCCTCTGAAAAAAAATAAATAAATAAATAAAAGCCTTCTACAAAGAGTTCTCTAGCACCTGACTTTATCATACCTTGATGTGGGGTTATGCTGGAAAAGAAAAAAATGTTTATGCACACTTTTTAGGCCACTAAGTTTCTCTGAAAGCGCAAAAAAAAAAAAAAAAGAGGAGAGCTGAGTTGCAGGAGCAGAGGTTGAAATTCTAGTAATCTTTTGAGGTAGATTTATGTCCCTGGTATTGGGACCAAAGAAATGACCTCTTGTAGGCTTCTCTCTCTTTGCAAATCCTTTGAAATATTTGCCTCTGCAGGACCAGGGGAGGTGAATTATTCCTGTCACCGAGTAGACGGAATGAAAGAGCATAGTGTCACACAGATTCATCTAGTTGTAAACGTCTGTCATCTCCCTCAGGGGTTCATTGGTCCTCACTCAGTCATGCTCCAAAACTGCTCTTTTTTTCCTCGCAAGGCGTATTAAATCACGGCTTTCCTCGGAAGATGTGTCCTGGTGCACCCGCAGGGGAGAAGGTCAGCGTAGGGGATGTGCATTTCACAATAGATCCCTTCCCTCCGCGGCACTAAGAGAGACCTCTTTCAATTTAAGGGGAGTAAATTATGCCATTTCCCTTTCTAACTAGGTGTTTACAACCTCTGCTGCCGCATGACCCCACTGAACTTCTGTTTCGGAGAGGGCAAAAAACACGGAACGAAGCAGAGAAAAGAAAAAAAAAAGCGAAGGAACAACTTTGTACATTTCTCAGAAATGCAAGTTTTTTTGGTTTGGTGCCTAAACTGTTTAGCCTACATGTCTTGCTCGACAATGAACTCATTATTTTCCTTTACAAGCACACGAAGTAACTGATTCTTAGGCTGCAGAATAAGAAGAATAAGAAACGTATAAAAACTACCCCCGTGCTAGAGGGAAGTTTTTTTTTTTCCATATGATTGTCTTGTATTTTTTATTTGACTGTTTATTTATTTTGGATTGTCTTACATGTTTTCTATCAAACTCTTACCTTCATGTGGTATTCAATATATGAAGCATATGTTCAGTTGTTTGCAAATCAGCTGTCGTTGTTTTGTTTTGTTTTTTATTTGTTTTTTTTTTCTGCGTGAGAACAGCTTGTATAGAGACGGCCCTGGAGAATACAGCCCTAACTACGCCGAAGAGGACATAAATTGTGGAGGATTGTAAAAATCATGCAGGACGTCTCAGCTAATTTCTGCATCGTAACCTGGATTATGTCTTTCCAGCCCCGTGTCATCAATCACATACAAGCAGAGGCCTGTCTGGTTCAAGGCAACTCAGCCACAGGCTTACCCTGTTTCTTTTTTTTTTGTTTGAAGTCGTTCCAGAACATACATGGGTGAACGTAGTGGGTCTATATGAAGCAGACTGGACATCGAGAAGGCAGAGGAGTTCTGATGTTTCCATGGAGTGCTTAACTGAACTACCCCCCCCCCCCCCCACATCACCCCCCCCTGCTCCCCCAACCCTCCCCAGTTCTTTCCAGTTCTTTGTTGTCTTTGTTTCCAACGTCTGGACAAACTGACTTGTGACTTCTGGAAATGTTTGAGTTGCTCCCCTCAAACATGAGACTGTCCCATGGGAATTGCATGGCAAGGATAGGAGTTCTTCAGGGAACTACAAGATCTGAAAAAGACAGATAAAAAAAAAATGGAGAAATGAATTCCCTGTATTACAGCCCAAGCGTTACCTACTTACGTAGTTCTGTGGAAAGACAGCTTTCGCTCCAATGGACCATTGTTAATAAATTGGCAGTCAACGCAATTTTAGAATTCAAGAACCTTTTGCACTCCAAAGGTCAATTTGTGGAAGATAAACAAGTCATTCATTCTTTGGAGTATCGTGACGTTATCCTGGGTATTAGTTGTCTGAACCCACCGCTGGGCAAGTTACTTAAGATTCAAATGGCCTTCCAAATGCGCTTTGAAGGTTTTCTGACACTATATTTGATCATGTTCTTACTAATCAAAACATCATCTTACCTCATTTTTACATTACCTCATAGGTCCTTTCCACTTAAGCAAATCAGGTTTTATGGGCTTTATTAAGCTTCTCTCAAACAATAGCCACTTGAAAGATTCCGAGTCTCGTTTGAAATTGGAAACGCTTGACAGATCTTTGAAAAGATGATTGTCGGTTTTTAGAAAATTGTTAAAACTTCTAGCCCATGAAATCTGGAAATGGTTATGTGGAATAAAATGGCGTTGTTGCTAAGGAAGCTTGTCATAGAATTTTCCCCACATACTGGATGCAGAGAGATAAGACCAAATAAACTAGCAAAAAAAACAAAACATGAGTAATCAGTAGTTCAGCAAATTTTACCTTTGTATCCATACAAATCGAATGGGCCACTATCAGTTAAGGAATATGTCATTTTATGCCTGTTTGTGGTCTAGATTGTTAGTACTTGGAATTTTGGCTGATGTGCAGGTGGTAAAACCTGATTTTGGAATAACACTAAAAGTATTTACATTATCTATACTGGGAAGTGTGGATTATACAAACACTTCTCAGTGTTAATGTTTATGAATACTGGAAGAGCCATAAACACTGAGGATGCTAACAGACATAAAATGACTCTGATATGAAGTCTCCACAACGGGACGTTTTAAACTCAGAAAGGAACTCTCCATAAATTTGACATCTGTGCTTATGCTTTTTAAGAATATATTTATTCATAAAGTAAATTTCTCCATCCATTTCAATGGGGAGTCATTTTTCAATATCAGCGTATTCATATAGTATAAAATAAGCCATATTTATTTTGAGATAGTACCATAAAAGCTGTTGTTGTTGTTTTTTCTCATGTCCCAAAGCCAAAATCGTTCTCATGAAATTCTTCTGAACGAGGGAGCAAATGGTTTCTGAAAATGACTGAATACATCCAGGAACATCACTTGACCTGTTCAAAATAAAAGGCTTGTTTTAATTTTTTTTTTTAGTTTAGTTTAGCCAAACCTATAATGAAAGCTCTATTTTGGCTTTAATTTGGCTTTTTGAATGGAAATGTCAGTCAGCTCTTAAATCTAAGTCACCTACATTGTAATGGGTTTCATTTTGGCAGTTCTGTTGAGTCTAGGTCTTTGCATTGGCTATTTTCATTTGGTTTTAACCAACTAAGTAAGTCAAGTACTGGGTTGATGAAATGATAACACCCCTTTTCATTATCTGTCACTGCCTTTTGTCATTCTCTGTCGTCTGTATGAGCACAGAATGGTTACTCTAACAATATATGTTATAATATATGAGTAATATATATTTTATATGCTATAATATGTGAATAATAATATTTGTTAGAGTACATAAAGACTCTTCATTGACTTCCCTTTGGGAGGGAAATAGCCGTCTGTGTGTAGAGTTGTATTTTAACAACAGCTTGTCTTCAATCCTGCTGGATTGACAACATCCAAACCCCCAAAAGAGCCCCTAAAGCCTCGAAGGGGAAAAGGCCAGGAAAATCTCCCGTCTCCGGCAACAGAGGCGTGTTTCCAGGGTCGCCCTGCGCGTTCGGACTGACAGACCGTTACCTTTCCCTCTCCGTCTGTCTACTTACTCTCAGAAAACAAGAGAAGGGGATTGAAGCAGAGGCTCGTGAAGCCACGCCGTTCCCCTCAGAAAGCTATCGCGTTCAATCACCAAGAACATGTTGCCACAACTCAGCCCGTTGTTATTCGAGCAAAATACCCGCCCCTGCATTTTCAAACATTGTGTCGGCTGTCTGGGATGGCAGATAAATGTGTCCATTAGAAGTGTTTTTTTTTTTTTTTTTAAGAGTTCTGCGACAACAGTAGTGAAAGGGGGGGGGGGATGCGGCTGGCCCAGATGCCTATCTCTGGTTGATGTATGGTCTGATGCAGCTGTTCTCGCACTATAACCCTGCGAAAGGAAAGTAGGCTAATCCTTTTGAAAGAAACTTTTACGGAAAAAAAAAGAGAAAAAAAAAAAACTGCAACTTTTCCCCGTTGCGCAACTATCATCCAGTTAAGCCGCGTAGACGGCCTTTTCAGATCCGAGGTAGGATTTCATCTCCGTGTGTATCACGCACAGGCCGACAAATAAACGCAATACCACTTTGTCTGACTCAGTGCCATGAAGGAAAAAAAAAATAACATAGATATTTAGTTGATATATGACTTACCAACAAGTAAGTACATCTGCAGATTCTGACAACCTGTCCAAGCGCTTCCCAGGACTGCTAGCGAAAAAACCCCTGAAGGACATAACACACCTGAAACCATAAAAACATGAAATGCTTACTCAAGATTTCTTGGTGCACCAAGCGATAAGGTGCAAGCCAAAGTTATGCAACATTAGTGTCCAACATGTTTTTCTTCTTTTTTTTTTTTTTTAGTGTATTCCAGTTGGCTTGTGAATTTGAACATTTTGCAGTGAACTGAGTCCCCCAGTTTAAACAATATCAGATATGCTTGCTTTTATTGGCCTGAAAATTTCAGTCAAACTGGGACTGATGCTTATTTCTTTCCTTTTCAGGTGGATTCACACTATACTTTTGCCTTTGGAATGGGAATGGTTTGATTGATATGGAAAGTTTTTATGCACGCTTTATTTTTATGTTGCAGATGAGTACCTTTTATGTGAACAAGTGTGAATATCACAATAATTAGGACCTTCATGAAAAAACAAACCAAATTAAACATTCATAAAGAACTAATGAGAAGGAACACATTGAACAGAGGGTTATGATTCAGTTACATAACACAACCCAAACACACACACACACACACACACACACACACAAAATAGAAAACGTGAACATGGAAAAAAAAGAGAGAGAGAGAACATTGTTCCTGCTCTAAATCCCTCCAGCTCACTCCAGTTCAAGCACGCTGTTTGTTACAGGCTCGTTTTTTCTGCCTATAAGTCCATTCTCTGCCTGAGGTCTTCAAGGACGTTTAGAGTCTTACTGTCTGGTAAATGTCAGCTTTTCTTGGCTCTGTCCAAAAAGCACGGATCATTATTAGACATCTCCTGATGGTGATCCAGACATAATCTGATAACAAAACAAACAAATCTAACAGATTATGTTCCCAGTGGAAAAAACATTATTGGCAAAAATCAATTACTGTTGACTGGTTTGAGGTATTACCATCTACTGTCATATAATTGTGATGACACTGTTGAATCCTTCCATCTTATTATTGAATTACTTTTCATCCTCAATAACATGCAGCAACTTCTCATTTAAAGGGCTCAGCGCGTATGACGCTTCATAATGTTTGTTTGGCATAATGTTGTCAGGCTGATGCTGCCTGTTTGGAAAAAAAAAAAAAAAAAACAATTCCAGGAGCTGGAGAGAAGCCACAGATGAGAAGACCACAGATCAAAGTCAAATGACATGTTACTTGCCGGTATTTTTGTGAAATGACCGGACGATCGGATGACATGAGAGATCCTTTTTTTGACCTTGCTGTTTTAGAACTACAAAGAGATATAAGCATGCTGAGAGTACAGAGGTGGGGGGCGGGTTGCATTGTAACACTGTTTGGGACAGGGTTCTATCAACACTAATTGAGAGGCAGTTTGTGGAAAGGAATCTGGGTGTCTGGAGGTAGCTGGTATGCACATTCCATAACCTGGCTTCATTTGCTCTGTCTGTCACCCATGACACAACCCCCCCACTACACACACACACACACACACACACACCCCACACTCACCCAGACATCTCTCCATCACCTCCATCCACATAGAGATGATAGACATGGCTATGTCCCCCACATGTGACAACATGGTTGAGAATGTGAGTGTGTGTGTGCATATGTGTGTGTGTGTGTGTGTGTGTGTGTGTGTGTATGGTCCTCCACTTGGACACCCGCATAACAAAATCACAAACACGAAAAGTCTCAGCCAGCCATAGTATCATATTCCTATCGTTTTCACTGGTTTAAAAATATCAAACATGAAGTTTATTTAATATAAAAAAAACCCCACTTAAATCTCTTCTTGACATCTCCTCTGCAGAAAGTCACAAATAAGAACCATATTCAAGAAAATTAAAGTACTTTGGCTTCTTACACAACGACGCACCCAATATACTTTCCAGCTCTATTCATTTGTCTTTGCTGTTAGCACCACCACTGTCCCAGAGTAGCATACGTCCTCCTAATTTCATCTGACAGATTACTTAAGAATGCTGGATGCCCAGAGCAGGCAGGATGGGAAAAAAAACTGCTAGTACACAGTGCTCAGTTTTGTTCGGGCTGCAGTGAAAATAAGCCATAGGCTACTGTCTCTTTTCCCAAAGTTCTACTCGGAGTAAATTTCAAATCCATCACCTCAGACGATGTGGATTCTTCCGCACGTCTGTTTCTCACACACGCTGTTGAGCAATCGTCAGTCTGCCATCTTGGTGGAATGGAGGATAAATTAAAAAAAAAAAGCAAGCCATCAATGAAAACATAACAAGCTTATTAAGTTACAGAACATTAAGTACAAATGTAGCAGGATGTTCTGTTTTGTGTTTGTATGTGGGACACTTTGTATTACACTTAGCAGTCGCATAAGGAAAGGGAGGCCTAAGAACCTTCTAGAAGCAGCCCTTGGTCACTGTCATAACTCGATGCCTCTAATTCAGACTGATCTCTCAGGAGGTCAAACCCCTTTCACCTCCTACGCTTTGACTCTTTATGTTTTAAATGGAGTACATGTTTCCTCTATCAAAGATACAGCTCGTTTAAGGAAACCCTGGAGTGTAGCCTTCATTTTGATCGATTTACGTGTGACGGTCGCAGTCTGCACGTACTCTTTCCATTCTCCCCGCGTCAACCCGAAAAACTGCTGTCATAGCACGGCTGTCTCTCCTGTGTGGATTCAAGCACTTTTGAAAAAAGGCCAACACTCCTTTTTCAAAAGTGACGGGGCTAAGTTTCCATCCACAATACAGAGCTCACACTGTAACCATGAGGACTGCTGGCTTTTACAAACTGCTGCATTCAGGTGTAAACCAACTGCTGGGCCTGGTTCACTCAGGTGAAGGGGAGAGTGTTTGTTCTGCCTTTGTCTGCCTGTAGGAATCGAAATGTTCCATCGGGGAACGGGAGCCTGGGTGTAATTAGAGCCTGCTTTGAAATGGCATGTGCGAGGTGAACACCTTGTCTCATTATGGTGTTGTTTAGCACAGAGAGAGAGGGAGAGAGAGAGAGAGAGAGAGAGACAGACAGACAGACAGAGAGAGGAAAAGGAGAACTGCTGTGATTACTGCCCTGTGATGAACAGTGATTCATGGACTGATGAGCTCATATCACGTGAAGGGTGAAGGCTGTGGGAAGTAGTCTATTAGCGTGTGCTGCACTCTCTCTCGCACTCTGTCCCCTCTCACAAATATGAAACATGTTGTATGCAAGACCTCCACTCTGCCACTCTATTCCCTTGCCGTGCACGTGTGTGTGTGTGTGTGTGTGTGTGTGTGTGTGTGTGTGTGCACGTGCGTGTGTGGGTGTGTGTGAGGGCGTGCGTGTGTGCGCATGTGTGTGTGTGTGTGTGTGTGTGTGTGTGTGCATTTAAGAGAGAGATAGAAAGACAGAGAGAGAGAGAGACAGAGAGAGGGAGAGGGAGAGAGAGAGAGGGGTAGAGACAGAGAGAAGGAGAGTAAGAGGTTCGAACATGAAGAGCAGGTTTATGGTGTGGCCCACTCTTGTAATAGAACAATATACAGGATGAAAGCATGGCCTACAGAAGTCTGGTATTGTGTAAGAGTGCAGTATTGCGACACAGTACAGTGACGGATAATATGAGGGGACGCCCAAATAAATCAAAACTTCATCCATTGTTTTTTTACCCTTTCTTTTCCCTTGAACCGTGTTTCTTCTCTTTCAGCAGCACACAGTCATAAAAGCTTCCCCATCCTTCATCTCTGTGAGGTCTGTCCAATGACCCCCCAGTGAGACTCACACACACACACACACACACACACACACACATTCACTCTAAAACTATTATGACAAGTACACATTCATAGATAAACATCATATACACAGACACACACACACAATCACAAAGACAGTCACACACTGTCTTGCAGTCAGCTGTGTCTCCCACGTAATCGTCTTACTGTGGTCAGAACAAGAGATTTGAATGATGATGTTCTTATTTCTATGGCTCTATAAGCCTCCAGAGGTTAATAGCTCCCTGGGTCTGATTAGCAAAGACATTCTCCATTGTGTTAACACACAAGCCAGTGCATCTGTGTTTGTGTTTGTCTTTCTCTCTTCATAGGAAATGTTGTCCATCTTGTATTCATTGCTTTGCTGGCAAGAGTTCCTGTTTGTGGGGCCAGATTAGTGTGTAGTGACACACATACACACGCACACACATGCACGCACGCGCACACGCGTACACACTCTCTCTCTTTCTCTCTCTCTCTCTCTCTCTCCCTCTCTCTCTGTCTCTCTCTCTCACACACACACATTCAAACCTACACTTTTGTTTAGTTCTTCATCGACACATTTACAAAAAGCAGCTCAACATAATTATTCAAAAACTCCCCATGCAAACGGCTCTTACAGTGTGCATCATGCTTGACTTTGCACATTTTAACAAGCTCTCTTCGGCAGCCAAGGAGAAGAGCGCAGTAATGGTAAGTGGCCCCTGCTCAACTGACACTGGTTCTCAAATTCTCAATGTTACAGCGGGACAGTTTTTTTTCTCTCTCTCTCTCTCTTTTTTAATCTCTCTCCCCCAGCTGCGGCACCTCTATTGTAACGCTGGATTGGTTCTCGCCACCAATGACCTTCAGTGGCTATAATTTCGTTCTCATCCTTGCGCGCCTTGCCACGGTTCCTTTTCCTGCCATCAGCTACCCAGGCCTGGGCGCAGCCAGCCTTGGACCCATTGGCCAAAGCCCCAGATAAAGTCATTAGTGCAGGGACAATGAGCCTGAGACTGCCTCTGTCAGGTGGGAGCAAAGGCCTGTCTAGAGAAAGTCTCCAACATAATTGGACAGAAGGGGCCTGCTGCCTTAGCTGGTCTATTGTGGCACCGACACACTGACTTGTTGAACTGTTGATGGGTTGTGTGTGTGTGTGTGTGTGTGTGATGCTGCATGCGTGAGAAAGAGAGAATTTGTACAAATAGATAGATTCAAAGACATCTGGAGGACAGGTGATGGTTGTGTTTTTTTTATCCTGCTTTATCTTTGCTTGGGGATACTGTAGAAATAATTGAACATCAAGGAACTTGACCTTTTTAAAATAACTGGAGAGCCATTAAAGATCCCTACTCTGCTTTGCTATACGGGATGTCCTATGTTTGTGTGTGTGTGTGTGTTATTGTCTGGAGTGAGAGTGTAGAGAGAGCAAAAAACAATTTGCAGCTTCACACTCCAAACTGATTCATCGCGTATGCTGGACACGTCCAGACTTGGTCAATTGCTGAGGTACGTGTCCTTCAAAGGAACTCAAAGTCATTTCCTGATTGATCACTGACCTCCTTCCCATGCATGATTTGACAAGAGGACAAGAGGTTTTTGGGGTGAACAACAGAGGAATTCCAACAACCTAGATTCAAGTTCTTTCTTCTCCTCGCTGAGATATTTCATCTCTTCATCTCAAATAGCCAAGGTTTTTTTTTTTTCATATTTCATCCAGATGCTTGAGGAACAACAAACCCTGACATGTGCAGGTTTTTTTTTTTTTATATTCAACCAATTAGCATGTTTTTTTTTCCCTCCCCCCTTTTTAAGGCTCCTCAGTACCACAGATTATCCTGTTCAGAGTAAGATACGGAAAAGTCAGGGTGTCGTCCCGCGATCTGTAAATAAAAACTGATTTATTTTCTGAACGTTAAGTCTGCCAGCATAACGCTGACCCACTTCTGCACTACTATATCAGACAGAGGCATTAAACACAGAGTCACATTTTACCTCCTTTATGTTGACCGGAGGAGTAAATTAGGTTGTGTTATAGCTTACGGGTTGCATGGAGCGAGTTCCCACCACAAACAGATGTTAGACTTGTAGAGTGTGAGAAAGCCACTCCCAAGCAACAGATCATCTCTGAAACCCAGCAGCTGCAGAGAGGGGTCACCTCGACTCTTGCCGAAGATTCTGCTTCGTACAACTATAAAACATCTCTCGGTTTAAAGGGGTAAAGCCCATATGAACTTTCAACAAAAGCTTTGCCAAAGAAAATGATTTTTTCGTTTAAGATAACAGAAGAGACATTCTCAGCAGTATATTGATCTCACTTATCCCTAAGGGACAAACCACTTAATTCAGCACTCGTTGCTTTGGATTTTCTTGAGTGTCTACTGACATGAAGTTTCAAGTGAAGTTTTTTTGAGCCGTCAAGTTACTGTTATTTAAGGCTATGAATGAACAACAAGATTAGAGCCATCATGGATATCTGTTTTATATTGCTGGTGCTTTGACCTACAAAGGCAAATAGATCCCTCTAGCTAGCATAAATTTATTTAGCCATAAACAAACACATATGTAGAGAATACATATGTTTTCATGTCATATGGTCATGTGAACCATTACCAAGGCTCAGCACACGACTGCCTGTGTCTGCAGAACCACTTTACTCAGGGTTTTGTGCATTTTAAGGTGTAAGAAGAGGTTTCTACACAACAAAAAATAACATTGTTAAATTAACTCCGAGGGTGTTACATCAACACCGAAGGCTCTACCTTACACCAGGCACAACACAGTGCAAACCGAAACGCAAGTGTCCTTGCTAGCTTCAGACCGACGCATTTGTCATTTTCCCATGCAGAGCCCACGTTGTTTAATAGTGAATGAACTGGGCGGTTGGTCTTAATATGAGGACTGGTCAGGCGCATCGCTGGTGCGTTGCTATTTTGAATGCGACTGAGAGCCTCTGTCTTTAGACAAACAAAAACCTGGTCTGAAGTAATGATGCAGTTGTTTCATTGAAAATTGGAATACCTGATTGGGCAGAGGATCAGGAGATGGCGGAGGCAGCGAGTCGGCGAATCGCTCTCTTCGTCCAGGTGCTAATTCCGCCCGTTGTAAAAGAATCCATCAAGGTGCCAGCGCAGGTGGCTTTTAAAGGGAATGGGACCTGACACTCTGATTGGTTTATTACATGTTACCCCCAAAACACACTTACGATTAATCAAAAGACTAATACAACCCCCTTCGATGGACTGGCAGTCTGTCTAAGGTGTTTCCCCGCCTTCCGCCCAATGAATGCTGGGATAGGCTTCAGCACCCCCCGTGACCCTAATTAGAATAAGCGGCTTAGATAATGAGAGAGTGAAAGTGAATGAGTACAACCCCTTTGTGCCTTGCGTCTTACTTTGTGCTCAAATTATCCACTGTTAAACTGGCGGATTTGGATACACCGTAAATGCACTTACACCATGAACTGTAGACCATGTGCTTAGATCATTAAAATAGAGAACTGAGAATGTATATAGGAGTCCACATGGACTCAGATACACACCCGCAGTGTTAATGTAACAGGCGTTTTTGTTTCGATATTTGCAATGATTTGTTTCGATATTTGCAATGATGTGATTCAGAGTTGCTGGTTATGTTTTCCCTTGTATTCTGACTCAACATAGAGATATCGCCACCAATGATTTCCCGTTGTCAGCCACAGCTGACGCGACTTGGCGTCTTTACCCCAGGTTTCCATTGCCAACATCTCAGTCATCGTTTCTCGTGAAACATCACCAAGTAGAATAGTTTTTGTCACTGAAGCTAAGGGACCACAAGCCATTTCTTAAGTGGTCAACCGATTGTCTCCAAGCCACTCTCACAAAACCATTCCCGCCTCAAATTCTTCTTGACTTCCTTGTGAATTGCAGTTGTGGTGATGGAGCTTCACGGGGGTGAGGTGATAGCTTTAGGTGTCTGTGGTTATTTCTGAACATGTCAGTGATATGACGCCTGGGTGAAGACTTTTCTCCATCCTCTCTGCTGACATCCCCGTCAATGTCATTTAGCCACTTTGTGCAGCTATACAGAAAGTGGGTTCTATTCCTGTCTTTCCCAGAATCAGACTGAAGTATTGTTTCAAAATGTAGACAATTTGCATATTCATACGCAAGTTCACAGCTGGTGACAGTTATTGTTAAAATATTGTTTTAAAGCAGACTATGCATTTTGTACAAGTTTCTAATAAAGCTCTGGGTCTTGTTTCATTTTCACAGTGTTTTTTTCCTACTGGTGTCTGTATATTTAATAGATATTTTTAAACAGATTATTCCAAAAATCATCATTTTGTCAGGCCTATTTCTGTGATTTCTACCCTTTTTTAGTTCGGCATTCTTGAAATTGTAGTCATTTATTCCTCTTCGAGTTTGTGTCTCCATATTAAGTTTCAATTTTTCCAACTCTATTTTTATGCCCTCTCTGTCCTAAATTCTAAAGTCTCCTGATTTCCTCCTCACACATCAAAGATTTTCCAAATTCTTTACCACTGAGGCAAAACCAGGTCTCCTCTCTCCTCTCTCTCACTCTGAATGCTGTTGTTGGTAGCAGATGAAGTATAGAGACAGCTGGAGTTTTTATTCCCTGCAAATCTGCCAACAGACTCCAAACCAAGCTCCACAGTCTCTCCCTGTCTGCCAAAAACAGTCTGTGCTTCCTCCTTCGACCCCAACAACCAAGCATTCCCCTGTAGTATAACTAACTGAAGGCGACTATGGATCGCCACCTTGGATCACCACCACTAGGAAACAGTTCGTGGACAGGAAATTCACACACTTGTATTTTTTTTTTTGCACTTCATTTTCTTTGATCTGTTTGACCTTCCTGTGCTTGACTCCTCTGGCACAGGTTGCATCTGTTATCTCATGGCATGTTTGAAATTTCAGACAAAGATACAGGTGGGTGATTTTAGAAGATGTTTTAGACCTTAGCCACTGGGCTAATGGCTAATACATAAAGGCCTAACTGACGAATACGTAAATGGGAATGTTTTAACGCTTGTTAGACAGGCTACTCTCGTATAAACATCTGGGACTCCAAACAGTAAAACGTGTGAAATAATTAAACACTGGTGGAAGATAATTAGGAATAGCAGTTTGTTTTTAATAATGAACTTACACAATGATTTGATTTCTAAGCACAAGTTGCAAACTCACTAAATGAAATTTCTAATTATTTGCTGCTGTGTTCAACTAATTACTAAGAGTTTACCACATTACTTTAACAATTCATTCATTTTCATTAATGTCTTTGTTAATCTGTACCATTTCTTTTCAAAGGCAGAGCTGCATTCTTTTGTATACCTGCCAACTTCAATTTCTAGTATCATGTGTTTTTCCATCATTTACTCTGTCATTTGTTCTCTGACCTGCCTGGGGTGTTGAGAGAGTGTTAACGGAACATAAAGGATGTTGAGTCAAAATGTTCTGGAATCGATTACCTGTCTGCGTAGAGTCAAGTTCAGTCACGTCCAAAAAAAAAAAAAAAGATTCTTGTTGAGCTTTAGCTTTAGTTTTAGCTTACAATTCAGTGATGACAGAGTACAGACACAGCTAACAGTTTTTATATATGCTTCCCAAGCTAAACTCACACTTTCTTTCAAACATCATAAAGTGTGATTAAATGGCTTCATCTTCAAGTATGAAGGTTTAATGGACATCAAGGGCAAAAGGGGAATGTTCTCTAGGCTCTATGTTCTCTGTTCTCTGAAGGGGATATTTCAACACTTACCATCCACTGGAGCTTCTTAAAACAAATCTAAGATGGTCAAAGTTGTTGGAGCTGTTATAAGCAAGCACAATACCAATGTATTCCCTCAGAAGTCAGAGAGATGGACTACAACTGAATGGATTTGGTAAATACTGTCCAAAAACATAATGGAGCTCTGAGATTTGACTCACGTCAGACTGAACTTAGTAGAATGTGTAGTAGGGGCCTGGAATGCCAACAAATTTCACACAGAAGTGAAGTTTGTCAAATGTTTTGATCCTAGTGACCACATGAAATGGCCTGTGATGTAAAAAAACGTAAAAGGAAAAAAAAGGGGGGGGGGCACAAGGTGCCCAAGGGCAAGCTGAAAATAAAAAGGAATCCAAAAAAATTCTTCAAAAATATGGAAACCTATTGTGTTACAATATCATGTGATAGGGAGAGGCACGGGCTGGTTTTCACAGTTAATCTCTTATGGAAAGGATGGATCACTTTGTTATCCCCCTTGGGAATTCCCAGAAGTTGCTCTGACGGAAAATAAGATATGCCGTCAAGCATGGGAAAGAGGAACGCCACTGGTCATGTATGCAAGGACTGTCTCTGTTCATCTGACATAGCCTGTATGACATGATGAATTAGTATCGGTGTTTGGCTTTCACCTCTCCTTCTCTAAATGCGAGACATACTTCAGCCAAAATTTACCACATTTATTACAAAACAAACCGATCTTGGATGTTAGTTCTAAAAAAATTCCCGTAATCACAGTGTGCTGATTCAGTGATACAGCTCTCAGATCTCTCAAGTTTGGCCCTTTTTCTCATTACATACTGTTTTTTGTCACCTCCTATAAAACTGGGTTGCCACCTCTTCCATATGCAAGAAGGAGTAAACTCGTCACAGTAATTCATCAAACATGTAGTATAAGTATTATAAATGGAGTCCCACAAGGATCGCTTTTTGGTCCACTTTTCTCTCTTATTTCAGAGTTTCTCCATGGCTATACAACTGACATCGATTTACATGTCTCAACTTTAGCTGACAATACAATTCTCCAAATCTTCTGATAATTTTTTTATGATTCCAGGAAAAGACTGGTGAAATTGTTTTAAAGACAAACAACTTCTGAAAACAAGATGAAAGCAAAACTGAAAATATGAGGCAAATGTAACCTGTAAAAGTGTTTTCATATCAGTAATTGGCAGTGTGATTACAAGTGACTTTTCTTTCCCTTAGCAATATTGTTGACTGTTGTTTCGAATTAAGTTGCCTAAGGGGAAAAGATGTGTCATGGTCTTTGCTGTAAAGTTAATCTTTGTTCAACTTTCACTTTGGCTACTGACAAATACCTCAGGGGATGACAAGAGTTTCTGAGAAAGCTACTTGCAAACTGTTCCCAAACTTGTTGCTAATGCTTCAGTCAGAACAAGAAAGAAGAAACCCATTACACTTGTTCAGACGAGTGTACATCGAACTGACTGCATCGGTTGTCTTGTTGCTAAAACTTTTAAAAATGTCATCTCTGAATATCCTATCCAAATCAACTTCTTAGATCCTCCAGGACAGGTTTACACAAGCTACAGAAAGCAAAACTTCAGGAAATTTGAGAGTCAGCCAGTCTTTTTAATGCCTTGAGACTTTTTTGTCTCAACCATTTTGATGTTAGATAGATGAGCACAGCTTCAACAAGAAGATTATGACCTACTTTACTGGGTCATTTCGATGTGGTATTTAACATGATTATTACATACAGGATGCTTATATATTTATATAACAGAGCTGGATGAGGTTAGTAGAGAATGGAACAGTGACACTCAGGCAGAGAGGCCTGTTTTCAATGCTGTGGACGTATGGTTGGAGCTGAGGTAAGATATGTAGGGCCGTTCTTCAGTGCACCCGCATACGTTGTGAGGTTTGTTTGATCCATACAACCATTCTCTGTTCTTATCTTCATCTTTCCTTCAATAGAGCTTAATTTTGTTTGTATTTCTTCTGTTCGTCAACCTTACACATAACATTAGTGTCACTATACTCGGATGTATGTTCACACTAACTTATCAAAAGGGGCCAAGGTTCAAATTTGGTGAATAAAGGCTAGAGTTAAAGGTTAGCGTAGACTTTTGATGCACGTGAACATGGTAGTTTCCTGTATATAGCGCGCGCTTACTAAATCTTCAAACAAGCCAATCGTTCAGCAAAGAATAGTTTAGAATCGGCATTTCAAAACCATTTTCCCGAGTATGGCAGCAACATTTTCGAAATTCTGTGTGCATACGAGAAAGCGTACGAGTGTAAGATCTTGCTTCACTATGTATAAAGAGACTGCGGGTTGTTTTCCCTTCCTGCAGTCTCCTCATTGATAGCAGTGCTTTGAACCTTATCTCCCTCTGTGAGTGATGGGGGCCAAGTCTTCATCAAACAATATTCTTTTTTCCTCACACTATCCTCACAACAAAACCGCTCCCTCTTTTCTCCTGAGTATCCACCACTCCAAGGTTCTCTTTACTTCACACACACACACACTGCCCTTTCCAGAACATTCTCTACTCTCCCCTAGCTTCGAGTTGCGCAAAGACCCTTGAGTCCTTTTCGCACCATCTCTTTTCCAAACATTCTGGCCCTCTTGACATCTTCCATTACGAGGCAAGTCTCTTCATGACTTCAAATTATCAAAAAATGTCTAAAATGAAGGAATATCAAAGTGTCTTCAAATCGATTCAGTCTCACTTCAGCCGAACTGTGAGTTCTGGTCTCGTTCATTTCTGGACTGCTCAGAGTTTTCATAGAACTTGGTGTTCGTAGACTGTCTCTTCAAAGTGTGTCTTTTAGAAAGGAAAAAAAAAAAACGGTTCCTACGCCAGATCCTTAAGGTGTCTCCAGAACCAGGCCACCACATGTTGCCTTGTATTCCTAAGAGCAGGGTCCAGTGTCTCCCTGCAGGAACACTCTGTCTCTATACCGCTCCGAGGAAATGAGATGCGGACATGCTCCGTTGCGAGTATGCATGGGAAAGAATAATTGATTATGCACAGTCGTTATTGGCTCGTTGAAAAGGGGCTTAGAAACTGGGAGAGCCACTCACATTTGCAGGATGTGCGGCTGCAAGCGGTTGATATCATTGAGTTGGTCCATAAGTACATGTTTATGTCTACACGTGCTTGCCAGCATGCACGCAAACATGTAACCTAATACACACGTCCAGTTAAAATGAGAACGTGAGGGATGTTATTTACCGAAGGCTATTTCTCCTATCGTCTCCCCTGGATCTCCCAAGTCTCCGGCTGTCAGAAAGAGCAAGGCAGTTAGGCCTCTTCACAGATGTTCACGTAGGCCATTCTTGTTGGCGTACCCTTGTTGTATCGCTCAATTACCACAAGACATCTCCAACTTAAGGCCGACCAACTCCATTGTGGGAAGAGAACTTTTCTATAAAAAGAAAGAGAAGGAAAGAAAAGAAAGAAAGAAATCTTTCCCGTAGCCTGAAATCTTCCCGTAGCCAATAACACACAGACACACACACCCACACAGACACAGACATGCACGCACGTAAAAAGCAATATAGCGGACTGTATTAAAATTTTATGTCAGAGGGTCAGACTTGCCTGTGTTTTTTTCCCACAGTGCCACAGAGGAGAAGATTAGTGGCTTTGGTGTCAGGAAACAGACCAGAGTAAGGTCACCACTAGTCAGATGATATTCCACTGCTTTCTAGTACTTTCCACTGGGCACTGGAAACCAGGAGTGTGTGCCAACATATCAACCAACCCCAGACATCAAGTAGATTTTTTCTTTTTTTACAATGGCTCCATAAGACAAAAGGTACAGCTAGAAATAGATAGATAAGAGGGGGAGAGAGAGGAGCGTAAGAGGGCTGAGGTGTCTGCATATGCAAGGAAAAAAGACAGAGTTATGTTATCAGGTTTCCAGTTTGGATATTAAGGGATCTCTCAGTTAAAGCATCCCTTCAGTATATCGTGAGAAAATTAGGGTAATTGCATTTTTTTGCTCCTCAGCATTGCAAAGTCTTCACTCAGAAGCATCAGTTTAATGCATGTCGCTGTCGGGATACAGGTTTTAGTTAAGGGGGGTGGCAGTGGTGTGTGTGTGTGTGTGTGTGTGTGTGTGTGTGTGTGTGTCGGTGGGGGGGGGGGGGGGGTCTCACAGGACCTCTAGCACTGGTAAAGACCTTTTGTTAGGCACCGAATTTCATGAGAACACACGTCTTGCTCAGCCGTTGCTCAATCCTCAGTGTTTTGCTTGATTACATGTGTTTATTGTTTCAAGCCCGAGCCAAAAAACCTATTGTGCAAGGCCCTCAGTTACCCCCCAAAGCACTTAAGGCTGTCAATCAAAAATAGATAGTCCAATCAGTAGCTTTGTGCAGCACCCACCCCTGAAAGCCACAACGGGGGAAATAATAAAAAAAAAAAAAAAAAAACATACACGTGGTATGCCTATATTCCCGACATGCGAGACATTTCATTCAAGCTATCAGTGAACATGAACCTAAACCCAAAGACCTCCAGTCAGATTGTGTGTGCACGAGGGGGAAAAAAAAAAGGAAAACATTCCGTATCTGACATCTTTCTTTTTTTTCTTCTTTTTTTTCTCTTTTTTTTTTTGAGATGGGGTTGAGCCAGAAAATTAGAGAGACTCATTTGACACGATGTATCTGTGTTTTGATTTTGAATCCCTCTTTGCAGGGGAGATATTCAACACCACAGATTAAGCAAAAAAAAAAAAAAAACACATCTCTCTCAAAATGTCAATAACATTAAAATAAGTGGTAGAATCTCACGTTGCTGACTTGAACAAAACATATTTGCCGGGGTCGTGGTGTCCACTTGAAAAAGCACAACATTATAAAACATAGACTCAGTCTGTGAAGATTACAAAACCCATTAAGTATCATGTGGTACTAGGTTGTTAAATTTGACACACATGTTGGCAAACGATGAGTCCAGCATTTTTTGCTGAGTAGTGTGAGAGAGAGTGTCTGCCACAGCTGTTTGTGTGCCATGCGGACGGAGAATGAGACCATAGCACCAGCTGCCACATGGAACAGATCTACAACAGTTCCTCCACACTCTGGCTAGACATCTCACAGAGAGGTCCAGCGAGAAGAAGAAAAAAAAAAAAACTAGTCTGCGGAACCAGAACTAACTTAGAAAACATCCTTGATATACTGGCCACATCCTTACGGACTGTGTGAGAGCTGACTTGGGGCACAGGAAGTGATGTAACGGCACTGTGGTTAAAGGCACTGACAGGATCTGTCTGCACTTAAAGGCAAACAGCTCCCCCTAGAGACCTATGAAGAGAATAACATTACGTCATCATAATGTAATTAAATCTCCAAATCATCTCTCTATGGAATTGTATATTGAATGAACTCACAGTACTGTAGTTTAAGGTTTTGCGGTATGCAACAGTCAGTCAGCATTTCACTGAACGGCATCTTTTATTTTGACTTGAATATCCATTTCCAGCACCGGACGTATAATAAAAGAGATCACATGAAACAGAAATTCATGACATAAACAGATTTTCCAGCCAAACTACATTTGACTCTATGGGCCTGGTTAATTTTTTTTATTTTGTTTTTTAACGACGCGACCACCACTAGGTGCACAGAGATCTGTAACACTGAAACAGCCGCGAGCTGTTTTAGCAAAAGGCCCGGTCCGGTGCCGTGTTCTGGCACGCTGCTCCGTCTCTGCTCGGCTCTTCCGTGGCCTGCGGTCTCAGAACAGCGTGGCCAGGGCCCAGTGGAAAGGCCCGGTCCGACACGGCGTCTCTGTCCCATGACTGGCTGCTCCAGTCATGAACTCTCTCCCCACAGAACGTCCCCATAAATCCTCATTCCGTATTCAGCCAAGCTCGTCTGCACCGCTGGCCCGCGGAAACTCCCCAGCCCTTTTTTTTGGCTCGGGCCGAACTATAAGCACAAAAGGCGGTAACCGGAATCACATATGAAATGACTTTATCCCCTCAGACAAAAGAGGAGCGAGATGGCTGGCTCTTTTCAGGCCTCACGCCTCGCCTGACACATGCCTATTTAAACTCAGTGACAAATAAACTCAAGTCTAATAACACAGATGCCTTTCACCCATGGCAAAACGTGAATTCACTCCATTTCTTTTCTTTCTCTGAAGACAATTTCTAGCTTTAGTTCTGAGCAGACCATGATGGATACCCCCCCCCCCCCCCCGCCCCGGCATTGATACTTTAAATTGCAACAGAGTATAATACAGTGCAACTACGCTAGTCTCTTGAGTCACCAAATTTCTACCTTGTGATGTGTAGTATCTTGTCCTACACGAATAATCTTGCCCTTTCCATCAAGTTTTTTTTTTCCCAAATATTTCTTTATATACCTCAACAGTGCCTTCTGTATCACTCATTCTCAAATACATAC
Organism: Chanos chanos; assembly: GCF_902362185.1. Taxonomy (NCBI): domain Eukaryota; kingdom Metazoa; phylum Chordata; class Actinopteri; order Gonorynchiformes; family Chanidae; genus Chanos; species Chanos chanos. The sequence continues at coordinate 25,598,711 of NC_044503.1, forward strand.
AGTAAGAAGTTGGAAAATTTTTAGCAGTCGTTTTGCTCAGAGTGCTCCAGTAAAACCAGTGCTCCTTCTCTTTCTGAGTGTGTGAAGGCAGGAAGGGGGGGGGGGTACTGGGTGCTTAGTGAAAGAGGGATTAGAACGGAGGCTTTTAAAAGAAGAGAGTCTCACAGTGGCAGAGGGGGCGGAGCCTCCAAAATGGTGATGGTGGGTTCATCATGTCACAGCCAATCACCTTCCAGTCTTTATTTTCTCACAAAATCTGGGTATTGACTTCTCCAACTGTGGGTCACTCTCCACAGGTGACTTGAGGGGTGAGACAGCTCCTCTTTTTTGCCTCTCTTCTCTCACACACATACACACACACACACACACACACACACATACACACACACTAATGCTTTTTCTCTCTCTCTCTCTCACACACACACACACACACACCAAAGCTTCCCCCCCCCCCCCCTCTCTCTCTCTCTCTCATACACATACACACACACTTACTTTCTCTCTTTTTCTTTCTCTTTCTCTGTCTCTCTTTCTCTTTCTCTCTCACACACACACATACACACGTCCACACATTTGCTTTCTCCCTTTCTCTGTCACACTCTCTCTCTCCAGCTCTCTACCTCACTCATATACAGACAAACACACACACATATACACACAAACTCTCTCTCTCTCTCTCTCTCTCTCTCTCTCTCACACACACACACACACACACACACACTCTGAGTCTGGCACCATTATTTGGGTTGGTCATGGTCTAGAACTGGAAAACGGAACAGTCTGTCTGGACTGAAGTCACACAACCAAAGTTTCTATGGGAAAGACAATGGAATTAAACCTGCAGGACAAAGACAAGAGACCAAGGGTCAACCAGGGGGTGTGATGCGGTGCAAGCCAGTGATTGGCTGCAGTTTGGTTCCCAGGGCCATAGGTTCAGAGCAATCGATCACCACGGTGACACAGAAGGGAAGCTAACCTTAACTTGACCACAGAGCCACCCTAATGCTAAGTTCCCACTAGCCAACTTGTTCATTACAAACAACGGACATTATTTTTTTTTCCACAACCATCCACTTCAAACATTCAAAACCACACTATATTTCAGATTATAGAGCCATAGCAAAAACTTTGTTCTCGTTCTTAGTCTGGCTAACTCTGAGGCTTGCCTTAGCATTACTACCCTTAATGGAGAGAGAGAGATGTCATATCGCCATGACGACAGCGAGAGGAAATGAAGCAAGGCTTCACCACTGCACGATTTACTCACAAAGAGTTAAATGATTCTTAACTTATCTATAGGCTGTTCACCAACATTAACAAACTCGCAGAGCAAAAGCCATGGATCAAAGATTCCATAACGAAAAGTCCCCTATGCATGAAACTTGCTTAAACGGAGGAGGACGTGAGTGATATAAGAGCGTGTGTATCCGCAAGCATGTTATTTAGTTGGAAACTGTACGTTTTTTGGGGGTGATGTTTGTACGTCAACTTGTTGTCTCAGGTCTGAAGAATGCAAACCACTCCCTTGGACTTGTACACAGGGCCAAAGGCGCAAATGAAAATGTACTCATGGCATGTCGCACAAATCCAATCTTGTGCACGCACACACGTGAACACACACGCATACGTGCACTATGGTCGCCTCATGGACAGAATGCATGTGCATATGCTCCAGGGGGGGTTTTTACTGTGTCCCCTGCTCGCTGTGTCACCTCTGTGCAGTGATTACAGAAAACAGTAAATCATTTCCAAGAGAGAGCAGGCAGCGGCACGATGGGCGTGCGTTAAATTAAGTAATCTGGCAATGAGGACTGGATTTGGACGTATACTGCACCCCTTTCACTCCAATGACAGTGTGAAAGTCTGATGGTAACAGATGATCTGATATGGGGTGGGGGGGGGGGTCGAATTTTCTTAATTCGCTCTACCAGTAAGGCGCGTGAAAACAGAGTCACGCATCACAGTGTTGTTAGAATATTGTGTATATAATAATGTAGGAATTTATTTCACAGCACAATAGGTTAATTAATTAAAAAAAAACACACATCCAGACAATGAGACAACACAATAAAGTGAATAGTAACTTATACATGGTGTATTGGCATGTGTGTGCTCCGTAATGCGGTTTCCATGACGTTTCCAAGAGGACGTAAATGATGCCTGTGCGTTGCCGTGTGTGCAACACATGCGCAATTAAAAATCTATTCCACATTAGTTTAAGTGTTGTTACTATGTAATTACAGCTTGAATACCAATTACAGGACCACCAACCGAATTTGCTGTTATCCAGCATCTTCATAAATCCACATCTTAGTGCACTTCTGTGAAAGAAGAAGAAGAAGAAGAAGAAGAAGAAGAAAAGAGGATGAAGAAAAGAGAGGAAAAGCAGGAGGATGTGAATTGGATCTCTCTTGATGAGGTTTGTTGTAATGTGATTTTTCTTTTCCAGAAGATTTGCCTCGTAAAACCAGTGCTTAGTAATACGTGTGTAAATAAATTGTATAACCTATAAAGCGTGTCAGCAAATTTCACAGCCTTACAAAGGGCGGGACACGTTATTAATTTTTAAAGTTGGCGTTTAGGAGTGTCAAAGGTTTTACTGAAACTAAAAACCGCAGAATCCTCCCAAGACAATGAAATATAATATCTCAGGCTTAATGAATTGTTGGCACTAAAATAATGCTCATTTTATGCCTAACAGTGTTTCATATGAACCATCCATTTGTTCTCTCAGAGTAGAGTCTGCACAGTGATTTTGTTTTTCTTTTCGGTGGAGTTTTATTGCCCTCTAATGGAGATGTCAGATGCTTGTCTTACAAGCCTGTTTATTTTATAGGGTTTATGGACACTAACCAAATGCGTCTGTCTTCATTTAAAAATTTTTATTGTACCATGATTGAAATTCATTCTCTGTTAATATATTTGTATCATAATTATCTTTAAGAAACTTTTTAAAGTTTTTAATAAACATTTTCACCTTTTAAAAATAACAGTAAGAAAGTGAATTTATTAAAGATAGTGTGTGTGTGTGTGTGGGGGGGGGGGGGGGTTACAGGGTCTGTCGTGTTACAATAATCACATTGTTCCTCACGAGTCAAACTAAGTAGCTGGTCTAAAACTGTGCATATGTTAACAAAATGACATTCTGTTTGAAGCAGTGGACTGATGTAGTTGACTATGTATACATATATATATATACACCCACACACACACACACACACACATACATACATATATATATATATATATATATATATATATATATATATATATAAAAGAGATACCATATATAGCACAAGGCCATTCAGTTTTTACATCAACTGTAAATATTGTGAATCACCTACATATCTCATTAAACATGAATGACGAGACTCCGGTATGTCTGAAGTGCCTGAAGCCTGAAGAAAACTCAGTCATTGTCAAAGAGGGAGGGGCAAGGAGGGGCAGGACTCTAAAGGGGGTGGGGTTTTTACACACATGCACAAACACACAGAGAGACACACCAGGAGGCATGAATAAAGTAGGAAATGGCATGAGTACTATAACTGAAAGATGCAAGGAGGAACCTGTCAGTGTGCCAGGTGAGAGCCCATACGAGAGATCTGTAAGGACATGACTCACTCTATGTTCCTGCGCTTTGTGCTGGTTCTTTCCACGGTGGGACAAGCCTCCCTGATGCAGTTCCGTCAGCCCGGAGCCGTTGCACCGGGGGACATTATCATCGGGGGAATGTTCCCAATCCACGCTGGTGTGAAATCGGATGGCCTCGTCAAACCCCAGCCGCCTCTTTGTGTGAGGTAAGATGCAATGGGCAAAACTGAAAGTGGTGTGAATTACCAAGAGGGCAGGTATTAGTAAAATAGTTTCCATTTGTTTTTGTCACCCCTTTTTTCTCAAGGTGTTTTCAGATACATTGTTCTGTGAGATCTCTCTGTTGTGTTTTGATATGGAAATGAGACCAAATTTGGTAGCCTAACCATACCCATGCTTCTCTATATGACGCCCCTCCACCCCCCACTCCCCATCCCCCAACAGCTTAAACATAGGGGCGCTGGCTCAGTCTTTAGCCATGGTCCAAGCAGTGGAGATGGCAAACAATTCCACCCTGCTGAAAGATCTGAATATTACTTTGGGATACCGTATCCACGACTCCTGCTCTGACGTCTCAACCGCACTGCTGGCCACCCTTGACTTAACCCAGATTCACAAGGATTGTGGTTTCAGCACAAGCAGGTCACAGTGCTCTCAACGCGTAGTTGCTGTAGTTGGGGCATCCTACTCTGAAATATCCATCGCAGTTGCGAGGGAACTTAACCTGGAGCTGATTCCTCAGGTACAGTCGTCTTATCTTGAGTCACTGCTTATGACTCAGCCCTTTAAAGTCTTCAGGGCTTACTTTTGCAACAACTGAGGGTTGAGTGTTAGCGAGTTTCCTGACTGTCATGTCTGTTTTTTACTTTTCGCACAGATCAGTTACGCATCCACGGCAACCATCCTGAGCGACAAGAACCGTTTCCCCGCGTTCATGAGAACCGTCCCGAATGACAATTACCAGACCAAAGCCATGGTGAAGATGATGGCAGAAAGAGGGTGGAACTGGGTCGGTATCATCATCACGGATGGAGACTACGGCCGTTCCGCCCTCGAAAGCTTTTCCACATGGGCTTCCGAGTCGGGAATCTGCTTGGCTTTCAAAGAGATCCTTCCTGATTCTTTGACCGACCTTAGCCTTGCCTCTGCACTCAACCAGACAGTGGACACGATCCACAACAACCCCAAGGTGAAAGTGATTGTTTCTTTTGCCAAGCCCATGCACATGAAGCATCTGTTCAAACACCTTCTGGGGAAAATCACTAGTGACAGGGTCTGGATCGCGAGTGACAGCTGGTCCACGTCTGAAGATGTAGTGGAAGGTATAGACCTGGCGGATATCGGAAAGGTGGTAGGGTTTACCTTTAAGAGTGGAAACATAACTCCCTTCTATCAGTTCCTCAGAAGTTTGAGAGACAGCGATGTGCAGAGGAACAACTCTTTCCTGGATGAGTTGTATCATGGTTGTAACCACAGTTCAAAGACAAAAAAACTATCTTCAGACACAGAAGTAGAAAAGCTGATAAAATACACGCACGCAGATGCCGTCTTCAGCGTGCAGATGGCTGTGAGTGCCATCACCTATGCAGTGGCTGGTATCTGCCGCCGCATAAACTGCAAGGCTCGCACTGCGGTGCAACCCTGGGAGGTACTTAACACACTTCTACTGAACACACACCAGTCTCATGTATAGCACTGCTGGTCTAGCACAGCTGATGTATCCATGGCAATGCAAATGGATATAATGCACACTGACAAAAGCTCTAATGTGATTAATGTCAGTCATTAAAGATCTGTATTTCTTTCTTTAAGTTTCTTACAAAGCTGAGGAACACAACGTTCGAGAAAGAAGGGGGCACATACAAATTTGACCAAAACGGAGATATCAATTTGGGCTATGACATCTCCCTGTGGAACATGAGCATGGGGAAGGTTCAGACTATAAATATAGTAGCTGTGTACTACATGCAAAATGGCAGTTTCGCTCTAGTAAGCCAAGAGGCAAAGGAGAGCATGGCTGTTCTAGAGGTGATGTATATTTTTTATTAACATCAAGAATTTTATCAAATATATTTACATTAGATATTGTGTCAGAAAGTTCTATGTATTGGATATTGTATCAGATCAGACTTTTATATCAGATATTATATGGGATGCTTATATATCACATAATTTATTGGATAATTTTATATCAGAAGTTATATCAAATACCTTTTTGTCTGATACTGTCTCAGATGCTACTATATCAGATATTCTAAAAATGTTGATAAGCAGTTACCATCACTCTTTTATGTTTGACACTTAAGATCTGCTCATCCTCAAGAGTTTAAGGTCTTATGTTTGAGTTCTTCGTTTCAAGAGCACTTTCAGTACAGAGTCGGAAAGAGCTGTTTTTTTGTAAAAATTCCTGTTTGTCTTGTTTTCATTTTACTATTACCAATCACACTCCATGATCTTACTATTAATCTTATCCTTGTTTCATCAGAATGTGGTTTCAAGGTGCTCCGACAACTGTGAACCAGGGCAATTCAAGAAAACTGCTGAAGGACAGCATACCTGCTGCTACGAGTGCATCAACTGCACAGAGAACCACTACACCAATGCTACAGGTAAGTGCATGATTGTTACGTCCGAAACCTGATACTCCCAGTCAAATACTTCTCTCTCTGTCTGGAGGGGGACTTGTGCACACTACTTAAACAACCTTGAAACCAGCAAAAATTTCTAGGAAATGTGACACCAAGGAGCTGCATGCTCTTGCACGACTATTTCTGGAAAGTTTTTCCCTGCCCCCCCCCCCAACGAGAGTTTCCTTCTCCGTTTTGTTTCAGACATGGACCTGTGTCTTGCCTGTAATACCGAGACGGAGTGGGCCGACATGGGAAGTTCCAAGTGCAACACTAAGACTCTGATGTTCTTCACGTGGAGAGACGGGTTTGCTGTGGTTCTGTTGACCTCTTCTGGGCTGGGCATCCTCCTGGTTCTGCTGATAGCTGCGCTCTTTGTGTGGCATCGCCAGTCTCCCGTGGTAAAGGCGGCGGGTGGGCCACTGTGCTACATCATCCTGTTATCCCTGATTGGTAGCTTTGTAAGTGCCGTGCTCTTCGTTGGTCGTCCAAGTGACCTGCAGTGCAAGACGAGGCAGGTGCTCTTCGGACTGAGCTTCACGCTTTGCGTGTCCTGCATCCTTGTCAAATCCTTGAAGATCCTCCTGGCTTTCCAGATGAACCCAGAGCTCCGGGACTTGCTCCGCAAACTCTTTAAGCCGTATGTTATCATCTTCATTTGTGTGAGCCTACAGGTGGTCACCTGCACACTCTGGCTACTAATGAACAGTCCCCGGTCCAGACATTTGCCTCTATCCAAGGTTATCCTTGCAGAGTGCGGCGAGGGTTCTTACACTGCGTTTGGGGTGATGCTCGCGTACATTGCAGCACTTGCCCTCGTGTGCTTCGGTTTCGCCTTCAAGGGCCGGAAGCTTCCGGAGAAGTACAACGACGCAAAGTTTATCACTTTCGGCATGCTCATTTACCTCATCTCATGGGTCATCTTTGTGCCCGTCTACGTCACCACCACTGGTAAATACCTACCCGCTGTGGAGATGGTCGTCATTCTCATCTCCAACTATGGCATCCTGAGCTGTCACTTCTTCCCCAAATGCTATGTGATTCTTTTCAAAAAGGAGCACAACACCAAAGATGCTTTCCTCAAGAACGTTTACGAGTACTCAAGAAAGAGCGCAGACTGTATCAACAAGTCCGGTTGCCCCGAAGTGGAGAACAATGCAGAAAATAATCTTTTCTCCATTTTTAGACAGACTTTCTTATTTCCCAATGAAAAGTCGCAGGAGCCAAATCTGAAATATGGCTCCTTTTCCCAGAGCTACTTTTCAGCTTCAGCACACTCTTCCCTGAAAAGGCGGACATTCAGCATTTGATACCCCCTGTTTTACACCCCTGGACAATTGTTACACTGTGCTATCTGTGTATTTAAGACTTAACTATAGGGCTTCTCGTATTTGTTTCCCTTCTATTTTATACTGACCCATGTGGTGATATTTCATATTGAAATCATATTTGCATGTAATAAGACTGCTACTGAACTTTATTAATAAACTTGCTCTCATTCATTTTATCTTTTCTCTTTCTTTATTTGTCCCACTGTGAAAAGTGCATGAATTTAGGTTTAAATTACTGGCAGGGTCCTGGTTTAACCAAGGTTGTGATGCTCAGGTAACCTCTAAGTGAAACAACTGGAGCTGTCACATTTAAAAAGTCAAAGACTAGATTCTTCTTCATTACAACATGTTTTTTTTGCACTTATTCCTGCAGTTTATGTACATTCCCCCCCTGAGATAAGGTATTAAGGGACGTTTTAATTTATAACCAGTTATGTAACATTTGGTATATGTATCTATCTAAAAGTCTACACTTTATAATACATTAAAAACTGCTTTGGATTTTTTTTTATTATCTCTTCCAATTGTTTTTCTTGGCTAGTAAACTTAAACAAATATCTTTCCAGTCTGTGCAAATAAAATGTTTGGTTTGTGTTCCGGGCGTATATTTTACATGAGCAGAGCATTGATAACAGGATATGTTAATGCACAGTGAGCCGGAATCACGCTCAGACGCCGAAGTTTAAATGTTCAGTTCATGCTCCGTTACCAGCCTCATCTACGGCAGCAGTTTCTCTGCCTCCTGTCCTCTGTTTGTTCTTTTTTTCCCGTTGCGCACATAGCTAAGTGACATGCTCTACTTTTGCCCCTGGCCTTAAGGGACATGGGAAAATAAAGTGAGAAAAAAAAGAAAGAAAGAAAGAAAGAAAGAAAGAAAGAAAGAAAGAAAGAAAGAAAGAAAGAAAGAAAGAAAGAAAGAAAGAAAGAAAGAAAAAAGGGGGGGTGAGAGTGCCATTGGCCATGTCTCAAGATTCCTCACAGATTCAAACGGCAGTGCAACTGCTTCTCAACAAGAGAGAACAGACATTCTGTAACTTGACTGGATTTCTGTAACAGTGTGTTTGTGTTATTTTTAGCCCTTTTAGGTAGTCTTTTGTGATTGAGAAACCGGGGTTTTTCCTTTTTTTGTGGTCCAAGTCTCATGTGAGACTATTGTGTCATCCAAGAAAGAAATATTCCCAGAAACATTCTTTCTAAAACCTTCTGAGTGCCATGCTTGCATACCTTTGGTGAGAGTGAAAATATCAAATGATCTTGTTAAGACAACGACACTATTATTCCGATTTGGCTTGGAATGCTGTGGTTCCTTTTTTTTTATCTTTCCTCAATGGGACCGGATTCTTCCTCATAGTTCTTTCTTACCATCGATCACAGCAGTCCTAACTTAAAATAAATGCACAATGCGAAAATGATAAGACGTGATGGTGAATGATAAAGGCAGAGATTGACATGAGGATAACAATGAAGGACATACAATGTTATGTTTACACGTCATGTTTAGCTGTGAAGCTTCGACCTCAAAAAGAAAGAAAACAGGTTTTAATGTCAAGTCTATGCACACCGTGAGGAAAAAAAAAAAGTCTCATTTGTATTTGGTAGTGAGTATTTGAGATTTATGACCTAAATAAGAAATCATTTGATAGAAGGAAAGCGACTAGTTTAAAAAAACTAAACAGGCAACTGTATGTCAGCAGCTCTGTTACCGGTCTGTTTACAGATCACGAACACTGTCAACTGTGTGTGTGTCATTTTGTGGAGTTTCACCTTAATTCTTCTCTCTAAACCTGCAGGTCTGGTTTTTGTCTCCAGATAAGCCTGAGGGCAACACTTTCAGTGACTCTCTTTTCCATTGTCATTGTCTCATGTTTATCAGGAAAACTTATGTACATAATAACAATAATAATAATAATAATAATAATAATAGTAATAATAATAATAATAATAATAATAATAATAATGTCAATTTGTTTTGTTTTAAGAAGAAGAAGAAGAAGAAGAAGAAGAAGAAAAATAAGAAAAGGAATCCCAACTCTGTTTTAGAGGATTCTGAGAAAGTAAAAGAGAAAATCATCTGACTGGCATTTCACTGTTAATAGACTTTCCAAGCTACCTAATCAGTCACTGATGGCAAAGGCAGACACTTTAGCATAGGCCGATATCTCCCATGCAAATATTTAGACAGTCACTTTTACGTTGGCTCCTCCATAAAACAGAAGCAAACTATATGAGCTGAGAGAGGGGAGAGAAGTCCTAATATCGAAACTTATCAGGGCTGCTGCTAATATCACTACGGCTCATTTAACCGGATAAATACGTCCCTGAAACCAGATGCAAATGGAATCCTTTCTTTTCTTTTTTTTTTTATCCCAAGCCCTATTCTTCGGTTCTCTAGTACACTACTACTGAAGTTTTGTCAGTGCATTCTAGTGTGTGGAGTTTAGAGCTGGAATTGTTGGTCATTTCTGCTTTACAAAAACATCTTTTGGGTATGTCAGCTGTAAACTGTATTCTTGATTAAACTAGTTCAGATTTTGTAATTAGCCATTATAATATGTACAGTTATCAAACACGTCACAGCCCCTAGAGAGAGAGAGAGAGAGAAAACTATTTTAAAATCGCAGTGTATAATCAAGTATTTAGGAGGTACATTTGACATTCAAAATAGAAATGAATTTCCCAGGAAGACAGGATGAACACCGGATGTTGTCTTTTCTTTGTTATGAGTGAGTGAGCTGATGATTGACGGAATATGACTCATTTGTTTTGACCGTGAGACAAGTGTCCCATGACTAAGAACTGCTTTGATGTGAACTAGAACCGGTCCCTTGCACGTCTATTTAAAAAAAAAAAAAAAAAGGGGTGGGGGAGAGGAAGAGAAAAACGATTTTTTTTTCAAGGACAAAACCCCCTGTAAATCCATTTCATCAAGCTACCTCTGAGAACACAGCAGGCAAACCGCTTTTGACAGATGAAAAATACAGACTAAAAATATACTTCACAAAAAAATGTATACCATAATCCAACCCTAATCTGTCCAGTCAAATCATCTTTGGTATAAAACAACAATATTTTAACATTTCTTTCTTTCGAGGCACAAAATGATATCTTTTATTCGATTCACTTTATATTTCTAGCTCAAATAAACTGTCTGAACAGTAGGATTTCTTGGCTTCTCGTTCTTCCAGAAGTCCGGTCAACAAACCAGATTTAAAATCCAGAGCATAATGCATCATGCCAAAACAAGGATACACCAATGAAAAAACTTCATGATCATTTTCCATATGTAACAGAACAGTTTTATTTGTTCTAGACCATTTTACACAGTCAACATTCTTTTCTGAGGAACAAAAAACTGAACCCCTTTTCAACTGTTACATCTGTACCAGCCTTAACTTAAAACACCAAAACATATCCCCGATGAAAAAAAAGAAACAACAAAAAAACCCTAAAACAAACAAACAAAAAACCCCCAACAACAAAACAAACAAAAAAAAAAAAAAAAAAAATTCGCAGTCAAAACCTGGAAACATTGTACAAACATGAGAGATATTAGAAAACTATACAGGTTTGAGTGTGCTTGACAAAAAAAAAAAAAATCGTTTATATTTTTTCCAAACTCTTTTACAATCTCAACGTTATGCAAACTGACTGTTCTCGGATCAACCAATACATTTAATTCAAATGTAAACGCAAGATGTGAGTATCTTTATCATTGAGAGAAACATGCTGACAGGAGAGACCCAGGACTTCATCAGTTTCAGTAAAGGGAAACTAAAACACAAGAGAAACGGAGGGATCTCTATGTTATCTGGATCAGTCACAGATCTGGAGGAAGCTGTCACAGCAGGTCAGAGGAGCAGTCTTTTGCAAATTAGGAGAGACTTATTAGAAGAAATGTCATTTACAACCAAAAAAATAAAATAAAATAAGGAACTATCCATAAGAAAAAAACAAAAAACAAAAAACCAGGAGAGAGGCGACGCGTCCCCTAGATGAAAGAGGGAGGGCCAGTGATTTGAGGTGCTTTTTGTGAAGAAGAGAGAGAATCGAAATGCCGGAGAACTTCCGGAATGTTTCTGCTCTCTTCCCGCCTCCACAGTATACTGCATTTTCAGCCCTGCATTGTAATTTAATGTCCTTCAGCAACTTTACAGTCACTCGGTTTTATTTTGCTTTGTTTAGGTTTTTTTTTTTTTCTTTTCATTTCTTCCTCTTAAAGTATATATAATATACACAGTTTCTGTTGATCTGAGCATTTTCTGATAATGTCAATCAAGTCAAATTTCTGAGCGTATATATCAAAGCCGACAGCCGACGGAAAAATCATTAACATCCTCCAGGAAGAGATGAGAACATTCTAGAATTCCACAAATTAGACATACAAATTAACGGGTACACACCTGGAGGAAGACACGCACGCACGCACGCGCACACACACACACACACACACATTCACACATCTGCACTCACACACACACACACACACACACACACACACACACACAGACAGACAGACAGACAGACAGACAGCTTTAAAGGTTAATCTGATTTTTGATTAAATATGGAGCACACGCCCGAGTACCCTCGAGCCCTCTGTGCCAGGGTTCAGCGGGGCCGGCGCGGAGATGCATCCGCCGCCGCCCACCTGAATAAAACAGCACAATAAATAAAAACTGGTACTTCCCCGACTCTCACATTTATCAGAAGCTCTTCACAAATGAGCTCAGTTAGGACCCATGGGGGAGGAGCTGCACAACTGCACCACTACTCTCACTTTAAGTAAGTCACATGATACTGCCTCATCTCAGACAAGCTCTTTTTTTTTTTTTTTTTTTTTGCATACAAACACGGAATGAGACTTCTTAATAACAATAGTAATAACAGTAATAATAATAAAGGAAAAGGTCTGTGTGTGCATGTGTGCGTGTGTGTGTGTGTGTGTGTGCGTGTATGTGTGTGCGTGTGTGTTTGCGTGTGCGTGTGTGCATGCATTCCTTGCACAGCTGTAGGGGTACTGACAAAAAACGCTCGCCGTTTACATTTCTGCGTCAGTCAAACTGGTTTTAAACTTCCTCTCACAGGCGAAACCAAAATTTTAAATCTCCATACAAATATACCTTAGATGACTGCCAGTAAGTAAGCTTTTTCCAGACAAGACTAGATAAACCTGTTTGTGACACACACCCAATTATCTCATTACTGGAGAGGTAGATTCACATTTCCAAAGGGACATGGAGTAAAGATTCATTTATGGGACACCAGTGCTGATGATCAACAATAATAATAATAATAATAATAATAATAATAATGATATTAGATGGGGAAAAAAGGGAAAAAAAACTCTTTTGTTTTTTTCTTCTTCTTCCACACTGAGGAGATAGTGAGGCTCACAGCAGATAATACTATCAGTCTATGTGAGACAGAAAAACAAACAAACAAACAGAAAAAAAAAAAAAAACAAGCCACTGCAGAACACTTTCCTGTAGGCTCTGAAAGAAAGGCAGCCACAATTAGGGGGCTTCAGCTTTCCATCCATCATTCTCTCTCAGTCTCCTTCTCTCGCTTTCTCTCTTTCTCTCTCTCTTTCGCTCCCTCTCTCTGCTCTGAGGGTTAGGGAAGGATCTTTTGGGGTGGGCTTGTTTGGGCCTCTGACTGCGATGGGGCAGGTGGGTTTATGGGTTTGGAGAGGAGGGCAGGTGGGGGTGGGGCACTGGGTTTGAGGTGACTTGAGAGAGTGGGAGAGAGAGGGAGAGAGGGAGAGAGACAGGCTCCTGGCTGGGATGAAGGTGGAGACGACGCAGGCCTGATCTAGTAGTGGTTGTGTTAGAGCTGGAAGCCTTCCATAGGTCCCTCAGACTGCTGGAAGATGTACTGGCCCTGGTTCTGATCCACCTGGGGCGCAATACTGGCGTCCTCCTCTTCCACGCCAAAATAGTGTTCGATCAGGTCAAACGCTTTTTGATAGATCTCCTGGTTTTCATGACTCTGTAGAAATTCAATTTTGTCCAAACCTAGAGCAAACACCAAACACACACACAGTAAGTCATCACTCTGCTTCATATAACAGCTAAGAATCAAATTGCTGAGAATTAACCATTGCTGATGTGATGATAAAACGCTGTCGCCATCTAGTGGAGCTGTCGTGTAACTGCGCATGCATCTTAACTACGTTCCCTACTAGATGTGGAAATTCTCCATATATTCTTATGTACTGGTTATTAGTCTTTGACATTATGATGGTCAGTTTAGTTGTACTGAAAAGGTTCCTGCCCAGTTTAGTGACAGCTTATGAAAAAACTGACGTGTTTGTGCGTAATGGGTTTAAAACTGTGTGCGCGCGCGCGTGTGTGTGTGTGTGTGTGTGTGTGCGGGTACCATAAGCCTCCTCTATGAGAGCGCAGTAGGGGTTAATGCCGGAGCCGGTCTGCTTGGCCTCCTGTTCTCCCAGTCTCAGAATGTTCTCCAGGCCATTCAGAGCCACCTGTACGATCTTCGAGTCCATCACAGTCAGCAGGTCACACATGGGTTTAATGGTGTTCAGAGAAACCAGGTACCTGTGTCCGAAAAATAAAAACAGGAAAAAAAAATAAATAAAAAAATCAGATACTACCACCTCTGAATGGAGTTAATCACTGTATAACTCTGTTTGTTTATATTTTCATATTTCTCATTATGAAAAACATCTGTAAAGATCCACCATTAACTTGTTTTACACTAATGTGATTTGGAGACTATGTTCTGGTCCCACATGCATGCACCTCAGAATGAGACCACTGATCTGGGATCAGCTCTCCAGAATTACTAAAGGCAAAAGCTAATGTTTGATCCTACACAGAGTGATGCGGTGACAGATCTCCTTTGAAGTTGAGCGTACCTGATTTGCTCAGGAGTGCCCCCAGAGGTGGCGTTGGTTATTGCCCATGCCGCCTCCTTCCTGGTGCGGAACTCTGCCTTCTGAAGGATCTCGATCAGCACTGGGAATATGTTGGCATCAATAACCGCCTAGAAACAGACACAAGCGTGTGCGCTTAAAAAAACAAACAAACAAAAAACCACTCTTGTCCTCAAATGTTCTGATCCAAACACGTGTGGGAATAAGAGTACCTGGATCTGTGCTCTGTTCCCTGCTGTGATGTTAGAGACTGTCCAGCAGGCCTCTTTTTTAATGGACTCCTTTGGACTGCTGAGCAGGTGAAGTAGACAGGGCAGTGCTGAGCAATTCAAAATCACCTGTGGAGGACACAAGACACAGCCAATCAGACATCAGACAGGATACAGCCAGTAAGACATCAGACAGGACACAGCCAATTAGACATCAAATTACACATTAAAAACCAGAGAGAGAGAGAGAGAGAGAGAGAGAGAGAGAGAGAGACGTGGACAAAGAACAGAAGAGTAAAGTGAGAGATGGAGTGAGAAAGAGAATGACAGAAAGAGAGAGAGAAAAAGAAAGGGAAAGAGAACGAGAGGGAAAGAGAGAGTACCTGGGTCTGAATGTCGTCTCCCGTCACGATGTTGCCCACGGCTCTGAGTGCAGGAGATACCACTTTATAATCACTATGCCTGCAGAGGAAAAGCGCAGAAACAGCACAACATGTCAGCGTAACAGGGCAGGACAGGAAGAGCATGTTAACAAAAGGCACAGTTTATCAGCATAACAGGGCAGGACAGGAAGAGCATGTTAACAAAAGGCACAGTTTATCAGCATAACAGGGCAGGACAGGAAGAGCATGTTAACAAATGGCACAGTTTATCGGTGTAATAGGGCAGGACAGGAAGAGCACATTAACAAATGGCACAGTTTATCAGCATAACAGGGCAGGACAGGAAGAGCACGTTACCAAATGGCACAGAATATCTGTGTAACAGGGCAAGACAGGAAGAGCACATTAACAAATGCCACAATATATATATCAGCGTAACAGAGCAGGACAGGAAGAGCGCGTTCAGAAGCATCAGTTTAACGAGTCGGTCGTGGGCCTCGAGGAACAGACAAGCGAAAAACACTTCAAAGCGACACGTTCCAAACACCAGGCCGTGCCCAGAACAGTTAGTCACACTTCAGATTGTATCCAGGACACAGTGTTACAATCACAGAGAGTCAAACAAGCATCCTTAGTCTCTGCTCTCTTATTTACAGAACGCCACGCGAATACAACATCTTCAACACTGCTTCACTAGACGACTGGGGTCGTGTGAGTTCAAAAGCACGCTTTCAGAGAGAAAGATCGACTTCCACGTTCATCAACCCGATAAAGAGATCTCCACCTATTCTCAGAGCGACAAGACTATTCCAGCGCACGCCTTACATGAGCAGTTCGACGAGCCGGCGACACACTCCTGAGTCTATGACTGTCTGGATTTTGTCATTGGGTCCGTCGGACAGATAGGACAGCGCCCAACAGGCATCCGCCAGCACGTCAGGATCACTGCTAAACAGCAGCCTGGACAGCACACTCAAACAGGGAGAAACCTGACAGAGAGAGAAAGAGAGAGAGAGAGAGAGAGTAAACGTGTGCGCGCAGCTGAGAAAATGTCTGATTCACGCAATCTCAAACTGCGAGAAAACTCGTCGTCCCTCCGAAAAGAAGATGACGTAGCACATCTTTTCAAACGCTTCGGCAAACATTTTGCCTAGGGACGCACCTTTGAGAAATCCGGAGGGGGGTTCTTTCCCCGGCACAAGTTGGACAACGCCCAGACGGCGTTCCTGGTTGTGGTGGGCCGAGTGGACTTCGCAAGCAGTCTGCAGATTCAGATGGAACACTCGTCATGGTATCGTCATGACGTCATTATGACATCACACAACACCTGTCCAATGCCGTTAAGCGTAACGTAGAGATAGTTCACTCTAAAGCTTTATCTAAACCACCAAAAAAAAAAATGACTCACTGTTGGAGAGAAGGCAGAATACCACAGTTGAGAACGTAGTCTCTGCACTCTGCATTATCCCCAGCGATATTCCCCAGTGCCCACACGGCCTGAAAGACAGTAATTACAAGCTCACTTCACAGAGCGTCATTTACTCCGGCTGACCACCTCTTCCGATTATGGGACCGTCTGCGTTAGTCGACGATACATTACGTTAGTGAACGATTCGTTACCTGCTCCTGCACATCCTCGTACTCGGAGCTGAGGAGCTCGATGAAGATGGGCACGGCTCCCGTCTCTATGACGACCTTTGTGTGGAGGAACGTCCCTGAGGCGATGTTGGTCAGAGCCCAGGCGGCCTCAAACTGTCAAAATACAAAAAAAATAAAAACCTGCTTCAAATGGTCGAACAGAAGAAACAGAAAACATCCCTCTATGTTTTTACACGCTTCTAGCACAACGTGGAGCTCCCTCTACGACTCAGAATCCCGAATCGGTCCAGTGTACTAACCTGAAGAGTGCAGTTTTCGTTCCTTTTCAGAAACTCGACGAATCTGTTGACCACGCCCGGCGTGCAGATGACTTCATCAATAGGGGGGTTGGGCTCTTTGGAAGAACAACTAAGCATCAGTTCTTTATAATTACTCAGACGATTTTCATGAAGGTTTTCTTGTTGGTTTGCTTTTGGGGTTTTTTGCTCTTTTTTTGCAGAGACTGAGACAGAGTCAAGCACCTACCTTTGGAGAGTAGTTTCCTGAATTTTTGGGTTGCTATTAGCTGCTGGTCTGGATCTTCTGAGAAGATCATCTGAACCATATCTTGAGTTATAACACTTTCCTGCAAGAAAACAAGAAGTGTCATATTAAAAAAAAAAAAAGGCCCTTCACCCTGAGTTCCTTTATAACTAACAACATTGTAAACTGTGACGCTTCCCAAACTTACACCTGATACAGGCACAGTGGAGCTGACGTCAGGATCCTGAATAGGACATTCCAGCATGGACTCATCGGTAGAGGGCATACAAACGTTCCTCCTTTTAAAAAGCTGGGGAAATTCAAATAACATTTATCAAAAAACAAAAGACAACGACACATCCCGCAATCAGACCACAATCAGTCTAAGCAGCCACAAAAATCAATAATGCATGATCGAGCATCAAAGAACCGTTTCAGTGTTTCCACACGAGCACTCTGAACGGGCTATGGTTGCATTTCCATACAAAAGCCAAGCTGGGGTTGAACCAGGAAAGAAAAAAAAAAAAAAAAAGAGCGGCCCACCTGCTCCTCTCTCTTCTGTTTACGGAGCTGAATGCCCTCTTCTTCTCTCCGTCTCCGCATCTCCTGCGGGTTCAGGGCTTTATTCTTGTAGCTTTTCATCCGGTAGTTATCTTTGCCTGGACTTGCCATTGCGACTACGGATCAAAGAAAACGTGAGACCAGGCCCCCCAACCCGGACAGCTTCCTTCAATGTTTAGAGCTGTATGTAAAAGCTGATTTTTTTTTTTTTTTCAATTCTAGTTTTTCTAGGTTCTTTGAATGCCTTTATAACGTAAAGCTGTCAACCGGTTAGATGGGTACCCCATTCTCTCAACACTCGAGACCTAAACCACGTGACTGACGAGGAGATTTGAGCTGTGACATGTATAAGTGCATTAGCTCTAAACATTACAAGCAGTCATAGATATTCACACACTTTTGAGTCCACATTAATCAGAAATCAAAACAGTCATCACCAGACCTTACGACCACGAAAACGTTACTATGGTAACTTGTCTACTTAATGGTGTACTGGCTAATGCCAGACCTTGTGGTAAAGTCTACGACCGAGTTCACAAAACCAAGAGTAAGTACAGCCGGCATCGTCCGAAGACAAGTGGTTAAGTCTGTCCCCTGCGTTAACCCTTTGCATAGCAATAAAGCTGTTTACCACTTACACGCGGATTTGATAATTCAGTGTCTCTCGTTTCAGGTTCAAAATTATAATATGTTATTAATCGCACAAAAATAATTTGATCATACTATTACGCCTCGCTGTTTAGCTTCCTCTTTACCGTTAACGCCGGCACTGTCAACAGCTTAGCTCGATGTCCTACTGCCATGACATCGCTAAGAAATCATACAGCAGCAAAACTGCACGAATCAAGATTAGAATTCAAACCGCACTGTTTATAATCGCATGACATAACACGCGGATCTGAGGTTCACTGTTAATCCGGAGCAAGTCTGAAGTTAATTAGGGTCAACTCCGTCTCTAAGTGTTGTAAACAGCTAACAAGCAAGCGGTATAACTGGGCAACCACCGCCTAAAATTAGCTAGCGTCAGAATCGAAATAGTTAAAGGGCCAGATGCTATCTCAGCTAACTAACTCATACAACTGGCTAATGACTATATGAACAAATAAAGTGCTTCTCGTATCATTAACTTCCAAGAACGGGTATGATATCTCGCAGCCTTTCAAAAAATATAATTTCCTTGCGAAGTCAGGTTTCTACCTTTAAAATACCATTTGCGACCTTTCCTAGGAACTCTCACTAGCTGGGAACCAGCAAGCTATGCTACCTTGATAGCAACTAGCTAAACTTGCTGGGTTAACGTTGGGTTGATGCCTGACTCACACACCCACCTCTTCTTACTTGTCCCGATCGCTTCGTTCAAACACCACAACAGTAATCTAATGCAGAAATGATGGTCAGAATGAGCATGTGTGAGAACTAGGTCTTACCAATTTACCGAGGAGAAAATGTGCGTAGCTGTTTTATTTTCTTTCCACAACCTTTCCGTACTCCAGCTGAGAGCAATATGGCGTCTCTCTGTCAGAGACTTCTTAACAATAAACGTCACTTCCGTAGCGCTTTTTTCAATCGTACCAGTCAGATTTCGAAATCACATAAGAAAAGGGTGCTTGCTACAGTAAGTAAGCAGTAAAACATTGACGTTCTTTCTTATTAAAAAATCAAAGTCATAGCATTGATAAAGATGAAAATGAATTTGACCAAGCAAAACTGAAATGGGCTACATTGCGGTAAAAGATAAAGTTTGAAGCCAGATATTAAAATAATTTAAAACAACGACAATTAATTCAACGAATCACTAGGTTACTCTAAATTTGCGTACATATTTCCTTTATGTCTAAACATAAATTAAAGCAAAGCACTGAAATTCATTTTAATGTGTGATTCATGTTTTAAGGTATTTAAACGCAAGCAATTAAACTAAGAGATTAGTGCAATAAAGCACAGGCATCCTGAATCGGACAACATTATAGAGGATTTACTCCTTTGTCTGTCGAAATGTGATATCCCATAAAGTTTCTGAATTTATGAAATTATGATCCACTACATTCAAACATTTTAATTTTCCTTGATATGCAAACAGAGAGTGTTTCTTTTTTTGTTACTTTTTGAAAGATACAATTGAAATTGTAAGCTTCTTTTATTTGTGTAAATTTAACCACATTCTTGTCATAGTATAAAACTGGATACATTTCATTGCATATAAAATGTATGGAATATGCATTACATTACCAACCTGTACACGGTAGCTGAATGGAATTCCTTCTATTCGTTTGTAATCGCCACCTGTCTGGAACTATTATTTTGAAAATTAAGCCGGGGGTTGCTGTTATGATCAAAGTCGTGTTGTGTCTTACTTCACTTTGATTGAGACAAGAATGGAAAGTGAAATAAATGGTTCCCCCAAATACCTGACGTAAGTAATTGTTTTATCATGAAATGAAAGTGATGTAACCGAAAAATGAAATGTATAATTATTTTTCAGTTCTCTGAGTTCTCTTTCAGGCTGGAGCCCTTAAGCTACAGCTTAGCTAGGACTGTCAGTAAACGCTGCTGATTTTGTTCGATTCTCGTCCGGTGTATTGTTTGCTCAGCTATGAAAACTGTCAACATAACGCGCCGACGGTTCCATTTCACATAAGCTGAAACATTCTGTATTAGCGAAACATTCAATTAGTAACGAGTTTTCGATAACATTCAGATTGATACTAATTGTTACCACCGTATGGACTACTGTTGCTTTCAGTTCGTGTAGGTCCAGGTCTGAACGGAGTGTATTTGCTTGTGTTCGTAATTTCAGTGCATTGATGCATAAATTCAATCTGGTCCCTTTCTCATGTCCACCGAAAAAGGTAACCATGCCTACGTGTGAAATCTGTTGTGAAGAGATCGTGTCTGAGGCAGAAATGAAGACCCACCTGCTGCTGAGTCACCTGGAGAATGAGATTAGCTGTCCGCTCTGCTCACTGTCAGGAATTTCATATGATGAACTGAACTTTCATATTGCCATCGCACACGCGGAGACAGACTACACCGACCCACCGTCAGGAAAACACCGTAT